>NC_079463.1:19761670-20367642 GCF_026250575.1 Diorhabda carinulata
TTGTATATTTTTTTAAAACTCTATCAAGCCATTGAAATGTATAAGGACTTTTTTGATTGACCATCAATTAAAAATTCAACAGAGCAACAGGATAAAGTACAAGAGTTTGAATACCTGGGAGTGAAGGTAACAAGGAAAGGAGAATAAATTTAAGAATTCGAGGAAAAATCGACAAGAGGCAATAACACAGTTAGTGCTCAAGGGAACCTATTAAGGTCCAAAGTTATCTCAAGGGTAGAGAACCTAAGAATTTACAGGACACGTCATGAATAAGAAAGAGGAAAACAGACGGAAAGAGGAGTGTTGAGAAAAATTTTTGGATGGATACGAGTGGAACAAGATGAATAGAGAAGAAGAAACAATGCAGAGATTAAAAGGTTATATGATCAGGTAGAGATCGACTAGATAGTAAGGGCATAAAGACTGCGTTGGTCGGGACATATAACCAGAATGAAAAAAAACCGGTGGGGGAAAAGAGCCTTAACAAGTAGAGGAGCCGCAAAAAGAAAAAGAGGGCGTCCACGTAGAAAATGGCTAGATGCATGCGAGGAAGACTTACAGAAGTTAGGAATAGCGAACTGGCGTGAACTAAAGGAGTTGGAGGCCTGCTGTGCTTTATATATATATATATATATATATATATATATATATATATATATATATATATAAAATTTGGTTACTTGAATTTTTTACATAAATTTTGAGGTTATTTATATAAAAATTGTGAATACAAAAGTTGTAGATCTTCTCATTACCTACAACTTTGCAATTTAACTTTTTCAATAAAACTTGTAGTTTTTCCGGAAATCGAGATAAACTATTTTTCACCCTTAAAAACTCACCCTCTCCCACTTCTCGAACTCAGATCGCCCGTAATTTATTTTTTCTTCAATTTTTATCATATCCCCCTCCTTTTCCAATGAGTTTCATCCTACTATTATTTTTTTTTCACTTTTTACCATTTTGAAGCCTTCTATTATAGTTAACATAAAATTTTTCCAATCGTTACACATAAAAACTGAGTGACCCATCTGGTTTTTGTTTCCCTTCCAAGATGCTGCGTTGTCCGTCGCCTTCCATATGTGAATGGCCAGCCAAGAGACATTTGTGATTGATGCAAGATGCCATATCATTCCATTTTCTCCCTGATGTCATCTCGTCTCATAGCATGCACCACTTAATACTGTTCTGGTTATCAATCTCTGTGAATATCTTAAGTTGGATAATAAGTGGAGTTATGTAAATTACACAATACAAGGACTTAAGTTCTTGTAATCATTGCTATATATATAGGGAAACAAAAACCAGATGTGTCACTCAGTTTTTATGTGTAACGATTGGGAAAATTTTATAGTTAACTATAATAGAAGGCTTCAAAATGGTAAAAAGTGAAAAAAAAATAATAGTAGGATGAAACTCATTGGAAAAGGAGGGGGATATGATAAAAATTGAAGAAAAAATAAATTACGGGCGATCTGAGTTCGAGAAGTGGGAGAGGGTGAGTTTTTAAGGGTGAAAAATAGTTTATCTCGATTTCCGGAAAAACTACAAGTTTTATTGAAAAAGTTAAATTGCAAAGTTGTAGGTAATGAGAAGATCTACAACTTTTGTATTCACAATTTTTTCAAATAACCTCAAAATTTATGTAAAAAATTCAAGTAACCAAATTTTGATTTTTTATGATTTGATCTTTTTTCTACGAAATTTGGTGAATACCTTTTCATGTCCCAAATATACTGTAATTTATTTGGTTCAAAATATTTATTTTTTCGTCTTATTTTGACTTAATATGAAAAATACAATAGAAAATGCTCGCGTCAAAATATCACCTTTATTCAAAAAATCAGTGTGCTTTTCGTTCGTTGAAATCTGTACTTTATGATGGTTTGAAAATATATATAAATTACTCCAGTAAATGTTCTCAAAAGTTGCAAAAAATCTTAAGAAATTGGAATTTTCATTTCAATCATTATATACAATTTTGAGCTATTTATCAAAATTTACACTTTAATTACTCAAAAAAACGTGAGATTACATGATAGTTGCATTTTTTTCAGTAAAAAATTTTATTTATTAAATTCTTATTACATTCATGTCATAGGAAACTCATAAAATATAAATATACTATTGAATTTATATACTTCATTCTGATTACATTATTCATTATAATATTTTTACAAACGTTAATCTTGTTATTTATCAAAACATTATTTTGAATTCTAATCAACTATCCATTAGTTTTTATCTCCTTGAAGGCATTTCCTCATCGTTAGATTCGAAATCTTTAAGACCATCACCTTCTTCGTCTCCAATATTATTTCCAGTCTGCATTGGTTTTTCATCCACAATTTCATCTAAATCATCAACATCCTTATAGGTTTTTTCTTCCATATTGGAGCAATTTTCAGAACCATGACAATTTGAGCATAAATTTGTGCATTTAAAACCACGTTGTCGTCAACCACTTTTTATACAGTTACATCCAGTTTCACAGCTGCAGCAAATAGTTTTAAGCAATACTTCCGGAATTAATTCCTATTCTGTGAATTTGGGCATAATGCCACGTTGATGTTGTTTCCAGCCTCGATCTGTTGCTGTCTGTTCATTACCCAACCAAGTTTGAAGTCAATAATATGCCCTGTGGGTGGGAGATTTGCCGAAATGAAAGATGATTTAATTTTTTCCAACTTAATCTCAATTTATCTAAATCTTAATTGATTCAGTGTTATTTTTTTACTTTTACATTTATAAATGGATTAGATGAACTACGAGGATGTATTGATATTCTCAAAAAATGCAACAATACACTTTAATTACTCAAAAAACTGGAGATTACATGTTACATTGATAAACGAAAAAATTGCATATCGAAATATACTACACCGAAATTAAAAAATCAGTTACTGTCACAATAGTACCAGCAGCTACTGCTGGTATATAAATAAAATAATTTATTTAACCAAAAAATAAGGACAAAATAATAAAAACTCTAATGAAAAGATTAAGGTCACAAATATTTTCCTGTAAACAAGTAGAGGAATATGTTGATGCTGACATAATAAGACCTCGATAGAAATTGCCTGATATACTAATGAAATTGTCATTGTTGCGGGTAGAGATATTGATTTTTGATTTTTTAAATCATTTAAATTCAAATAATATTGACATTTATTTTCTCAAACTAGGTTCTGGAAATGTGGGGGATCTATTTTTCATGTTTAAATTTTTCAAAAATATTGTTTTTTGTTTTTTTCGGTTGCGATACAACATCTGGATTTGCCGGAAAAGGAAAAAAGTATCGTAAATTCATTATTAGATGCTAAAACTTTGTCAAATTTGGCTAATGTTTTTTTATATCTCAAAGAATGAAAGAAATATATAAAAAATGGATTATACGAGGATATATTGAAAAATTCTTAGCCTACTATAGAACCAAACAAAATTTCGATATCAAAATATTTTATTAATCAACATATTCTCCTCTTAATTGGATACATTTATTACAGCGAACCTGCAACGTCTCTAGACCGTTCTTGGGAAGAACAACTTTTTATTTCGCCATTAGATGCAAAAATTGACAATGCCTTACCCCCTGGAATATATGGTTTACCAAAACACATAAAACTGACTTCGACCAATTGTTTCAAGTATTCAAACTCCTCTCACCCCATTATCTAATTATTTGAAAAATATTTTTAAACAAATTTGAATATAGAAAAATTCTTAGCCTACTATAGAACCAAACAAAATATCAATGTTAAAATATTTTATTACTCAACATATTCTCCTCTTAATTGGACACATCCAACCAGATCTCCACGATGGAAGAAAATTTACGACCTTTTAAACTTTTTTTCAGTTGAGGAAAGAGATGATAGTCGGACGGAGCCAAATCTGGTGAATAAGGGGTGTGTTTTAGTAATTCAAACCCTAAATCAGGAATTTTTTGCATTGCAACATGAGATTTGTGTTCAGCGGCGTTGTCCTGCAAACACAAAACACCTTTGGATAGCTTTTCGCGTCTTTTCTCTTTAATCTTTTCCCGTAGAGTGGTCAGTAATGTCGAATAGTAATCTCCAGTTATTATTCTACTCTTATCTAAAAAATCAATCATGATTACTCATGGTAATCCCAAAAAACTGAAGCAAGAACTTTTCCAGCAGATTTTTGGACACGAAACTTCTTAGGTCTTGGAGAACCAGAGTGTCGCCATTCCATCGATTGTTGCTTTGTTTCTGGATCGTAGAAATATACCCAAGTCTCATCCATAGTAACAATTAGATCCATTTTGCAGCAATTTTTCTCATGTCCAAAATTTACCTCTTTTGAAGCTTGCAGTCCAATTTTTTACGGTCGCATACAAAGGACATTGATCACCAAGGGTATTCAGCATATCTTCATAAATCTATTTACCTCTTAACCCTTTTAAATACAGGTACTTGATGATGGCTCGAAACTCCAATTTTTCGATTTTCACAATTTCGGTGGACATCTTTTTTCTTTTAATCTATTGCGTAACTCTGGTTTACTTCTTTGACATAAAACTTTACACTGACACTTCTGATAAGTTATTGTTCGTTGCTATGGTAACGCAATATAAATGTAAAAATGAAAAAATAACACCGAATCAATTAAGATTTAGATAAATTGAGATTAAGTTGGAAAAAATTGAATCATCTTTCATTTCGGCAAATCTCCCACCCACAGGGAATATTATAGAGTTCAAAGTTGGTTGGGTAACGAACTGACAGCAACATCTTGGGGCTGGAAACAACATCAACGTGGTATTATGCCCAAATTCACAGAATAGGAATTAATTCTGGAAGTATTGCTTAAAACTATTTGCTGCAGCTGTGAAACTGGATGTAACTGTATAAAAAGTGATTGACGACAACATGGTTTTAAATGCACAAATTGTCTTGAAAGTTTAAAATCTAACGATGAAGAAATGCCATCAAGGAGACAATAACTAATAGATAATTGATTAGAATTCAAGTTAATGTATTTATAAATAATAAGATTTCAAAATATTATAATGAGTAACGTAATCAGAATGAAGTATCTAAATTCAATTAGTATATTGAGATTTCTTATGAAATGAATGTAAATAGAATAGAATAAATATAATTTAATAAATATAATTTTTAATTGATAAAAATTGCAACAATAATGTAATCTCACGTTTTTTGAGTAATTAAAGTGTAAATTTTGATAAACTGTATATAATGATTGAAAAGAAAATTCTGATTCGAATTTTTTGCAACTTTTGAGAACATTTACTATAGTAATGTGTATATATTTTTAAACCATTAGAAAGTAGAGATTTTAACAAACAAAAAGCACACCGACTTTTGAAAAATTTATTCTTTCTTTCATTTTTATCATATACCCACTTTTTCCAATGGATTTCATTCTACTGTTATTTTTTTTTGTTTCAAAAATTATCCAAGCTGGTCGATAAGAACCCATCTATCGTACAAAGAATGAATAAAAAGGAATTCTTCGTTTTTATCACTTACAAAAACCAGAGAATCACACCTTATTTCAAGGAAATTTAGCTCTATAGAAGAATCTTTTTTGGTATCGATAACTGGGTATTTTCATCTCATCAGCATACCACAATGAAAGGGACTCATATCAATGTCACCGACTATCCCTCCCATTCTAATAGCAGTGAAATTAGTAGTAATAAATATAAAGATCACATGACACTACTCCAATGGGTACCAGATGAGTACAAGCCATACTTCCAATCAATGGTACATGGTGATAATAAACTTTGATTTTCTGACTAGAAAACTTTAACGAGTTAAAGAAAATCTTGCTCTGCTCCTCATTTATTAAACTAAAAAGTTCGAATGATTTTTAAACAAAACTTTCTGTTGTAAAAAGTTTTGAGACAACATGAAGCTAGTAAATAAGTAAATAAATCATAATCAAGTCCAATATTTTGCAATTTTTGAAGAAAATCGTATTTTTCATAATTGTGATCAATGAGTATAATAATTAAAATGTTTGGGTTATAACTTCTACAAGGTTATAAGGGTTTTGGAATTTCTTGTAAAGTTGATTGTTAGCAACATTCCTCTAGTACATCTATTAGTTGGTGGTGTACTATTAATTTCAACCATTTATAATACATTAAATTTGTCCCAGACATATGTTTTGCATTATCCTTTGAAGACAGTTTCCTATTTTTGAATATTGGAGTAGAATGTTTACAGACGGAATATGTTCATTAAGAATCCAAGAGGTTATTACACAATAAAAACCCTTTCATCTCATGTAATGCAACAGTTGAGAAAACAGATACGAAGGTTTTGAGATATGGCAACACTGATGTGAATATGTCAAATCTGACATTACCATAATAAAGTTTGACTACGAGTGCTATTTGAGATGTTTACAGATATTTGAAACATTCACAGTGTTTTGCTGATATTCCAAATTCAATCGTGGTGTCAAGATTTGTGGGATCGGCATGCTATCTCCTTCAGTTTCTATATTCTTCATTTTACTGAAAAATACTAAATAATTCTTTGTGGAGAAATTATCTGGTTTGATGGACAACTTTTCAAACACCATTGCTAATCATTTTTTATCTAATACTATAATCGAATCCTTCAGTTAACACTAACTTTATGTTGCTTCTAATTCATTAGTAATTTGTATATTGTAATTTTTAGCTTACGGAATCCATGAATCGTCTTCAAACAGAAAAGAACAATTTAGAATCGGAATATGAACAACTGAGAAGCAAACAAGAAGCTCTGGGTCAGTGGGAATCTCAGCTATCTGAAATTATTCAGTGGGTTAGCGATGAAAAAGATGCTAGAGCATATCTTCAAGCTCTAGCAACCAAAATGACTGAAGAACTGGATTATCTTAAACACGCTGGTAAATAAAATTTTTATTTTTCACTTACTGTTTGCAATGTAAGTATAAAAACCCTTATTCCCAAAGTGTTTAAATTATTATATACCAAATCGTATTTTTGTTTTGTTTTTGCTAGTATCAATCCTTTAATTGCTTCGTCGCCGTGTCTAACGTTTCTCGTTGAGTTGGCTCTTTAAATAATTATAGAAAATAAACACAACATTTTGACAAACTAACATTATAATGAATGTATTAATAAAGTTGCTTTTAATTGAGTAACATCTTTATATACTCAATACCATTGTTGGAAAATTTCGTATTAATGCGCTAGTTAGTATTTAGTATTTTATTTTTCATTTTGAACGTCTTTTTGAATCAAATAATTCATAACAAAAAAAATACCATAATTCTATTCTCGATTAATTATTTCAACAATTATGAATATATAAATATTTAATGGCTCGGAATGTATACATTCCCAATACAGTTTACTATTTGTTCCTGGTAGCGGTATATTCATTCATATATTCATTCATATATATATATATATATATATATATATATATATATATATATATATATATATATATATATATATATAATACTTTTGAAATTTCGATATTTTGATATTTCGAAAATATAATATATTCTGCCGTTCTTCAAAAAAGAAAATTTTTGATTTTATAAACTATCTAAAAGGACACTTATCACTAAAACAAACTAGCTGCTCATCAATTGTAACGGCTTCGTATGGTTGAAAATACTTCTTGCATTTACCAACGAACATATTCCAAATTTCTCTAATTGCCGCTAATTCTTCCTTCTCTCTTCTCGCGTAGGTCTTCGAAGTATAAATAGCCAATTATTTGCTCAAATCTATCTCTAGACATGACTGATGTGTGGGTACGACAGCTTGAGGTGTGGGTTCTTGATCTGAATCTTCTTCACTTTCTTTTTCTATATTGTCCTCTATTTCTGAAACAAGTACATTGATATCGCCCTCATATTCTTCAACCGTTTCATAGTCAATTCCGAACTATCTATATTCGGATTTTCAAATACCTCTTCATGCTCGCGTTGTCAGTGGTCTACGTCTTCGAAAACAATCCATTCTAACCCAAATCTGCAAAAATACCTTATTACTAGTATCAAATTTGGCACCGTTTAATGCCGCTTCGGTCTCTCAGTGGAACCTTTAACTGCGAAATATCGCGACACTGTTGTAACGACTGCTCAAAACACACTAACACACACAGAAGATACCATAAGAAGAAATGCAAACCAGAATATTAACCATAAATAAAAAAGTAAAATAATACCATTACAATGATATAGTACTCTCATTTTGGGATTTAACAAAAAAAATATTCTATACAAACAGAAGTCTCGAAAATTCATAAACGTATCTCAAAATCAAAACAAGAAAATAAAAAAATTTATACATATTAAAGAGAAAAAATATAAAAAATTTATAATAAATATAAATCAATATAATTGTGAAATAAATCAGCCTTCTATAATAAACAAAAAAAATTTGATCCCACATGATTCCATAAGTTAACATCTCTTCGTCCTCCACTTCCATTAAATGATACTTCCCTCGTTGGGGGTAAACTGCTTCTGGAGTACAGTTCACCCCGTACAATCTTGTAAAAATAAAAGATACGGCAGCCAAGTATTTTTCATCTATTTTAATTGCTGAATACAAGATGATAAGTTCATTCATTTTATTCACTTGGAGCTTCATTTGTTCCATGATAGTACCATTGATACCAGTTTCAAAAGGTATTCTTGATAATATTCTTTTCAGTGTTAAAACTGAATGCAACTGAAAATAAATCGATAAATACCTATACAACATAGGAATTCTTTTGTACATAGAAAGAGCAAACATTTTATCCTGTATAGTCCATCGTTTTCCTGAACCTTGGTTAATATTTTGGCTAGTGTATTCCGATGAACTTAATATATAACCATTTCTTTAGGTGCTAAATTGTTCTTACTAGCTCCAGCTACAGTCAAAAAACCAGATTTTTGTTTGTCAAAACTAGTAATTTTCTCTGTACCAATGAAATGTGAAAATTCACTTGAAAACTCCAATGACTGGAAATAAATACAGAAAAAATAAAATATATGAAAATAGGAGGAAAACCATAACAGAGAGCAAACCAACTGAAAATTAGCAAATACAATTTTGAAACAGTTTAACTATCTATGAATAACGTTGGGACAAACAACCAGAAAGAGGATAAAGGATAGGATACAAAAGGATCAAGCCTATGGAAAAAACAAAAACCTACTTAAAAAAACATAACCAAACAAAACAAAATAAAAATGTACAAAACCCTAATAAGACCAGTAATCACATATGCGATGGAAACAACAGTAATAAACAAAAGAGAAGAAGAAGAACTTAAAAGAATAGAAAGAAAGATAATGAGAACTATAACAGGCCCAAACATAACACAGGAAGGAGAAAGAAGAGCAAAGAAAAACGAAGAAATAGAGAGAGAACTGGGCCGGGCACATAACGAGAAAAAAACCAATTGAAATGATTAAAAGAATAACGCAATGGATTCCATTGTGGCCAAGGAGAAGGGGCAGGCCGAGAAAAACTTGGAGAAACGAGATATAAGGATATAAGAGTACTCAATATAGAAAACTGGAGTTCAAAATGCTGGAATCCAAAAGAATGGAAAATAATAACCAGCCAAAACAAACGACAAACTATAAAGAATATAAAAATTAGAAAACGAGGAGTAATCCACCTCAAAAAAAAAGGATTTGATACATAATCATTTCCCTAGGTGTTAAATTGTTCTTACTAGCTCTAGCTACAGTCAAAAAACCTGATTTTGCTTTGTCAAAACTAGTAATTTTCTCTGTACGAATGAACTCTGAAAATTCACTTGAAAACTCCAATGGCTCTTCTATAGGTAACTTGTCAAATGTTAAGGCATGATCGCTTGGACTATCAACTTGATGCTCCTCGACAATCATATCAGTCTCTACTATACCTGTATTTTTAGCATATGAATCTTTTTAGTTTAGTATACAGCCCTGAACTTTGACATAACTGTGATCTTCATAAATGGATGTAGACAATGAAGACAGATGAGAGGTAGTAATAGATGAAATAGCGATAATTTAGTGTTGAGCATTGAATTTTACAAAAATTTTCACAGGAAAATATTTACATGTATACTTGACTCTGTCACCTACCTTCAAGTCCACCCTGAAATATTCAATGAAAAATTACAGAAAATATTCTCCATTCAAACCGATTTTAATAAGAAATCATAATTATAAATTACATTTCTGATAATATTACCTATCTGTGTACCGAAATCTGAAGGAAATGTGGAGGAAATTCATAAATTGATGACGAATGACATGTTGACATTGACAGTAATTGACATTGACATTTTACTACACTAGCGTCACGATTGGTAGGTGGCAGAAATAAATTTGTGTTGTCGAAATTTATATATAAGATGACCTTTTTAGTATGTTCTGTGTTAACACATGATAAGCTTTGTAATTTTAAGCACATAGCTAGAGGCGCAGTTGTATTTTGTTTCAAAAATATTAAGAAAAATGTTGTACCGCGGTCCTTCGAGGACTCCATCGACATTCAAAGATTAAAAAGAAAGCCAACAAAAGCGCAACTGCTCTTTGGCTAATTTTGTTATTATACATACAAAGGAAGAAGTAAATATATTTAAAGAAAATTTTATACCTATCATTTTAGTACAGGATCCCATCGCTTGATCCTGCAGGCATCTGTTTTTTTGATGAAATTAATTTTAAAGGAATCTTGAGGATGTATGGAATGGATTAAGGATAGGTTGCCTTGTAAAAATTAGCCGCAATTACCTGTAATTAATTTTAATGTCATTAATATACTAATATGACTTGCAGCTATATGTTTTTTCAGTCAATCTTACAGCATTTGAAAGAAAATGATGTCACAAATCAAAATAAAAATGGTTGCCAGCTTTCAGTCGGCCGCAGCATTAGGGTTGCCAGGTATAAACAGGTATATTGTAGTTAATTAACTGCATTCACCAGTTTTTTTTAAAAAATTTCATACAAAATTAAAGTGTTATATACATTGAACATGAAAATCCATGGTTGCCAGTTGCACAATAACCGCAAACAGAGGTTGCCATGATTTTTGTGAACGACTCTCACTCCAGGTAAGTGGAAGCGCAAGAGAGAAGATGCACGTATTATTACGTGCTCTTAACAATAGTATAAAGTTGTGAAAATTAAGTTTCATTATTTTTTCACCTATTATTTATTAAACATAAATTTTTGGGCATAATGACAATTTTCATCGCTTGGGAAAGACCCTATTTTCATTGAAAAAATTTTCTACAGAATCTTTAGAGAAAATTGGAGTTTTTCTATTTGTTTTTTCTATGTTCTGGATACTTAGATTTTTGTTTTTATTCCATTAAGAACTACATTTGCTTTTATTATTAATTCTAACAATATTATTTTTTATTGAAAAAGTTAAAATCCATTTCGTTTACAAGAAATTTGTCGGACATTAGGCTTATTCTAAATGCAAATCTTATAATTAAATACATCTTTTAGTTTTCTTCTTCATCGACTGTGTCACTATCAACATCATCGGAATCATAAGAGCTATTGTCTATATCAGTTAATAAACAATACATAATATACCTGTTTACACCTGGCAACCCTAATGCTGCGGCCGACTGAAAGCTGGCAACCATTTTTATTTTGATTTGTGACATCATTTGCTTTCAAATGCTGTAAGATTGACTGAAAAAACATAGCTGCTAGTCATATTAGTATATTAATGACATTAAAATTAATTGCAGGTAATTGCGGCTAATTTTTACAAGGTAACCTATCCTTAATTCATTCCATATATCCTCAAGATTCCTTTAAAATTAATTTCATCAAAAAACAGATACCTGCAAAATCAAGCGGTAGGATCTTACACTATTTTAAGCCAATCAGATGCCTTAACTTTGGTAGGTTTCTATAACAACAATCTAAATTTTATGAAATTTAATTTTAATAGCACAGGCATACATTATTTTTCCGCATACCTCTACCCAAAGTATGCATGTCTTGGCCTCATTGTAGGGATCAAAGTCGTACTTTTCCACCCAAAGAGTAAAAGTGATGTCATGGAATGGCGCTAATAATAAGGACATTTAAAGAAAATATATATCGCTACTCCCTGTAACAGATCAGACACGTTCATTTGTCCGTTATAGAGCAGGAAACTGTATTAACCAAATGGTTGGGGAAAAATACTGATAAATTCCTAAAAAAATTGCAGAATTTTTGAAACTGCCTAATTCCCTAAACTATATATTATATATATATTTTATATAATAATATATATATATATATATATATATATATATATATATATATATATTAACTTGTCAAAAAAGCGTCAAAAGAAAAGGTCATGTCATAACTACCTTAGGGTATTAAGTTGCCAAAGATCAAATCAAAATAAACGCTTATTAATGTGTCAAAAATTCTATTTTTTATCTATGATTTTTAACATAAAATTGTCGTACCCAATCTCCCAAGAGTTTGAATTAATCTCCGTAAATTATTTCTCGGTAACAAATTTTTTACAAAAATTTCCCTCGGCCAGAGCCTTTGGACTGTACCTCGAAACAATTTCCGAAAATGACTCGAGCACTAGGTAGATTATAAGTGATAATTTATGAGTAATATTTGCTAATATATCAAAATTATCACAAATTTTTTTTCTACTATTAACAGCAATCAGAAGACATTTTCTATGAGCTATGCTGTTGGCTATGGACCTATAGGTTGGTCTTGGGAATGTCCTGAAGAGACTTTTCCAGTGAGAAGGTCTTTTGCACTTTATTTGAGATCAATTGGCCAGCTTCGTTTCAGTCTTCTGTTGTTTGGCTGTAGTAGTAGATTAGGATGGCTGTCTAGCTTTAGGTAGTGGTTACGGCTTCTTTCTTGTAATGTCTCTTGTATTGTTGGTCTTGATGGATCAATTTGTTTGTGACGTACCATGATGCATTGACTAGTGATCGAAGGATTTTACATTGTCCTCGTTGTATGAGAGCAAAACTAGATTTGCTGGCACATCCCCATAATTCTATTCCGTAGGTCCAGATGGGTATGATGACTGCCTTATATAATAAGATTTTATTTTGTAGGTTGATTTGCTTTCGATTCTTGGCGTGATGTTTCCTCCAATTGACTAGTGTAATAATAAGGTATTTGACCCAAGAAGTTACGGGTATCACTATGTTGTTAATAGTAAATGGAGGACATTGGCTTTTTCTTAAGGTGAATATTATGTACTGGGATTTGTTTTCGTTAATTTGTATTCTCCATCTTTCGATCTGGAATAAGTGGTCGTGGCAGAAGCTATTATCGGATCCTCATGTATAGCCAGTATCACTGTATCATCAGCAAACATGACTGTCTTAGTCATAGTGTGGTTTGAGGTTGGAATGTCAGAAGTATATATCAGGTACAGGACTGGCCCTAGAACGCTACTTTGTGGAACTTATACTTTAATAAGTTGAAATTCAGAGGTATCATCACTAACTTTTGTTCTGGAGATTCTATTTGACATATATGACTGAAGCAGAGTGTAGTATGAATTGGGTAGATAGATTTTGATTTTATTTAACAGACCTACATACTTGGTTAACATCCAGGAAAGCTGCCGAGCAGTATGTTTTTCCCTCTATACCTGTATTGATGGCATGCACTACTCGATGACACTGTTCAACTGTGGAATGTTTGTGCCGAAACCCGAATTGGTAATCTGGAATCACATTTAGGATAGATTCTATACGCTGTAATACTAACTTTTCTAAAATCTTTGATAATGTTTATAGCAAACTGATTGGTCTGTATGATGTAACGTCCTGTAGCTGGTTCCCTGGTTATGGAATGAGGATAATTTCAGATTTTTTTATCTCCTTGGGTCAGTAATGTAATCTGAATATGGCATAAAATATATATGTTAACATTACTAAAGCTTTAGTGGGCAGTTCTTTTAGCATTATCGGAGTAATCATATCTATTCCTGGTGCCATTTTATTTTTTAAGGATTCATTTTTTTCTTTTATTTATTTCGAGCTTGTGAGTTTTATTGATGTTTGGTCTGGATTGTTGAGTGGAGTATTAATTAGATTTTTATGTATAGGGAAGTGACTGCTTAGAGTGAAAACATTTTTTAAATGTTGAGTGAAGAAGACGGCTTTTTCTTTACTGCTTCTAGCCCAAGTGTTTGCTTGGCCATTTTTTAGTAAAGAGGTTAGTGTTATTGGTTTTCTTGAGTATTTGATAGGTTCCCAGATGGAGTCATCGTATCGGTTAAGGTTTGTTAAGTATGGGGAATAGCTATTGTTTTGTGCCTTTTTAATTTTTAGCTTGAATCCATTACTTACATGATTGAACTCTCTTTTATCATTTGGGGTATGACTCCGCTGCCATTTTGCTCTCTTGCTTTTCTTTTTAAGGCAATTAACTATTTTATTTCATCGGTATATTTATTGATTTTGTCTGCTCTTCTATTCAGGGAGTTGATAAATGTGCCGCATCTTGTATTGTTTTGATTAGTTTGTTTGACGCATCTTCTTTTAGTCCTATTTTCAGGTTTATTTTATTTGTATATAAATTAAAACAATAGTTAATAGTTAAAAAATGGTTGGTGTAAATATCTCATTAAACTATTTGATTTACTTTCAGGCATATCCACTGTTGTCTCTGGGGCAGATAAAAATTGGAGGAATCGAAGATCTCAAAAATTGGATAAAATGGAACTTTTAAACCTGCAAAGTTCTTTACAAAGTGAAATTCAAGCGAAACAAGCAATTAGTGAAGATTTGAGTAAAACTCGAGAGGCCTTATTAGCTGCTCAAAAGTGAGTGCATGTAAATATATTTTTGTTTTGTTTGAATTGCCCTGCAAATGAAAGAAATGTCAACCATGTAATTAGTACAAACCTAGTATCAGAGGCTTTTCTAACCACAGAAGGAGTAAGATAAGATTGTCACTTGAGTCCATTGCTTTTCAACATATTCATAGATGAAGTATTAAATAATATCTGCTCTGCCAACTCAATGAAAGTGTACAATGGATTTAATAACCTGCAAATGTAATTTCAAAACGGAATCAAATACAAAAAGGGAATTTTAGAGATGATTCACATATATAGGAGCGACAAAGCTATCAATGCTAAAAAATTTGCACTTGCTACCTCGAATCTTTGCCGCTAGCGCTGCCATATTAGAAAAATAACGCTAAAAACCAGTTTTTTGACAATAACTCCTTTCTAAATATTTTAAGTTGAAAATAGCTATGTAATAAATTAAACTAGATAAAATTTCCAACAATTTATGTAGTAAGAGCGCCGCAAATGCCACTTCCAACACGCGTTTTGGCCAAATCACTCATTTCCAAACCACCATGAGGTAGAGGAAGTGGCGCGATTTTCTTTTGTGATATCCCCAGTAGGCCTAATCCACTTGTAATACAATACGCAGACGTTCGTCTGTCTTGCTATTTTTTTTTGTTCGTTACAGGCTTATATCAATAACTGTGTTTCGGAAACAAATCACAGGAGCATTATTGGCAGTTAAAGCAATCAAAATATCGTCACCATATAGGGTTTAAGAAATAAGAAACTTAATTCATTTATATATAAGATCTTTTGTATTTTATATTTTAAGAAATAACTAGACATGCTACTATTAATGAGATAACTTTAATGTACAAAACAGTTACAGTTAGGTAGCAAATAATGTTTATAATGAGTTTCCTTAAAAAATGTTTTCATAAAAAATAACTTTCCACTTGTACAGAACAGACTTGAAAGTTTATACCGAGTTATGTACTTTCAATTTTGCGGTACTTTAAACATGTTTCACATTGATCTTTCTTAGGGAGAAAAAATTCTATGTTCATTGATTCAAATACTGTGTGGAAGAGAGCCGCTGATCTTGGCTGGACATTTTTTTCATGGAAAATTCGTTCATATTCTCTGAACAATTGTGATTTGCTTTCCCACATTGTCTCTTAGTATTTTTTAGTTGCGTTGGCTTGACAGTAGTGAGACTCCATTTTAGCTAATGAGTCAAGAAACTGCTTAATGTCCTTCCTTTTTTCACTGTCTTCTAGAGTTTGTCTGAACATTGGAACCTGTAACAGAAATTAGATCATCATATTCTTATCTTTTTGAGATAAGGGGTTGTCTGGGCTGCTTTCATAACCCAAGCTCTAACAGCTTTTTCACCAAAAGAGAAAGTGCTCAGAAAATTTTTTTACGCACCCTTATTCTTTTATCTCCCACTTTAAGATGATGTTTAAAAGATATATTTTTGCGAGCATTTTCAATCCCAGTTTGGATTTGTCTACCAGACCAACAATTGAAGTTTTCTTTGCTTCCCAACTTTCAATCTCCTTGCAAAAGTTTTTGAAGAGCTTTACTCTTTCTGTGTCCATTACTTTTACATAATCAAACATCTTTACACTTTTACACAATCAAACATCTTTACACTTTTACACAATCAAACATCTTTACACTTTTACACAATCAAACATCTTTACACTTTTACAAGTGCACCGCACTTTTAACTTTCTCTCTTCTTTTTGAACTGCATGTTGATACTTACCTTTCTCTTGTTTTTTTAGTCCTAAATATTTATTCCCTCTCCTTCTTTTAGCTGCATTTGAATTCCTTGCCCACTGATTAGATCAATGTCTTCACCTCTCTTTTGCTTTCTTTTAGCAGGGACCAAGGCTTCTACTATATTGAAATTGTCCTCAGTTACTTCTTCCAAAGATGCTCTTAAGTCAGCTACTTTCTCTTCCAATAGGTGGCTCTCATCCTCATCAACGGCTACACTTTTTTGGACTGATATTTCTAATTTATTGATGTTCTTGACTTGTTATCTTCCAGTACTTAAATCAAACAAACATAAGATTATTTGCAATAACAGAAATCAATTGAAAAAACATACACATTTTTGAAACTAAGTTATACGAGTAGATCTATATTAATCAGCTGATGACATAAGATGTTTTACCCGCAGATATGGGTCATAATTTAGCCTCAATAAAAAAGATATCGAAAATTTTGACATACGAACTTTTGCACTTACAGCGACGATATGTCTTTTTCATTGGTTATTTATGTAGTTTGAAAATCATTTATTGTATTTCAAAAAATATTATATAGGATGCAATATTCAATACGAATCCCTAAATTGTTCTTTCCGAAGCCGGTCCTGGAATTTCTAAGTTTAGCTAATACCAGTTGAATGCTTGATAGTAGTGTACTGCATCATGAAAAAAATTTAAAAAATAAAATGAGCTGTGTAAATATTATAGCCAATTAAAATTTATAGTAAATTTCGCAAATCGTAAATTAATAAAGAAGGGTAGTTGACACTTCTTAGTAACCATATGATATCCTTTCTGAGAGGAAAGAGATGCCTCAAACAAACATTAGTCAGCTCTTTAAACACCTTTAATTTATTTTCTGAGTGCATGGTAATGAAATATCTTGCAAAAATAGTTTTCCAATTTATGTAAATTTATGAGAAAACGCAACATTTAAATTCTCAGTATCAACAAAAAGTGTCATTCCCTTATTATATTTTTAATAGAATTTTTACAATACTTATTGCCTTTAAGATATTGAATTAAAAATCTCTAATCTTCCGAACCTTTTAGGGAACTTAGAGAATGTAGACAACGAAATGAGGCCTTGAATGTAGATTTAAAACGAAAAGAAAAACAACTTAAAGAATATCAAAATCGCATAGATCCTGAAGGATGTAAGTATCATATAATTTATTCTATTTATTCATTTGTTTGATTTTACTAGTTATATATTCATATATTTTATTTCTTTAATTCTACAATCACATACATCTAGATAAAATCAAGCATATTGTAACATTGTAGTCAATAAATTGGTTACTTTTACTTTGGTCATCCTTCTCTTTAAAAAACATACAGTTAGTGTGACACCCTTGTAATTGACTAGTCATAGAGTTTGTTTATGCCCCTCACTATGTAGATACAATCTTCATTCAATCACTTATTTTTTTAATGATGGTCCAACAAATAAATATACTTTTCTATACCAAAAAAATTAGTTGATAACTACATTCCAATAATATCATGTGGTCCATATGTATGGTATAATTTCAATTTTAGCGTTATTATGTACTATGTGAAAAAAACCTGAAATAGGTTGATTATTATTCTTGAATTGATAATTTACAATATGAAAATATTATCTCCCTCTAGCACCCCGTCGAAAATTTTGGAAAGGCTTTTCCATCCTGTATTCAGCAATATAAAGTGTTTTAAAATTTGGTGCAATCATAACTGAGAAAATTAATTTTTAAGATGTAAAATTTTTATAATGACCTATCACAGTTAAAAATATACTTTACAATTAAATTAAATGTTCAAAATTACCACCAATCACTTTTTGACAATAACCGAAGCGATTTTGAAATTATCCTACGTTTTTTATGATCTCAGGGGTTATTTTGTTAATTTCAGTTGATTCGGGAGTTAAATGAAGATGATCCGGCTAGAAAGCAAGAAAGTTTTACCTAATAGGTGAATTGGCAGACATAGAACGATCGAATGGCCGGCTAGATTTCCCAATTTGTCTCCTCTCGATTACTTCTTATAGGGTTATTCAAAATCTAAAGTATATGTTATCAGACCAGAAAATATTGCTGATTTAAAAGTTAGGATAATGGAAGAAATAAACAAAATAACCCCTGAGGTCACACAAAATATTGTAGAAGAATTCCAAAATCGCCTCGGTTATTGTCAAGAAGTGAGTGGTGGTCATTTTGAACATTTAATTTAATTGTAAAGTACATTGGAAAATACAATCTAAATATTATGCAACATTATTATCTTCATTCTATGTAAAATTTTATGATCGAGACATTATCAAAATTTTACATCTTAAAAATTAATTTTTTCAGTTATGATTGCACTAAATCAAAAAAAACTTCAGATTTCCAAGAAGGTGCCACACGACCCTCTTTCATATTTAAAATTTTGGAGGAGGTTAATATTTTAATACTGTAAATTGTCAATTCAAGAATAAAAATCGACCGTTTCAGGTTTTTTCTTTCACATAGTACTTGAATTTTTTCATACAAATGGACTGCATTGTATAATTGATCAAAGCCAATTTCCAATACATCACTTAATACAAAATGATTGGTATGCAATACTTAATAAATGAAAAGTTCATTACAAATATATGTTTCAATGTATTAACCAGAACGTGAATTAGAAGTGGATTGAATTTTATTTTGCTCTTAACGTGAATACTTCCAATTTTTAGGTTAGGGTAAGTCGAGTCAAGGACACCAAAAATGACAATTTTTTCGCAAATGACGTTTTATGTTGCATATGATATGCTACAAAGAAAAAATATTAATTTCTAATCTTATTTATACTGGCTTTGATCTGATATAAAAAACAAACGGTCTGAGTAAAAGTAACCACTTTACTGTAGTACAGTGTATATTAGCACTCCCAGTTGGGTAGTAATCATTTCTGTGTATTTAGTCAATTCATGGCTGAAACAACTGCCCTTGGTGATTGGAATAACTTCATGCTTCTGGGGAATTATGTTACTCTACATGCGACTATATGGTTGAAACAGTGAAAGTAATTAACTTCTGGTGGCATTTCTGAACTACTTATAAATAAAAACTTCAAAGGTCAAATGTAAATAATGTGTGAAATGGTGTTGTAAATATTTTCATATAATATGGTTATTGAACAGGATAAATAGAATTCCTAACAAATCTAAAAAATGTTTAATATATAGTAAATAATTCTTAGTTGCCTTTTGATCATTTTAATAATAGACAGATAAAGAGAAACTATTAATGATAATTTATCAAACTGACTGGAACACTCATAAAAATGCAGCAAGAAGGAACACAGTTTTATTATTCTTAAAAAACTCTAGTTTTCAAAAGTTTCCATTTCTCTTTTCCAATTAGTCCATTCGATCAGGAGAAAAAAAGTTGTACGATTATAGATTTGTCTTTCACTCTACATATTTTTATGAAAATTTGGAATAAGTTTCATTTACCCTGTAGATCATTTTTAAGCATCGGATTTTTATTCTAAATGGGTGAAAACCACCCTTTATACAGGACAATTAAAAAAAATGAAAAAATACCTTGCATGAAATAAAATCAAACTTTTCTATTTAAAAAAGTATTGTTACAGATCGTGGAATATAATTCTTATAATATTTATCATTTTTCAACCCCTATAAACTACCCTTAATGATAACATTATAAATAAAAAAATTTTTTTTTCAGCCTTTAGACGGTTTTTTAATGCTACATAATAAATAATAATACTTAGTGGTCCAAACATTAATTCATAATATTTTCACCCTTAAAAACAACCCTTTTATCATGAAAAAATAACGTAAACCCTTTTTTGTTGTTTACTCTATTTCTCAATAATTGAAAGGAAAAATTAAAATAATGTATATAATAAATGTTTTATTAAATGGATTTTAACATTGTTTCTTCCTCTTTTTCGTCATCTTCATCTGTGATAGGGAGGCAATTTAACCAACTGTCACCAGAGCATGTTCTACATGTCGAATTGCAAAGAGTCCAAGTTTTCGACAACTGAAAGTTGTGCGGCATTCTTTTTTGCAGTTGCAAAATATCATCTTCAGAAGTTCTTCTGGTACAGGTTGAATGGTCATTTCAATTGGTTGTAAAGAATTTTCTGTGTTAATCGATCCCCAATATGTTGGACGAAAATCTTTCTTTCCTAGCCATATTTGAATTTGCAGGAAAACTCGTTTTATATGCTGATGACAGAATTTTTCAGGTACTACTTAGATATTAATTTTATGATGCGCTGTCCAGACTTACAGAGTGTTTGGTTCTGCGCCCATACACTCCTATTCCAGTTCCATCTACTGTTTTTGATTCATCCGTATACCATGGCATTTCTGTTCATTTTTTGTATGGTATTTTGGTCTCACCTGCTTTCACAGTTTATTATTGAGGTGAAGTATTTCTCAAAGCTAAACTTTTTCGATGTGACGTCCTGAGGCATGTCCCAGGGCTGGTCATTATCTAATTAAGGTTTTTCTTTGATGATTCAGTCTCTGAATATTCTAAATGATGTTTTCTCTGCCACGATTTCCAGAACTAGGTGAAGAGGTGGTAGATTTAGAATTACTTCTAGTGCAGCTGTCGGGCAAGATTTCATGGCCCCGGTTGCACATAAGCAATCCAGTTTTTCTACCTTTGAAAGGTTGTTCCTCGTGGTATTCAGACTAGTTCTCTAGTACTTCAAATCAATGCCCCATATGTGTTGATTGGTCTCACAATTGGCGTGTTCATCCACCATAGGATCTTTGGGTTACAACCCCAATTCCTCCCTCCGATTGAGTGTTATAAATTGTTGTAAGAGGCCTATGGGGATAATTCTCTATATTGTACGCGTGTTTTTGAGTGGTGTAAGCGTTTAAGTGAGGGCCGAGAGAGCAAATCAAAATTCAAGCCAACGTTGATCGTTTTTTTCAATATTATCGTGATGACTGAATTGGTTGCAGAGGGTCAGAATGTCAATCAGACTTACAATTTGTCAGTTTTGGCAATACTGCGAGAATGAGTTCGTAAGAATCGGCCCGGTTTTGCAGCAGTACAACGCACCTTCCCATAACGCGCTATCTTTGAAGCAGTATTTGGCCAGTAAGCGCACTCCAGTGCTCGAACACCCGCCGTACTCACCAGATTTGGCACCGTGCGACTTTTTTTGTAAGATCTGCTTTGAAAGGGGCCCGATCAATGGAAAAAACGTATGGAAAGGTGTATGGCGAGGGGAGGGGAATATATTGAAGGGAAGCATGCGAATATAGAATAATTTTTATAATAAAACCCTTTTTCGTAACCAGTCTCGTTATTTAGTAGCCAGACCCATACTCCACGTTGCGACAAGCTAGCTTTAGTTTTCTAGCGAAAACTTTTTTAATTTTGTAGTTATGAAATTGATTCAAAAACTATTTTAAAGGAAATTCCAAATGCTATAATTTCTCGTAATTCGAATATTACGTGATTGATCGTTTTTTAAAAACTCAAGGTCAACGAGCTCAAGAAAAGTGGGACTGGCTTTTAACTACAGTCTTTAAACTGCATATCTTTTTTATTTTTTGTCATACATTAACAAAAAAAAGATCAAATTGTTAAATAAAAAAAGATTCAATTACTTTTATTTCTGATGTTTTTTTGTTACTGCTTTATTTTTGGAGATATTAACCAAAAATTTTTTTTTAATTCGAATAATTTTTTTTCAATATTACTTAAATTTTCAAAAATATTGATCATAACTTATTTACCACATAGTGAATATTAAAATACAGTATATTACAGAGTGATTATCTTTAATTTTTATATTCATGGAAAATTCATTACTTTTTGTATTATTTTTTTTTTGAAAAATTTAAATAAGAAATTATTGTTATAACTTTGTTTATTTTTATCCAAATGATATGAAATCAAATCCATTGATTTTTTAATTTCCTTAAAAAAATGTTCAATACATTTTTTTATAATATTTGATATTTGATTAGTCTTGAGATCGTAGTTATTATTTTAACAGTTGTGGGATAAAATTATCATTAACTAACCATATCTCAGTTATTTTTGCACATAGATAACTAAATTTAAGTTAAATTCATTTATTTTTTTTGACAGGCTCCAACTTTATTTCTTACATTTTTTTTGTAAGTTGTACATTTTCGAAGTTATTTTCAAAAAATCGTCCCAAAATTCTCTTGCACGAAAATCGAATATTTTCAACTACATATAATTTGAGAAATAATCGCTTAAACAAATATTGTCATAGAATTTTTTTTATGGAATGACTTTTTTTCATTCCTGCTTTTATTTTAAGATTATATTTTCCACCCCCTAGATTGGGTGGCTTCAACCTATAGACAATTCGAGGTGTAAGCATATTTTTAAAATCGATTCTTACATTTATTCTAATTTAATGTTACACTGCCGGGACCAAAAATCTTTGGAAAAACTCCTGATTGACTGGACTAAATGAGTTATAATAGATTTAGACTGAATGATTTTAATTTTTTCTCGTGACATTAGATATTGTAACCAGTGATAAATTACATTAAATTCCCGATCTGATAAAAAATACAAAAGTTATTTAAACATTTTTCTTGAAGATCGATTTACCTTCTGAATTAAGATAGGTGCTTATTTTCTCCATTTAAATGATCCAGTTGGTCCATATAACGATCGTTATTGCCTTCTCAGCATACAATTATCTCTAGTTCTTCTCTCTTTCTTAGCTTATCCTATCAAACACCAAATTATTCTTCTACATAAAAAAATTTCGTTACAGTTAAGATTTTTTTAAAGGTACCGATGACTTTTTCACAACATACATTCGAATAAATATAAATTAAACTTTCCATAATGTTTGTGAAGGGCAAAAGATCAATCAAGAAACAATAAACTCTCATTTTGGAATCTGATACATAAAAAATATTTAGATAATTTCTTATGGCAAACCATCGAAAAAAATGAACATATGGTGGGCTAGAAACAAAGGAAAACCCTTCAGTTTATGGAAATTACAGGAAATTTGAATCCCAAAAAGACAAATAATATAAAATAAAAGTAATATAAAATATATTACGTAATAGGGAATTCAATATAACCGGTACCCTCTCCGAAATGGATTTCAAAGCCTTGAAATTTTCGAGCTAGAAAAATCATACTTATTGTAATGTTTCAGTACTTTGGAAATATTTTGATACTAGGGCTGGTCCCTTTGCTCAACCCTTGACTTACTATCAAAATAATTATTTATCATCATATCGCATTAAAACTTATGTATGTATATAGATTCACTGCCAAAGGGTGCCACATTTACAGGCGATGATTATGTAAATTTAGTTTCCAAATTACATGAGGCGTTAAAATAAAAAGGTTGGAAAAAGTTACGCAAAGGATAACGCGCCCAGTTCCATATTCGTTATTGAAACGGCACCGTCAGCTAAGGAAGCTTCTATATGTTTATTCTTCTAAATGTTTTTGATTTTAGATCTCTTCTGTTCCAAAATATTAGTCCAAAACGTTAATATTCACATGTTATTTCAAACTGTTTTTCATAAAAAAAGAGATCAAAACAAATCATCAAGAGAAACATGAAAATATCTAAGGAGTAAAAAAGTTGAAAGAAAATTATTCATTATATGAGCTTTTTTGTAATAATTGTGACGCTGTTTACATAGGACAGACATTAAACACATTTATTTATATAAATTTGAATCCCAGTCAAATACAAAAAGAAATTTTTAGAAATGTTTCACTTCATAGAAACGATATCAATGATAAAAAAGACCCTAAACATTTTTAGTACAAATTTTAATTCTATTTTGTCATAGATTTTTTAACGTTCTCTACAAATGACAATGAACCTGCATTTAAGACATATTTCCATACACTCAGGTTTAAGCATGAATATTTTTTAGATTTGTTCATTGAAAAATAATTACAGTGTTTTTTTTTTGAGTTTTTATCCTAAAAAAATTATCGAAACAAAAACTACTAGTGCTTCAATTTTAAACAGCATTTCTCATAGAGTGAAGACTTGTAAATGTTTACATGCAGCATCTTTAGGAATATCGTCGTTCGGCAAACGTCACGTTAAGGGTTAGTCTCGGCGAATGTTTTAGCTAATGGCCTTATTTTTAATACGCAATTTGGCTTGCGGCTACGATTGCTTTTAGTTAAGAGGAACCTTATTTAAATTGTGTATATAGTGATATTAATTAGTAACCGCAAATATTAAATTTGAATGGTGAGACTGTTGCTGATGTATTTGTCAATAATTATATGTAGTGAGTTTTATGTATGGAAACGCCTCAATTCTCTCTGAAACGTTTTATAAATTTTTGTGATACGGCCGGTATTCTGGTGGTATCTACATTGTTGTCAGATCTTTCCTTTTTCCGGAAAAATAATGAACTTTGTTATTTCAACTAGATCACCATATAAATCCTTAAGAAATACTGATTATTTTTCATGTAATATTCTCTATACCATATAAATGCCATAAGTTCGAAGTTATAGCTACATTTACAATATCTCCACCAAAGTTATAATAAATATTTTACATTTAGATTGTTACGATTGAATAAATTCGTTTAATTTGAGTATTTTTTAATAATTTATGTGCTAAAACAAATCTCATAACAAGGTCTAGTGTCAGTAAGTTAGTAAAGAGTTTAACGAAACTGATGCAGTAAAATATTTATCCAATTCATGGCGCAGAAAACCAGAACAACTGAAGACAAATCTTTAAATGTTTGTTGTATGGTAGAAGTATCTCTGTGGTAATTCTATCTTTTAATTCCTGAATATTGGCAGGTTTTATTTTATAAACGATGTTTTTAAGTGATCCCACAGGAAATAGTCTAAAGGATTCGTGTCGGGTGAAAAATATACAGGGTGATCCATTTGATATAACAAAGTTCATTATTTTTTCGGAAAAAGGAAAGATCTGACAATAATGTAAATACCACCATGGTACCATAATATCACAATACCCTTGCGGACAAAACTTTATAGAAATCGTACAAGCCGCTTCCGAGATAATTGAGGCGTTCCATACATAAAACTCACTCTGTATACAGTGCTAATCAAAAGTCCTCTCTGCCTTTTACTTTTGGATTGATTATACATCAACTATTGAAATTTGGAAACTGAATATATGAAGTCACAAGGACATTGTAACCAACAATCTAATCAGAGATACTAATTTTGTACATGTTGATGGCAGCTTTGACAACTTTTTTAAATGTATTATGTTGAATGAAATCAATTTCAAATTCAACCTCCACCTTGCAATGATCAAATTTCGTTGCAATTGTTGCAAATTTCTTTAATTTGGAATTTCTTAATTGTCTCAAGTTTTCGTACTTTTGGTTGACCATAAATTTCTGCTCAGAAAAAATATAGATATACTGGCTGAAGTAATACTATATCACTACTCAAGTAGCATCTACTTATAAAATCAGTCCAAATAGAGTATAAACCCTCCTGTGAACAAATAAATTGCCTTCCAAATTAAAAATGATTTATTAACTCTCGACGACTATGACTGAAAACTGGAATTTTGGGGAAAAAAGTATACAAATATAAACCAACAGGTAGACCATGTCAAAATAATTTGTTTTATTAACCAAAGTACTTTCTATTATAGTAGAAACGTAAACCACATGATGTCAGGAAGGTCGTGGTTTTTGAACATTTATGTATATGCAAAATGCAATAGAACCGTTAATTCTTGAAATTTTGGAAGATTATCTAGATGAATTCGGTAATTTGGAAATAACATACCAACTATAAACCCACTATTAAGGTGAAGTAAGATGGTATTTGAATGGGAAATATCCTGGTATAGCATCGGACATCATACATTTTGATTTTTTTCTGTTTGGGTATCTCATATCAATTATTATTTTCGAACAATGTAGAACTATTTCCACTAGACGCATTTTAAAAACGATAACTCATTGTCGGGGAGTAAATGGAGCTCACTTCAATCAACTATTTCCGTACGGTTTGGGAAATATTTAAGATTATTTGAATTTTTATCATTATATTTAGAAAATTGGACAAAAGAAATTTTTAAACGCAAAACTTAGGTTTATTGAATTTTCCTGATTTTCTAGTCTACAATCATACTGGTTATTATTTTTTGCTGTATGAATTTCGAATTTTGTAACTAACAAAATCTCATTTTTTTAAATGATACACCGTGTATATTATACTTTCAATAGAACTCGTTTAAAAATAAAAATCTTTTCATACATACATGTCCTATACCTATAATATTTCCTAAATCGTGCGGAAATCAAATAGGTCGGTCTTATGAAAGTTACTTTTGTTTTTACCACTAAATCAAAAAACGCAATAAAATATAAGGTGTTCCATTCAAAATTCCAAAGTTAATGTCGATACTGAAAAATTGGAATACCCTGTATAATCCAAACGTCAATAATCTGATACAAAGATCTTTTGTAATTAAAGTTTTTTGATAATTCTTACAGATTTTGAAAAAAGTATGAGTCACCTTATGTTTGACACCGTGTACTTACCGTTGGTGTACAATTTTTTCATTAAACTCGTCGGTAGAAATAAAAAAAAAAGATTTTTTAATTAATTATAGCCTAGTCAGGATATTTCAAGCAATCCATTTTTTTAATAAATACTAAATTACTTATAAAATTATTTTCATCCATTAACCAGATGGGTGGAAGTCGATTTTACTTCGGATCTGAGTCCATGTAGCGTGTCTCAAAAATACCTACACCTCCTCATTAATCTTTTCATAGTAATCGCCAATTGTTTTAACACTTAAATATTAATCCACTGTTTTGAAAAAATTCGCTACCGCTTCTTGTATGTCTAACCATCAACCAGCTACCTTTTTCATACCGCTCTCTAAGTATTGTCATTTCATTTTCTTCCGATTGTTTGTTTTTGGTGCTTGCATTTTCCTGTGAATTTCGCTTTCCATTAGTACTTTTTATTTTTAACGTGAAGAATGTACCCCATTTGTTGAGTAAATACATTGAAAATTCTGTCGAAATTTCAACCAATGTACTAAATTTGCACATTAATATGAACTGTAAAATAATACAATTATTCACTGTAATTATTATACATCAGTACCACGTATTTACAATAAGTTATGACCTCAAATGCAAGAAATAAAATATTTAATGCTTGGACACGATTGTATATAATTTATCTAAGAATAAGATGATAACCACAGCAATTTTCACAGGGTCGCCAATAGCTGCAAAAAAAATAATTGGTAGAAAATATTAAATTATACTTTCTATTGTGTATTATAATCAGAGGTCGTGAAGTTTCGATCATTTATGTCTTATCACAAGAAACTTTGAATATATTCATTCTCCCTCCAGCACCCTCTCTGAATTATAAGCACAAACTCGAAAATTTTAAATAATAAAGGGGGACGTGTTGCACCTTGTTCGAAAGAGATTCTAGTCCTCTATTCAATAATATGAAGTTTTTTTTTAATTTGGTGCAATCATAACTGAAAAAATTAATTTTTAAGATGAGAAATTTTGAGAATGGACCGGCATTGTATAACATTCTTTAATCTACCTTTTACAGTGGCTCCTATAGATACTTTTTGTTGATAAACAATAATATTTAATTGATGTATAGTTCAAATCAACATTGATTTTTTCTGTTTATTTCTTATATTTATTTAAAATTGGAACATGTATTAATATCATGCAGTTCACGATTCATATCAATTGTTTGAGGAACCCTCTTAACTCTTCTATTTTTCCTGTTGGTTACTGCTTGGAGTGCTAATATATTGTTTTGCCCTTTGATTTTGATGCATAGCATTTTATTATGTTGTAACCTTTAGGTATTTAACATATTTAAGACAAACTCAAGATGACACGCTTTCAAAATCAGGATAATTCTAATTTACTAAAAAATATCAGCGAGTATTCATATTCCTAGCATTTAGTATTCCACGAATTACCACCTCTTTGTTTCTGAAACCGCGGCAATAGCTTGTTATCTGGAGTCTCAAAGGGCTTCGTATAATTCTCTACATCTTCCTTCGAATGTGTCTCATTGTTACATAACTTATTTTTTAAAAGATCACACAAACTTACTGTGGGATTAACAATGGTGTATCCAAAATTGAGAAAATTCGAAGCCCTGTTTAATGCATATTTTTTTTGTATTTTATAATATAAACTTCGTTCGCTCTAGTTTAAATTGATAACATCTAACAGCTAACGGAGTTTAAGGTGTGTTTTCTATAATACTTTTTGATGAGTGATAAACCACTAAATTTCAAGATGTTTTATTGATTATATTATTTTACAGTTTTAGAACGACCTTCTTCTCAAATGTCATATCTGGATCATTTTTTAAAAGAAAGCAATTCATCGTTACAACAGGTGAATGCATATGATAACGTACCCATTCAAAGTTTATTCAAGGGTGGATCAATTGAATCAGAAGAGGGTGATATTGAAGACAACAGGGCGTTAAGCATGACAAGCTCCAAGAGTAATTTATCAGAACTTAGTATGGTAAGGCTTTATTGTTCAATGGCAAATGAATCATAGATAGTGGTAAATCGGAACTGAAAAATTTATATTTTTTATTTTTACTTAAAAAGATTTAGTTTGTTACTAACTCTTGAATAATTACCTGTGATTTCTGTTGAGTGATTACAGATATTTGTGATGTTGATGGATTTAAGCTCGTTATTTATTAAATTTATTTTAAGGAAAATGTAAAGATAATTTAAATAGATATGATCAAATAACGGATAAAATATCACTGACCGACAAGATTTTCGTTAACACAGGCGAGAGCTTTATTTTTAAAATGGAAATACCCGTCCAATAACACAGGTCAACGATGAAAAAACTTTTTTACTGAAAATACTTTTTTCTTGTGTTTTTTAGGTTGCTGAATCCAAATATGATGCTTAAAAAGCTGTATCACCCACCATTTATTCATATTTTATAGTTACATTTATGAAATCAAGCAATATTTTTAGAATTTAACAGCTAAACAGCTGATGTTTAGTTTAGTTTCAACTTAACCTCAGTTTCACGTTTCCGTTTTCTGTATGTACATGTGCTCAGTGCAATGCCTAATCGCGGTTGTAAAAACTGTGCTGACATGGTGAGTTTGTTATTAAAAAACACCAAAGAAACATTACAGACTTTGTAAAAAAGGTTTATCTAGCATACTTTGGAACTAAATTTGGAAATCAGTTTAAATATAGGGCGCTGCATAAGATTTGTTATGTATGTGTTAAAGACCTTAGAAAATGGCGAAAAAAAGAGAGGAAAACACTTCAAATTTGCTGTGCCTATGATATGGAAGGAACCAAGAAATCATTCCGATGACTGTTACTTTTGCAGTGTTGGTATTATTGGTCATAACTCTAAAAACAAGAAGGTAATAAGCTACCCTAACCTTCCGTCCGCTATCCGACCAGTAGGGCACGGTGTAGATTTGCCGGTCCCTGAAACACCAGAGGACTTAAATTCTATTGTAACAGAAGAATTTTCTGATGTACGGTCGGAGTTAGATGAACACGATGAAGAATTTCAAACAGAAAATGTAGAGCCTAAATTGTTTACTCAGGTCGAGCTTAACGACTTAGTTAGGGATCTGGGCTTAACGAAAGAAAAAGCTAAACTGCTTGGCTCTAGGTTAAAAGAAAAGAACTTGTTGGCAGCTGGAACTAGCGTTCATGTGTATAGGAAGAGATAATAGCAATTTTCAAAGTATTTTGAACAAGAGGGTGATTTGGTGTACTGCTCAGACATTCCTGGTCTAATAAGTGAGTTTAGAATTGAGTACAAAAAAGAAGACTGGAGGCTGTTTATTCATTCATCCAAAAATAGTTTGAAGGCTGTTTTACTACACAATGGTAACGTGTATGCTTCTGTACCTGTCATTACGATCTGTACGGTCATTCTGTATATATAAAAAAGAGCTACGAAAATCTAGAAACAGTGTTGAATAAAATAGGTTATTCTGCACATGTTCGGATGTTATGAGGTGATTTGAAAGTAACGTTCATGCTCCTTGGTCAGCAAGGTGGTTTTACCAAGTTTCTTGTTTCCTGTGTGAATGGGACAGTAGAGCTAGGAATCAACATTGGTGCAAAAAGAAATGGCCTGCTAGAGAATCTTTAAAGCCTGGTTAAAAGAACATTCTACGCATAAACCTTGTAGACCCCAAAAACGTACTCCTACCTCCACTATATATTAAGTCAGGCTTTGTCAGAAATTTCCACACCTTTCAGAAGCTAAATTGAAAGAAGGCGTTTTGACTGAACCTGATATTAGAAAAATGTTTGACGTTAACTTCAATTCCACAATGACCTCAAATGAAAAAAAAAGCATGGGTATCCTTCAAGCAAGTTATCACCAAGTTCTTGGGAAATGAAAAAAACCCAAAATATAAGTCTATTGTTGCCAACATGCTAAAATAGTTTGAAGAGTTAGGATGTTTGATGAGCTTGAAAGTTCACTTTTTGAACAGCCACCTCGATTACTTTCAGGACAATTTAGGAAATTTTAATGACGAGCAAGGTTAGCGTTTACACCAAGATGTTAAAGTGATGGAAAAACGTTACTAGGGCCGCTGAAACACCAACAAGATGGGAGATTACTGTTGGTTATTTCACCGAGAAGTTCAGCTAGCGAATCATCGCAGAAAAAGTTAGACAAGAAGTTCAAAGAGAAAAGGGAAAGAAAATATAGACAAATTAGACAAAATAGACAAAATACTGTAAATACAAACCATTTTTATGATGTAACATAGTGTTTCATTGATTTCTATATATACCGTACAGGGGTATTAGATTATAAAAAAATACATATTGCTTGGAACTATGGGTGATACAAAAAAACTAAAGCCAGATTTGGACTCAGCATATATAAATCTAGAAAGATCTGCTATTAAAATAAAAAAAGTTTTCAAACAAAAGTTTTTTGTTGGCCTGTGTAATAGAAGAAATATTTATTAAGCTCTAACACGTACCACTTTTCTATAGCTTAATTATCCATGTTTACATTAGCAGATAGGTAATTTTATAAAGGGGCGGTTAAAATCGGTAATTTTATGGCCGAAAAAATACCAGAATAATAAACATAAAAATAACATTAGAAATTAGTATTCTGTTGAGTTTCATAGTAAGTGGTTCTCTTTTCATAGTGCAAAAAACTTCTCCTGGCAAATTTTGCTATATTTGTGAAGAATTTATGATGAAATCGCATTTTCCGAAAATGTGGAATAAGCCTATTTCAAATATTTTGGTATTATAATTGGAGACCAAGACAAGCAGTGGCCTCCCACGCTTACTGTTAGTTGTAGCGTATCTTTGCTGCAGTGGATGAATGGGAAGAAAAAAAGCATGCCTTTTGCAATTTAATTGGTATAGGGGGAACCTACTAACCATTTTGACGACTGCTATTTTTGTCTAAAAAAGACTGAATGTAATTCTAAGAAAGGAAAGCACAAGATCAGCAAAATGTTGTTTTAGAAGATACTGGAGACAACGTATCATCAGGAAGCTCCGAATAACTATGCACCGACCCTATTTTTACTCCCAAGTACCAGTTACGCTGAGCCACATTTGATTGTTCAAAGTGAGTTGGGGAACAGTCTGAACTTCTTGCTTGCCGTCTTGAGAAATGGAACTTGTTAGCCAAAGATATGGCGATTAGATAAACCTTCTTGATGTAAGACTTTTGGAGATGTGTGTATTTTCCAAGAAACAAGCAATGTTGAGTTGAGTTGAGATATTGACGTTGAATATTTTGATCATCGGAATATTCCAAAAAACAGCTTTCTCATAATCAAATATTTATATAATATTAAGCCTATTCCGTCTGTATATTTAAATTGTAGGCATCTTTCACTTTATTCCGGAGTTTGATATATCGGTGTTGGATGTTTGTACCATAATATTTTAGCAAACCAGGCAATAATGGTGCATTTGCCTACTTAACCCTTGAATTTTATTACCTATTATTTACTTGAATCTCACTACATTTTAGCATGAATCTCAATCTCAGTCTCCTTTGAAACACAAAGCTCATCAATTTTTGGTAAGAACGTTTTCTAGTCCTACAAAATGTAGTCATTGTACTTCATTGATGGTTGGTCTGATGAGACAAGGAATGGTGTGTGAAATATGTGGTTTCACCTGTCATACATCATGCTGTCAACATGTTCCTGCAGTATGTCCTGTACCTCCAGATCAAAGTAAGTAATTTGAAAACCAAACTAGGTAGGTGCAATTAAGGTTTTTTCATTATGACTACGAACATATTTATCGATACATATATTTTAAATATTCTATTTTCTCTTGACCGGTTTTCAATCCACGAAGATGATTAAAAAATCCATATATAATTACACCAGACTACAACATACAAAAGTACTTCTGAATTTGTTTTTGTGATTATGAAGTCAATGAAATTATATAAAAAATCCACAAAGAGATGATTTATTAAAACATATCAAAAATCAACAGGTTTAAAATCTTTCATTCTAAAACTTGCGTTACACCTACACCTACATATAAAAAAGCTCGTTTGGACCAAGAATTGAAAATTATTGGTGCATTTGGGATATGTAATAAGCATGAAGTATGGCGTGTTAAATATACTTTGGCCAAAATTCGTAAATCTGCCAGAGAACTTCTTACCTTGGAAGGAAAAGATCCAAAAGTGGAGTGCTTGGCTTGATGTAAACAGAATGAAGCTCGATTATGTATTTGGTCTTAATATTGAAGATTTTTTGGAAAGACGTCTTCAGTCACAAGTGTTCAAATCAGGTTTGGCCGAATCTATTCTAATCTAGAGTTCTAATCAGACAACGTCACATCCGAGTGCGCAAACAAGTTGTGAACATTCCATAAGAATAAATATTTTGATAAAGGCTTAAAGAAAAGTCGAAACGTCAAACTTTATCTTTCTTTTAAAAATTATCAAAAAAAAACTAATTTTAAAACAGAAGAGACCTAAAATCAAGAACATTTAGATGCATTAATATATCAAAAGGTCTACGAAATATTTAAACATCCAAGTGTACCAACTTTAATATATTCCGGGCTGAAATTATGATCAAGTACAATATAAAAATATGTATAAATGTAGACAAATGAAAAAATTTACTTACAATAATTAGTTAAGATTAGCGGCGGTATTAAATTGTGTAATTTCTTATAAAAACATTAAATTCATAGATGTTGAAATACAATATTCAAATTCAAATCAGAAGAGACCTAAAATCAAAAACATTTAGAAGCATATATAAGGTGGCGCAATAGAAAGTGCATTTATTAAGTATAGGCCAAAAAAATAAATATTTAAGGTGTTGTTAAAATAAAAGTTATGATGATTAGGTAATTAGTTTGTTCATGTAGACTAAAATCAAGAGGTTTCAAGTCAGGGCAACATTGGAGCCATGTTTCGTCCTCGTGAATCTTAAAAGAAGAATGGGCCAATAATTCCTTGAGATTGCTGCCCATACCTTACTTTCGGATTATGCAGTGGTTTTTGATGTTTCATTTTTGGATTTTTTTCGACAATTAAATTGTTTAAATGAAAATGAGCTTCATCTGAAAAAAGGATTTGTCAAAAGTGGAAAATCTACTAAGCATTTCTTCAGCAGATATCAACTTTGCTCCAAAGTCCTGTGTTAACTGGAGCTTATAAGGATGCAGTTTAAGATCCTACTTCAAAATTCACTGTAAACTTCGTCGGGACAAGTTTAAAGCCGCCGATCGCTTCCGAGTAGACACATGCGAATTTTCTTGTACTGACTCCTTCACCCTATCAATATTGTCTGTGGTCCTAAACGTTCTTGGTCGACCTTTTGATGGTGGTTTAAACGTGGAACCGATCTCTTCAAAACGCTCAACCCATATTTTAATTAAATTTGCACTTGGAGCTTCATTAATGTATCTTAATCCATATTCTAAATGATACAATATGGACGACCGTTCTCGTAAAACGTGCAAACACAAAAAGCGCGACGCTTTCCGTCGAAGTGACTCTTGGTTACTAAAATTCCACGAGTGCGAGTATCCAACCACGCTAGGCTCCCCTCGCACACGCAACGTTTACCACGCGAAAAAAGATGATGCAATATGCACGTTCTATTTCGCCACCCTGATATTAAACTAAACAATATCGATGCAATTAATTGTTAAACATTCAGTTAAATTTCAGATTTTGAAGAATGGGTACTGCTGTCATTGTCCAGAATAATTGAATAATTAGTACAGACTTCTTCAAAACATGAAAAGACACTGCCCCACATAAATGTGTAACTGAACTAATGACAAGTTTCTAGCAACAGGAACAACAAATAAAAAATATTAAACAAAATAAAACTGTCGGCGATGCCGTGAAAGTTGCCGGATTATGATAACTTAATGTTTAAACAACAAATTTAAATACAGAAATTTCCAGTGCGATATTTTTGGCAGCAGTTTGTTCATAATTTCCTAGAGCTACTTCTACCGGTGCCAACGGTTATGTGTATTCATCAGTAAATGACTGAAAGGAAGTTTCCCGGTGACAGCATAAGTAATATTGACATAATAATTGGAACTACTATTAATAGAACAAGGAAAGACAATTTTGAGGAGTCAAAAAATGTTAAAATCCGTTCAGTCAAACCGGAGTAATTTATGTTTAAAGGAAAATGCTTAAAATTTACACATTTCTTAGGATATCTCGTAATACGAAAAATATATCGACATACGGTTTTCGCTATTCTGATGCTAATTTGGTCTACTTTTATATTCCTCAATTAAATTGCATGTTTCCATTTAATATTTTTCAAGGCTAGCTAGATTTAAAAAATAAATAAATAGCGCCCTCTAGCGTATACGATACTTATTAGTTTCGAAGTTATAACTCTTACATTGGTAGGAAGGAGCTCTCTTCAAAAAGACTAAGTTTGCATAGATAGGTTAAGTAAAACTGGACTTACAAGCGTTACAAGAGATAGACTAAAACTTGTAAAATCAAATAAGCGCTGAATTTTTTGAAGAATACGATAAGCAATCATAATCATACATGTAAATTATGCATTTTATAATTTTTGGTATTCAATTACGCCTTCTAGCGGTGGACCTACAACTCTGTAAATAATTTCCAGGTTTGTCTCGAGGTCACTTTTGTTATAATTTTTTCCCCGAAGCTGTACTATAAACGGTTCCCGAGTATGGCCATTCTTATTGGGACACCCGGTACAATATCTGCATTATTGTGTGCTAAATGATGTAGTAGTTTTGGATACTGGATAGAAAATAACTCGTAACTAATAATGCGTATAATTTTCCTTCTAGGTGATCATATAATTAGACCATAATTGAGGAAAATTATTTTTTATTTTTGCACATTTTCTGTTTTTTAGTTATATAGGTTTCTTGGTAATATGAAAAAGTTTATTTTTTTTGTTTTAGCAAAAAGGCCACTTGGAATCGATCCCACAAGAGGTATAGGAACTGCTTATGAAGGTTATGTTAAGGTTCCAAAACAAGGGGGTGTAAAAAAAGGCAAGTTTATATTCGAAATCTCCTTTCAAGTATATTGAATCAAATTATTTTAGGTTGGATCAGACAATTTGTCGTTGTTTGTGATTTCAAACTATTTTTATATGATATATCCGCAGATCGTAATGCTTTACCTAGTGTTCATGTAGCTCAAGTCTTGGATATGCGAGATACTCAATTTAGCGTATCTAGCGTTAAAGATTTAGATGTTATACATGCAAATAAAAAGGATATTCCATGCATTTTTAAGGTAAATGATTCCATCATTAAATAAATGATATTGTCAGATTTTACATACATTTGCTACATTCCATTTAAAGGTCACAACTTGATTTATTCTACACTAGAAATAATTTAATTAAACCGAAGACTGGAACATTGGAAATGGTTAAAAGTATTATTTAAAATATTGTAGTCTAAAGAGACGAAGTTTTTCATCAATGTTACATTTTCCATATCAACCAAAACGGTAAAAGAATTTTCCCAGAATTACTTGGAAGTTTTGATCAACTCTTTACAAATTGTTCTGGAAAATATAATTCACAAGAAATAACTTTTTTACAAATGACGAGAGAATAAATAAGGCGCTTAAAATCAAAATGCACCAAGTCCAACTAAAGACATTTTCGGAAAAGTCGAAAAAACTGTTACAAACAAACCAATCATAAGAAATTATTGAGTTTTTGAGGAAAAAAATCAATAATTTTTACTTTATATCAAAGACAATGTATGATTGAGATCCTCATAATAAATATTCATATTTGGATATTCATCATATCCAATATTTGGATTTGTCAGATTTTGATACTAAGATTGGGATTTGGCGGGATTTGAGACAAAAATAAGCTTAGGTGCAAAGAAGTTGAGCTGTAAAAGCTATAATAATTGTAATTTTAGTAAAATATATCTTTAGTAAAAAATCTTGACTTTAATTATTACAAAAATTATTGCAAAGTGTCATAAAATAAAATTTAACGTTTTGTAAAAAGTGAACAAACTCTTTGTTGTTATACTAGATCATACTATCTTTATCAATTTCCTCATGAACAATAATGTTTTCATCTTCTTCATTGTTGAGACCTTCGGCTTGTTCTTCTTCGGTTTTCCAATTTTTTTTCGATAAAATTTTAGCGTCTCGTGGTTTCTCCACCTTTGTCCCAAGTGCTTTATTAGTAGTTTCGCAACGTCCCTTATTTTTCTAGCTTTACGGCTAACCTCCTTGTTGATGGCTTTTGGTTTATGTGAGTCATTAAACTTTTATTTTGTGACATATTTTGCTTAAGAAATTTCAGTGGTATAAAAGACTTCACCCTGGACCACAATGTTATTTTTCTTCTTGTTCTTTACTAGCATAATCTTTTTTGATGGATTGAATTTGAAGTGCCACAAGTTTGGTTTTTTTTGCACTTTTTCAGAGTCAGTTTTTAACAAGGACAGTGACTCTTAACATGATGTCCTTTTTCAAATCTTTCTCAATCAATCCAAACACCCTACAGAAAATAAAGCATAAAGCGTAAACAACTCGCAGAGTCGCGTGACGAAACTAGGCGCTCCTATTGGCCGATTTGGATTTGGAAATTGAAAATGACCTCAAAAAACACTAGGATTTGCTACAAAATAATAGTTGTACTGAATTCAGCATGGACATATGTATGAGAAACAAAATTATATTATAACTTCGAAAAAATATAAACTTGACGGTTTCTGATCCTAGGCACCACAAATGGCCAGTAAGGTATCCATTTCAACTTTAGAGAAGAAAAAAAAATTATATATTTTACACAGATTTGATAAAAGGAATATGATAATAAAATAAAATAGAAAATCACAATCGGGCATTCGAATGCTAGTACACTCCTGGCGGGAGTGTATTAGCATTCGTACACCTCGTGAAAATAAAACTGAAAGTTGCAGATTTTGTGTAAATGAGGTTGAAACGTCGGAATACAATATATAACTTCCATATGGATCGACCAATATGGAAAGAAGATAATTACTCTCCATTTTTTCTCAAATAATGCTCTCTAGGTCTGTATATAGAACTGTAGCCCAGTTATAGAGAGAGGACACGATAGATCTTTTTAGGTTGCAAGGCATGTACCCCTTAGTCTTCTTCCGATCTAATTCGAGGATTTTGAATTATTTTTTTTTGTCAGAAACAAGTTATTTTCAATTTCACTACAGAAATATAGTATTTTCACATAGCTAATCATGGCAAACATTCACAATATATAAAATAATAAAATATTAATTTTGTAACTAGTTGCAGATAATTTAAATTCAATAGATTCGAAGAAAATAAACCCAACAGATTCTAATTAATTGTTAATAATCTATTAAATCGAATATGAAGTGGTTAATCATTATGTATGCCTAACATTATATAATCTTGAATTTTTTATAATTTGGTGATTGATACAAGTTATTTTTACTATAGATAACAACTTCATTGATGGAACCTCCGGGGCCTCGAAATTCTACATTAATGCTTGCGGATACAGAAGCAGAAAAAAATAAATGGGTAGTAGCTTTAGCAGAGCTCCACCGTATAATGAAAAGAAATAATCTCCCAAACACTACAGTTCTTGTCGCTAGAGAACTTATAGACACATCTCTTACTTTATTGAGAAATGCATTAACTGGTGCAATTATAGATCCTGACAGAATAGGTACGTTCCTATAACAATCTTATACGAGTACTCAAAAGCAATAATTTATTGGTATTTTATTCATTTGACAAAATTTTTTCCCATTTTATGGTTGCCATAATAGGCATAATTGTAATGTTCTAATTTCAATGGTATTTGGTATACAAAATTATTGATAAGTTAGGCTAATCTAATTAAAATTTAGTTTTATATTCGAAATTCCGTCTTTAAAAGCATGTGCAATTTTTTAAATACTGATGCTGAATTGATAGAGGGAGAGATAAGCTTTATTGTCATTAGAAAATTTTACAATTTTATCGACAAAGCACCACAATTTTATATTAGATAATATAAAAATATAAAATAACAATTTAATTTAATATTATAGTAATTATAATATCTTGAGATGGTTTGGAAGTATCCCATATTAGTATGTGAATTGTAACGAAGTCTTTGCCAGCTATATTATGAGCGGTTTCTTATTAGGAACGTGGCAACGAAACACCAAAGTGAACTAACTTTAATATATTTTCCAAGCTTTCGCATACTTATGCATTCATCGTATGGGAAATAATTAATTAAGATTTTCGGTGGCATTGAATTGTATTAATTCTTGTAAAAATTTTTAAATTCATAGGTTTCAAAATACAATATTCAAATTGACATTGATAGAAATATTTCTATAAGATTCTAAAATGAAAAGAGCGAGGAGAGTTAGAATTTTGTGTTTTTCAAAAAAGAATATGCAATGCGTTCTACTACTCAAACCAAAAATATAATAAATAGCTCTTTTTGTAATTTGATTCGAATAGATTCGAAGAGGTGCAAACTACGAGTAGTAAGTTGTTAAATTAGTACGATAATCGAGCTGTTCAGACACAGATTAAATCGCAAAACAAGCAGAGGATAATTTGTTGCCACACAGGCCATTGAAAGGCACCGTCAATATGTAGACCAAGAAACTTGATCGAATTTGAGGATCGTATTAAGCCATTGTTGAGTTTTAGAACTGGTAAAACTCCTTTATAGGATAAAACTAAAGTTTCTCAGTGTTTAAACAGAGACCGTTCGCGTCAGACCAGGACTTAATAGTAATGAGATCTTTGCCTATAGTAGAATATAAAGCTTGTATATCTGGACCATTCCAGGTTACACTGGTGTCATCTGCGTATAAAGTGAATTTACCATTAATTCGTAAGTCTGTGACATGATTAATGAGTAGCAAAAAGAATGGACCCAAAACTGAACCCCGAGGTACACCAATGCTAGCTGTCAATTTATTTGAAACTTTGCAATTAGCTCTTACCAATTGTTTTCGACATTTAAGGTAAGATACAAACCAATTTAAGAGAACACATCGGATGCCATATTATTCTAGTTTAATAATCAGAATTTCATGATCAACACAATCGAAGGCATTGACGAAATCACAAAAGAAAACTGACGCCGTATAAAATTTATTGTTAAGTGAGGTAGATATTTCATTAAGAACAGAAAACATAGTCATTAGTGCATTTGTTAGGTAGGAAACCAAATTTGTTGAGTTATAAAGATTGTATGTATAAAAAGAAAGGATAATAGACGGTTTTTCATTAATCGTTCAATTATCTTCGATGGGATTGATAATAATGCAAAAGGACGATAGTTAGTCATGTTATTTTCAGCTAAGGAAAACATTAGATTAGATTAGGGAACATAAAATGTTAATCATCACTTTTCGAAAATTCAAAAATAACTTAGCTGATAATCTATCGTTGCCGCAAGAAGTTTTATTTTTTATGCTGAAGATGGTTTTCTCTAGCTCAAATCTATCTCCATGTAAGAATATCTTGAACTATTTTTTATATGCACCAGTTTTTAACGCAAAGTTTTGGATAAATAATCATCATGAAATTTAGCGAATGATTGGATGGAAACTCTTATTAGTTGAAAATACTTCCAAATTACAATATTATTAAAAGTATTTCAAATGACATTCTGATGCCAGCTGCTGATACTGAACAAAATATAATGAATTTTTGTTGAAAATTATCAATATTTTCATACGTCACTTACCTATTTTGACCAAAGACATGAAAGAATTTTCTATTAAATGTTTCTTCACAATCTGTGATGTTATATAGATATTGAGTGTTTATAATCAATATATATACAAGCTGCAAAAGATATTTATTATAATAGGAGACTTGCCAATTTTCGTAATGTTTCTAAAGAAACATGGTCCATTGTGAATGATCTAAGAAATAAGGTTCCTTCATCGAGCATAATCTCTACTTCACCTGATAACCTCAATAATTACTTTGTGAATGTAGCCAAAAATTTATCATGATCTATTTTCATATCTCCCTGATGCTAATGCTAAAGCTTCTCCAATTTCAGAAAGGTCGTTGCACGACTATCTATTTAGAAACGCGGAGCATGACTTTTACCTACCTACTTCACGTTCAGAAGTAATGAAGAGTAATTATTTTACAATGCAAAAAAATGCACAATCACTTACCAATTGAAATCAAATCGATATAATCTTTTCCCACATTCCGCAATAATTTGAGGTATATTTACTGGAAAGTGTCTTCTTCTCTGTAAACGACTTCTATTCTAATAATAATAATATTTAATTCCGGGCATGCTGCATACTGGTTTAATTTAAGTATGGACTAATTATCACCTATTACTATTACCTATATTTTTGTTACTCATTGTGGTTTCCTTCAAATATTGAAATTTTATTGTATTTGTATGTTTGTTTTTCAATTTTTACAAGCTTTTGTTTAGAAAATTATAACAATTTTTTGCTAATAAAGCATTTCTCTTTATCATATTAGATTCAACATATATCATTTATACCTATTTTAGTTTTAGGTACTGAGGATGGTATGTACTGCATAGATTTAGATAGGACTGAAGTTGCAAAGATAGGAGAAGGAAAGAAAATTTTTCAGTTAGAATATATAAGTGAAGAACATCTACTAGTAGTTGTAAGTGGAAAACAAAGACAAGTAAGGTTAGTTCCCATACGCGCTCTGGATGGTGATGAAGTTGAATGGATTAAAGTTACTGAAAGTAAAGGATGTTCAGTTCTTACAGTGGGACCAGTACTAAGAGCCCCACTCACATTTTGCCTTTGTGTGTCAATTAAAAAACAGGTTAGTTGATATACACCGATATTAATATATAATTTAGAATCAATTTATTACTTTTTAATACATTTACAAGTGTCACAGGAACAAGTGGAGTTCGAAAATTAACAATATTTTTTTGTAATTTTTAGAATATTAGAAGTAAAGTTTTACTTTTTCTGTTCCCTTTGTAGATTTTCAAGGACCGTTTTCTCGACTTCTTTTGAGATGTTTTTCAAGCTATCGACCTCCTTTGAGATGCTATGTTTGAACTTAGTTAATTTTATTCTTGAACTGTTTTTAAATATTCTTTGTAAACTGATCCCGAAGTTTCTCTTCCTACTGCGCCATCAAATTTAACAGCTGTTCTCTATTTTCTAGAACTCTCTTTTCTACTTTATCTATATTGTTGTTCATTCACTCTGCATGCTCATTTTATCTTCCAATCTTCCGAGCATTTCCTTCATTAAACTGACTTGATTTGCATCGCTGGTAGATTGCTCGAACGTGCTTGGTGCAACTTTGTAATCAAATTCAAACGTAGATACATCTTCCCCTGTGTCTTCTAAAGCTGTCTGCAAAGCTAGCACTAATTCTGCCTTGAGTACTTTTCAACTAAGACCTTTTTTCTCACATTCGATTTTTAATTTGTCTAATTGCACCATTTCAATCCTCTCACACTTCTGACACCAATTGTTAGTTTATAGTTGAGTCTAAGGTTTCTCTAAGACCTGAAAAAAAATATGGTTTATGCTTGCTGTTAAAAGAATTGTGTTTTATTTCGAATAAAAACAGGATCATTACTTATGAATTTCATTCCAAATGATATGTTAAAATTCTAAACATCTGTGATAAAATTGTTGAAGTTGTTAATTGGAATTATGCATTAAATTCACTTAATCTCGAGTAAGAGAATTTTAATTTCTCTTATCACCGAAATTTTCTATCAAAATCGTGTTTGATTCCTTCCAATTATTGTAATTATATTATTATTAACTCTACTCTCTATTTTTGACACAATACTTACGATTTAAGAATTTCCTGGCTAATTTAATGAAATCATAGTCATTGGAATTTCTATCAAAATTTACTTTTACTACTATTCAAGTTATCAAAATGCATTTAAATTATTTCCTTCAATACCTAAGTTTGAAATTAGGGTTTTGAAATGAAATGAAGATCAATTTCACTTTTCAAACTTTGGCAAAGATGAACGTTCTTACAGGAAGATCTAATTTATATACAATGCCGTCCATATGTATGGAATAAATTCAATTTCATTATTATTATGTACAGTATGAGAATATTACTTCCCTTCAAAATTTTAAATAAGAAAGAGGGTCGTGTCACACCTTGTTGGAAAGGGATTTTAGTCCTTTGTTTAGCAATAGAATGTTTTTTTAATTTGGTGCAATGAAAACTGAGAAAATTAATTTTTAAGTTGTAAAATTTTGATAATCTCTATCACAATTATCAATGTACTTTAAATTAAATGTGCAAAATGACAACCATTCACTTCTTGATAATAACCGATTTTGAAGACCTCATAAGAAGTAATCGAGAGGAGTCAAATCGGGGGATCCAGCTGGCCATTCGATTGTTCCACGTCTTCCAATTCACTTATTGGGAAAATAAATAATTTCTAATAGTACGTGCAAAATGCGGTGGTGCTCCGTATTGTTGGTAGTAAATAGATCGATCAAACTTATTTGGTTTATTAACATAAGAAAAAATTCAGATAAATCTTACCATTAACTGTGCTATCAAAAAAATAAAAGCCAATAATTTTATTGTTAATGATACATCCCCAAAATTCACTTTTTTAGGATATTGAGTGCGTGCGTCACACATCCAGTGAGGATTTTTTTGTTCCAATATTTACAGTTCTGTTTGTTAACCGTTCCTTTTAAATGAAACGTCGCTTCATCTGAAAAAAAAAACTATTTTGTTTATGAAATGCAAATCTGCGTTCATTCTGTCCATCATCAATTCACAGAATTCTTGTCTTCTATTGGGATCATTTTCATTTAACTCATGAACAACCTAAACTTTGTAAGGGTGGTATTTTTCTTTATGTAACACTCTCAAAATCATTGTCGTTGGCAAGTTCTCGAGTTGTCTTATGCGGATTTTCCTCAATCTATAGAAGTACTTCCAACTTTTTTCCATCAATAAATTGAACTTATCTACCTGGTTTTTCAATATTTTTTACGTGTCCAGTTTCATGAAACTTTTTTTAAATTTTGCTAACTGTAGACTGCGAAACGTGTTGAACAGGGTATTTATTATTAAAAATTTCAGAAACCTCCTTTTGAGTTCTTGTTTTATCACCACAACCAATCATAATTAAAATGTCTATTCTTCGAGTCCCTGACAAATAAGCCATAACGCGCACAAATATTATACTGACAACTCTTAGTAATCTTGAATACAGCAACCTATAAGATTAATATCAATTGTTTATTTGGCTTTTTGACTAATATTTTGTTATCTTCAAAGATTTTTTCCTGATGTTCCAGATACAAAAATACCAGATTATTCTATATCTAGATCTAGTATATTTTAATAGACCAGACAATATTGCTGAGTTAAAATTTTGAGGAAATTAACAAAATAACCCCTGAGGTCATAGAAAATGTTGTACGAGAACTTCAAAATCGCCTCGGTTATTGTCAAGAAGTAAATAGTGGCCATTTTGAACCTTTAATTTAATTGTAAAGTACATTGTGAATTGTGAGAGACATTATCAAAATTTTACATCTAAAAATTAATTTTCTCAGTTATGATTGCACAAAATTAAAAAAAAAATTATATTGCTGAACAGAGGACTAAAATCCTTTTCCGACAAGGTGCCATTTATTAAATAATGCATAACGGTTTTGATGGAAATTATGAATTAAAATATCCAATTGTAGTTTGTTGAATGCATTTGAAAGTGTTTACATTCAATAGTTTAAATAGATATAAGAAACCAATATTCTATAAAGTACTTATTCTAATAATTTCTACTTTTGCAGCAAAATTCTTCTGTAATTATAATTTATGAAATTACCCGTACTAAAACCAGACATCAACGTGTTAGAGAAATAGGATTACCAGTTAGTGTACAATCTCTCCAATTATTATCTGATGGTCGTCTCTGTGTGGGGTCACCTTCATGTTTTACAGTGTACAATATTGAAAGTGGAGACCAACAATTAATATGTAAGTGCTTCATTCATATTTAACTTTAATGAAAAGATATTATTATGAATTTCTTTAATTTCTTAGTCATTTTAATATGATTATATTTCAAATGTTCTTGATTTTATGTCTCTTCTGTTTCAAAATTATTTTTTTTTGATAATTTTTTAAAAGAAAGATAAAAATTGACGTTTCAACTTCTTTTAGTCTTTATCAAAATATTCTAATAAATTTTGACAAAGACTGAAAGAAGTCGAAATGTCAATTTTTGTCTGTATTTCAAAAATTATTTAAAAAACTAATTTTAAACAGAAAAGACCTAAAATCAAGAAGACTTAGAAACATAAAGATATTATTATGTGTAGGATTATTCATTATAACCCATTCCTCACACAATATTCGTTGCTGAATTACAACAGTTTATAAATTTCAGCAGATATAAATATGAAATTTAGTTTTTGATTGAATATCATTAATATTTTCAACATACATATCCATCAAAGTTACTTTCAGGGTTTGCGTTTTTCAACAATACAATTTTTATTGTTTTTAATTCTTAGAATTCTGATTCCATATCTTCGACGAACAGGGTACATTTTTTCACAAATATAATATATTTATTTATATCGAAAAAATGTTTTTCTTTGACAAACGGTACCTTCTAAGTCATCAGTGATGTATTTTATTTAAAAGCGGTTATTTTTCCAGGATATCGTTTCCAACTAATAATGAATTATAATCTCCTTCGATGAGTACAATATCTACTGATAACCTTAATATTTACTTTGTGAATGTAGCCAAACATTTATCATGATATACTTTCATATTTCCCTGATGTTAATGCTAACTTACACAGTTTCTTCGCTTCGCAGTACAATTAAAACTAAAGTTTTATCACCTTTTTTATTAAATAACATCATCATTGACGTCATTGAATCTTTAAAATTCTTAGGACTTGTTGTGGATAATTCCTTGAAATGGCAGTTACATATTGACGCCTTATCTAAAAAATTAAGCTCCTCCTGTTATAGGTTGAGATCAGTTTCCAAAGAACTGCACTTATCCACCTCCTTAACAGTATATTATGCCCTTATTGAGTCGTATCTCTGATATGCCCTTCCCTTATGGGGTACGCGTGGTGCGTCTCAATTTGAGCGAATCTTCAAACTACCAAAGAGAGCTGTTAAATATTTACTCGCATTAAACAGTATGGCTCATTGCAGGGACTTCTTTAAAAGTTTAAAAATTCTGACTCTTCCTTCCTTCTTAATCTTTCAATCCGTTTACCTAATTTGTAAGCACGCTTCTCTAATTTCAGAAAGACTGTTGCACGTCTATCCACTTAAGAACGCGATGCACGACCTTTCCCTACCTATGTACTTCACGTTCAAAATTAGTTACGGGCTTAATATTTTACAATGTAAAATAATGCACAATCACTTGCCTTGCTTTCCTGGTTTAATTTTACTATTGACTTATATACTAATTCTTACCTATTACTATTTCCTATAATTTTGTTACTCATAGTGGTTTTCTTCAGGATATTGAAATTTTATTATTATCTTTATTTAGTTATTTTTATTTTTGTTTTTTTAGTTTTTACAAGCTTTTGTCTACAAATTGTAACAATTTGTTGACAATAAAGCATTTCTCTTTCTCTCTCTAACATAACCTTAATTTGCCTTATTTTTTATATAAAAGTTTGCTTTTACTGGAAATGCATAAATATGCTATCATACCTTGAAATTGAAAAAAAAACAAGAAAAAAATCACTAAAAGAGAATAAATGCATATGGGTCAACCCCTTATACCACTGTATTCATGCGTCGCGGCATGCTTGATATCAAATGTTCAATAAAAGCTTGCGGTATATTCTCCCATTCTCCAATAGCGACCTGTATGAGTTGGTTGTGATTAGAAATAAGTGTTCTCTAGGATTCATATCCGGACTGTTAGGTGGCCACTCTAATAACGGGAAATTGACTTCATGTAAGTAGCCAATAACCTGTCTAGCCACATAAGGACGAGCGTTATCCTGGAAGAATAAAAAGTCAGGCTCAACAAACGTAGCAAAACATGACAATAAAGTTGTCTAAGTAATATTTGGCATTCATAGATCTATTACGTATAGCGACCAATTCTGTACGAGCATCGAAGCAAATTCCTCTTATCATAGCAGAAAGAATTATATGAAAATTTGAAACTAAATCTGAATAAAAAAAGCCTATTATTACTGCTGATTTAATCACCTTTTACAAATATAAGACTGACAGGTTTTGCTTCACGTAGTAGAAAATAATAGACGTGATGAAAAATAAAACTTTAAAAATATGTAAACTAAGTTTTATTTTCATTCTGTAAAAACGGCAATAAATACATAAAAAAATATGAAAACATACAAACCAAGTTACTTTCTATTAGTGAAAAGCATAAAACCAAGCAAAAAATGACTAAAAAAAATAACATTTTCTTTCCATGTTTTTTCGAATAATTATAAAACGGAATCACATTTTATTTAGCAAAGAACTGGTTATAACTAGAATATGACTTGACGCAAATTAGTGATATTAAAATGTTAATTTCTCAATTTAAATATATTGCGACAATGATATATATTTTAATAATGTTTTCACCATTTTAGCCCTACTACATCCAGATAATCCATTATATTCAACTTTGATGTGTAGTTCAGTGGAAGCTGTGAGGGTGATAGAATTACCACGCCACGAATATTTATTAGTATTTGGAACTCTAGCTGCATTTGTAGATAGGCTTGGTAGAAAATCGAGAGATAGAGAAATTATGTATCCAGCAGTACCTGTGGCAATAGGTAAAATATAGATATCGATGAAAATCCTGTACTTAAGGTAGTACTACCGGCATTCAGAATTTAATGAAGCTTGAAATATTAATATGTTATTATAAGATAATCAACGAGTTGAATTCTTAGAGGTCTACAGAGAACTGAAAAAAAGATATTAACATTAAAAAAATTTTGTTTTTCCCCATTGATGTTTATGAGACGCTGCTGGCGAGATTATGATGCACGCGAAATTTGAACGTGTACATATGTGGGCATATTAGTGTTAAACATATTTTTACTTTCAAATAACATACAATATACATTTTTCAAATATAATTTTATTATAAAAGAAAGTAATAATTACACATTTGACGCTTGTGGTAATGGTAGTATTACCTTAATGCTTATTATGCCCAATGACGAGGGCTCAAATAAAATTTATACTTGTTTGGCATTAACAAAGATAGAAGAATATATTCTAAGGATTTTTTTGTTCTTCGAATAACAATTTTGAAATTTTAAACTCGGCAATTAACTTTGTGACTCATATAATTAAAAATATTTTCTGTGAAAAGTACACAGAATCCTAAATTGGAGCGATATTGAATAATTTTCCAATAAATTAGAACTAGCATATTTATAAATTTGCTGTAGATTCAAAAATAGGTTCACATAATTTATGACGCTTAAAGATTGTGAATACATGAATATCTATTACTTATTCATTCTTTTCATTTTGTAGTGTTAAACAAATTGTATAATTTTAACACTTTTATGTTAATAGTTTTATACTAATACGAGGAATGCTTTTAAGTTTTGAAATTTTGTTGTGGCAAGCAACGCATAGATGTCAGTATGGCATTTTTCATTAACTTTTTAAATTGAATGTTGATTAAATTTTATAGACTCAACAATCAATTTCTTTGGATGTAGCTTTTTGTGAAGAATTTGAAAAGAACTGTCAGCACTTTTCAAACTAGTCAAAAGTATATGACAATAAACACCTACAAGAAGATGTAATACAGTAGAACAAGATTATATAAATTTTTATTTATAAAGTCTGCCCTCTTGCACCACGAGTGTTTTGAACTAAATAAAAAATAATTGATTGATTCATATTAACTTGGCTGTTGCTCAAAGCTGAAACAGGTTGTTTATGATAATAAAATAAACTAATTATCAGAAAATTTTGTTAGTATCAGTTTTTATAAAATAATTATTTTTTTAGCTTACAGGGATGGCCATTTGGTTGTTTATAGTGAAACTCACATAGACATATTTAACTGTGCTACAGGTGAATGGGTTCAAACATTAAATATTAAGAAAGCAAAACCATTGAATGATAGTGGAAGCTTGACTTTATGTTTTCTAAACGATTTAGCGCATTTACTTTATTTGTCGAACATTCATCAAAGTAAGTAACAATATTAATTATTACGAAATGTATTTTTTTTTAACAAATTGAATCAATTTTTGTTCCATTCGAACGTAACAAGAATTTTTTGTACCATTTTTAATTTTTGATAAATAATATATTATGATATTCTTCGTTGTCAACCGAGGTACTCTAATTTGCGGGTTTTTATGGTAGTCAATAATTCTCTTTGTGTTGCCATTTTGCGTAAAACTTCTTTTATTTGCCATTCTATTTGTCCATGATATTCGTAGTATTCTCAATATCCACTTTTCAAAGGCTTCTAGTTTTTTCATTATTGTTTTGTTTAAAGTAGCTGCCTCCATTCCGTAAAGAAGGATCCAGCTCATGTAACATTTTATTATTCTCTTTTTTAATTCATTATTTAGTTTTTATATTATTATTATTATAGTTTATAAAATGCACATTTCTATCGGTGATAATTAGCTTATCGTGGTAGAGCTTAAAATGGTCACTTTTCAGCATCTTCTGCGTCTGATACTTTTAGTAAAGGGTATAGGTGTTAAGAATATCGAACTTGTTTGGCAGTTTCTGATGAATGATGTTTGCGGACTTCATTATGCCGGTATATATAGTCAATTTTAGCAAACACACTACAAGCAATGTTATATGTTCAACGGTCTCTGTATTTGTTGACATTTTCTGCATTTGTCGGATTGGGTAGTGGTTTCCTTATTGGCTTAAGTCTTAAGGCCGTGTTGATTACTTGGTCTTTAATAGCCATCATGAGGCCCTTGGTCTCTTGGAAAAGTATTTAAGTTGAACTATTCTATGCCTTTTGTGACCATGGCGCAACTTATGGTATCTTACCCTCTATTCGAAGTCGGATTCAGGCGAGGTGACCAAAGAGATCAAATTTATCTTCATTTCGAAAAATACGTTAAAATAGGCTTGGTAAAGGCTGGGATCCCCTGAACAATTTGACTACCATCAAATCGAACTTATAAGTGACTTTAATCTTTTTATGGACAGCTCCTGTACTCTACATTTTATTTCTGTGTGGTTCAGTAACCTATAATGCTAAAACCTAATTATTTATAGGTTTCCTCGTTTTCTATTGAGCATACGATAATTGGGTAGTTACATATCTCCGTTTATGACAATGATGCTTTTTATATGTAGACGATTATGGAAGACATATTTGACACGGATTTGCTGCGTATAACTTGAAGTCATTGAATTAGATGAGAGAGAGTACACTTAGTGTTTCTGTTAGCTTTGACGTTAAAAACTATATTAACTTTGTTCTACCAAGCATGGTGTTTAGGCGGTTAGGGAGTTACCCTGGTTCTTTGCGCCCTTGGTGATATCTTCTAGTAGTTTTGTATTTCTTCGTTAAGTAATTATTTTCCTTGGCGTATCTGTAACATCTGTTAATGATACAAACTTCAAGTATCTTATATCAAATGAGAAGGTATCGAGTGGGGTCATCATGGGAGTATATGAGTGGAACCCAGTATGAATGGGTATTTCTCATATCATAAGTTTTATATACTATTATCAACCTTTGGCTCCTTCCCTTTCCGATAGCTTAAGCTGTTTGGTGCTGTTAGCAGTCGTAGTTCCAATTTTGCTGTTTTTTGAGTTTGTATAATAAATATCATTTTCAAAAAATAAACACTTCGTTTTATTTTTAGGAGAATTAATAAATATTGATAATATAGTGACTGTGGATAGAGATGGAAGAACTATCCATAAAACGAGAAGAAGGTTCTCGTTACGAGAAACCAACAGAACACAACGAATGTGAGTATCTTTTGAGTAAAATTTGTATTTTAAAGGGAAAATATTTATTATTGGCCTTTTTAGGAATACAGATAGAAGATCCAAACTTATATCAGCTCCAACAAATTTCAATCATATCAGTCATATGGGACCTGGAGATGGAATCCAGCGACAGAGGTTAATTGACTTGACGCCTACACGTACAGATCAATTATCCGAAAACAATCCATTTAGTACTGCAACCACACCCCCTCAAAGGGTAGGTTTCTTAGTTTTCTGTTTAAAAATAACAGCGGTGCTTTTTTTGTTAACTTTAATAGGATGAGTACCGGATATAATTATCATCGCTTAATTATTCGTAGAAAATTAGAAGCAATGGGGCTTCGCGTTCGTTTTGCAACTAAAGCAAGTTAGTATTGGAAGTATCAGAAGTGTTAGAATGAATGTGATAACATAAATTATATGTCACCAGAGATCTGTGGAGTTTGAAGAAATGATTGAGGAAGTGAATTAACCAAAATTCACCATTAATTGTACAGAATCAAAGTTAAACACACGAGAGCATAGACTTATTTTTACATTTAATTCGAAAGAAACATCTGGTGGTGTATTAAATCCAATTCCTTCATAAATTGATCAAGACCATTGACACTGTAACTTAAAATGCTGTTGTAGGAACTAACTTTGAGATAAATTAAGTTTTGTTTGACGCACACGTTTATGAGAATTTTTTTGCTACTGGTCAGAACGTCAATGTGAAAAATTTAATCTTTTTGGTACAATAGTTTTAAGTTTCAAGGAAATACAGTAGACATACTATACTGATCAATGACTGAGGTAAACAGATAAAGTAATTTCTCTAGGAGTTACTGTTAATTGGTTTTTTTAGCTATCCTGTACTTTACTCTACACCTTCAAATATCAGTTGTTTGAACAGTGTCGTAATACAATATCTGTAAAAATAAATAACCCATTTCATTGTCAACATTTTCTATTTTATTCAACTAACTAACCCCCGGTTATGATGAAATTAAGTTTCATGAATGTGCAGTTCACTGAAAGCATAACTCATTAGTTAATTCAAAAGGAGTTACCGCGTTTGTATTCTTTTAGATTGAATACATTTTATAGTAAATCACAGAATGATCAACTACCTTTATTTGCAAACAAATTCGAGAAAGAAAGTTTGATAATATTATGCTCTCAAATCTTTAATCTTTTCAATTTTCTAAACGTGTCTTGATAGAATAGTTTATTAATTTGATCTGTTTGATAATTTTTCAACCCACTTCAAACTGTAAATTGAGCTCACGAAAGAATTATTTTTATTTTGAAATAACTAACTATATTTGTGTTTGAAGATAGTTTGGTATTTGATAACTATATAATTTTTCAAGTAGGGAAGTATATGAATTTCACCAGAATCATCCTCTGAAATGTTGAGTGTACTAGTTATAAATGTAATTTTTGGCAGACCCTTAACTAAGTAAATGATTAAATTATACATTAAATGATACATTTCCAGATACCAACTAAAGCAGCCCCATTACCTCCCAAACATGGTGAAAGGAAGAGGCCAGAGATTTCTAATCCAACTCCTATTAGACCGTCCTTTCCCGCATATAATGGAGCTAAACGAGCTGCACCTCCACGACCAAGAGAACTTCCACCAGCATTACCAAAATCATCTGATAAAACACCATCTCCTGATCCTGTCAGTATCGGTAGCATGTCATCTTTACACGAAATGATCAAGGTAAGAAGAGAATATAAGAAATTTACAAAAAAGCAGTTTGATCATAAAAAAGCTTTTTAATTAAAACACGATCATAAGTAATAACTTTCAATTAATTTTTCGTGTATGTAAAAATCATTTCATCTTCTCAATTGAAACATTCACAAAATATGAAGCGCCACGACATAAAATCAACTCCAATCATACATATTGAGTACAAACTCACAAGTTTCGTAAAAATTCTTCCTAAATTTCTTTCTAGGTATAATAATTGATTGAAATATGATTATTGTTGTTTATAAATTAGATTAGATTAGATGAGCTAGTGCGTAAGACCGTTAATCTACTTCGACATATTGATCTACTGTACCTCGGACTTTTTACTAGTCAGGTAGCAAAGTGATCTTCCTGGAGGTAACGATTTATGCATGTGAGAATAGCATATGTTTCTGTTTGAAAAATAGAAAGTTCTGATCCCATTGGGATAGCGAGGTTGGTTCCTGGGCCATATATTCCTGTCCCTACTTGTAATTTTTCCATTTTCGAGCCTACAGTGTATAATACTAATGAGCCTCGTGGGAACACAATTACTGCATTTGTCCATTGGTCTCGATTTGTTAGTTTTTGATAAAGCATAGTTTGGAAGATACAACATCCGTGATCATATCTGTGGACACCTTACATACTTTTAGTTCTGTTCTGTTCCTCGTATGCCTTTATTGCTTCAATTTCTATAGAGGTCTAAAATGACTTGAAGTGCTGCCGTGGTACATGATCGTGTCGCACTTGTTATTGCAAAGAAGCCGCCCTTTTCAGCTTTCTCCAATTTCAGTTTTTGTTCTTGGCAACCATATGAAAGCTGCATAACATATTTATATATCGAGTTCATCATCTTGAGTTTCAAGCCCCATATTAGTCTCTGATCGAAGTTCACCCTGAGATATTTAATATCCGACTTAGGACTATTTTGACCCTGTTTATTTTGAGGGTTTTTGGAACCTAATTGTTCCTCCTAGAAAGTGAAGTTAGGGTGGTCTTATGCTCAGATCTTCATTAACACACCATCTATGAGCGATTGCTAGAGCAGATTGCATTTGATACCATACTATATAATCATGCTTACCTCGCACGATGAACGGCAGATCATCGGCGACTCCGCAAAATCCATATCATGCATTGGTTGGATTTATAAGCAGTTGATCGACTACTTAGGGTTTAGCAGTTATAATAATATATAATCTCGTTTAAAGGTTCATGAATGATTTTGTTGGAGGACCAATGATCACATTAAATATTATCATATTATCTTGATTATTGAGTACTCACTTTTGTAACATCATAGCAAGACAATTGGGGTTGGCTGACTAGATTTTTTGGACATCTTTGTCACATTTCTCGTACACATGATCAATTACATTGGTAATATCTATCAAATTCTTCTGTACGTTCATGATTTTACGTATTTTCATTAATTGAATAATAATAAAACGTACCACTGCCTGTACTATTTAGTAATACAAATGTCTATTAAAAAGCCGTACTCTTCATTGAAAAATTAGCACAAAATATTTGAAATGGTAGAAGAAACTTCACATTACTAAATCAGACAGGAGAGAAAAATGCTTTATTGTCAAAAAATTGTTACAATTGATAGACAAAAGCTTGTAAAAACTAAAAAACAAACATAAAAATAACTAAATAAAGATACAAATAAAATAAAACTTCAATATACAGAAAAAAACCACAATGAGTAAAAAACTTAGGTAATAGTAATAGGTAATAAATAGCAAAAATTAAATCAGTATGCAGCCTGTCCGGAATTAAATATTATTATTATTATTATTATTATTATTATTATTATTATTATTATTATTATTATTATTATTATTATTATTATTATTAGAATAGAAGTCGTTTACAGAGTAGAAGGCACTTTCCAGTAAATATGCCCTCAAATTATTGCGGAATGCGAGAAAAGATGATTTCGATATGATTCCAATTGGCAAGTGATTGTGCATTGTAAAATATTGAGCCCTTAACTAATTCTGGACGTGGAGTAGGTAGGTGAAAGTCGTGCTCCACGTTACTAAGTTGATATCCATGCAAGAACCTTTCTGAAATTGGAGAAGTATGCTTACGAATTAGGCAAATGGATTCAAAGATGAATAAAGAAGGAAGAATCAGAATTTTTAATCTTTTAAAGAATTCCCGGCAGTGAGCCCTGTTGTTTACCTCGAGTAAATATTTAGAGCTCTCTTTATAGTTTGAAGATTCGTTCAAATTGAGTCGCATGACAAGTACCCCAGAAGGGAAAGGAATATCGGAGATGTGACTCAATAAGGACATAATAGACTGTTAAGAAGATAGATAATAAGTTCAATTCTTTGGAAACATCAATGGTGGTATTATTTGATAAAAAAAGGCTGCAATATATTTTTATATGATAAAACTTTAGTTTTAGTAACGTTGAGACACGTAAGATTGGCATCATGTTTTAAGGATGATTAGATCACTAGATATGGTCCTATGAAGTGCTGTGAGATCAGGGTTGCTCCAAGAGAAACTAGTGTCGTCTGCAAATAGACATATTTTACCACTGATGTCTATATATGCGATGTCATTTATAAGCAGAAGAAACAAAATAGGTCACAGTACTGAGCCTTGCGGCGCTCCACATTCCATTGTCTTGAAAGAAGACGTTGTATCAACCCTTACTTCTGTTGGTAAGGTATGAGTTGAACCATGCCTGAGGTGTTATCCTGAAACCGTAGTACTGAAATTTGTTAATTAAAAATGTATGATTAATATCAGGTGAAGTAGAGATTATGCTCGATGAAGGAACCTTATTTCTTAGATCATTCACAATTGATCATGTTTCTTTAGAAACATTACGAGAATTGGCGAGTCACCTATTATAATAAATATCTTTGGTAGCTTTTATTGTCTCATGATAAATATATCTGTAAAGTTTCTCGTAATTTTTGAAGATGAAGATCGCATTTTCTTTACAGATATATGTAAACTTTTAGTGGACCAGGGTTTGTTTTGCTTATTTTGAATAAGCGTGAAGGGAAAGAAATTGCCAGACTAGTTAATGTTTTTATGAATCTAGAAAATTCGAAGTACACATCACCAGAGAGCATGCTCCAGTCAGTTGTTTGACAACTATGCTTGAAGTTTTGAAGACTTTTTTCTTAAAAGATACGGCATAATTTGCGAGAAGGATTTTACCGAAAATTTTGTTAACACTGCTCATGATAGGAGAGACCTGAATTAAAGACAGTACAGTCGGTGTATTCTGAATCATACGATGACATGACATGAGTCTATAGTACTAGAACTGGTCTTACTAATTCTGGTTGGTGCCATTACATGCATGATCATACCAAAAGAATTGAGAAGTGACTGAAGAAATTCTTGACCAGCACACACACTGGAATAATCAATATCATAATCGCCACATAGAAATAGTTTGCTTTTTAGAGGTAAACACTCCAGTAAGGTCAGCTTTTTGTAACAGAAAGTTGGACGTCAGCGCCCGGCGTTCTGTAAATCAGATATTAAATCATTGAACTGTGCTATTTCGAAAAAGTCGTTGTTTGTGTACATGATTATAGTACCTTCATGAAATAAAATAGTTCTATTGAATCAGGCTACTGTGGTATAGTTTTTGACACACAACAGGCTCATTATTATTTAACCAATGTTTAGGAAGGATAAAATACATTGTCAAATAAGCAGTATCTATGTAAAATTGTTTTTAATAGGAAGTTTCGACTTATTTCAGTCTTAATCAAAATATGTGAATTGTTTATAAAAATTGCCTTTATGCATTATTAAATTTTATTTATAATTATTCATATTCCAGGTAACGGATAATAGAGGAAGTCCGCGACATTCAATAGCGAGCAATAATAGTTCCAATTTATCAACTCCACCCTCTCCTCACGCAGATCACCATAACAGTTCAAGTTACGATAGCTAAATTAAGAATTATATATATATATATATATATATATATATATATATATATATATATATATATATATATATATTGTTGTATGTATATATATATATATATATATATATATATATATATATATATATATATATATATTGTTCACTTGAAAATTAAGACTTCATATATATTATATGATAAAATTTTTTATAAAGTCTTTGTTCAAATATGTGAATTATTCAAAATGTTTTTTTGGCTTTATTTTGGCACTCATTTAAAAACTATTGATTCAATTTTTAAACTAGATTTGTAGACATGATTAGTTACCTCAAAGAATTTCAAGTTATTATCAAAATGTATATTTGTTTTTTTAAATGAAATGGTACTGTACTTATTTTCATGTAAATTTTTTGTTCATAATTATAGTAAACACCAATGTAAAATACCAGTCAATTAATCGTTGTAAAATTTTGTTTTTTTATTCTAGTAACTCCTCAATATATTTAGTTTTAAACAAAGCACAATTATTCAAATATTGTAACATTGTGCATTTTGATTTTTATATATTTTATATTTATATTTATTTATTTGTCTTGTTTTTAATACATTCACTAATATTTAATAGTGATATTAACAATTCAATAGTCATAGAAAAAATTAATTAAGATATCTTTATATTTATTATGTAATTGCAATTTAGTACAACTTATTATTAAGATACACAGACAGAGACAATATAGTATTTGTAACGAGTGACTATGAACTGTAACCAAATTACACTAATTAAATTTTAGTCACTTTGCAAATACATTAGTTCAAATGATGAAATTTTTATGGTGCATATTGAATTTATTGTAATTTTTTTTCTGAGTAAAATCCCTCTCTTTTACTAGCTCATCATCCAGATTTAATACAAATGGACAAATCTCTTACAATATTTCAATAAAAGAATTAACTGCTATTAATGTTTTTATATTAATATCAAGTTCCTTTTTACTTTTCATAAAAGTCAATTAGGCATTAGAAAATATATTCGCCATTTAAAAAAACTGAGGAAAAGATTTACATTAACGATGTTAGTTACCTGGTGTAATTAGCTTTTCTTTAATGTTCTAAACTGGACATATTAACGATGCTAGATAACTGGTGTAATTAATTTTTCTTCAGTGTTCTAAACTGTTCTGACTGTGTTTTAAAAACCCACCATAGAGAAACGTGTTGTGACAATGAGATCAACATGTATTAAAACCTCCCAGTGTTACAATGTGTGTCAAAGGTTTTTTTAAAGTACCAATAAAGATAGGAAAATGTCCACCATATTAATCAAAGGTATGATTGTTGCAATAATATACCAATCATGCTATCTAAAAGCTCCTCCACACTCTCGCGAGAACGCAAGAAACATGTTAGAAATGCGAATGTGGAACCGATTCGCGTATTTTTATCATGTTCTCGCGCTGTTCTCCGGCAAAGATGGAGAACAGCGCGAGAATTTGAGAACAGGTTTATTGACTCGGCACTCGCATGTTTCTCAGTAACAAGCGAGTCGCCGATTTGAATGATTGTGTTGTGTACCGCAATATGTATTCGAGGTGAAATGGCTTCCTTTAATTTAGTATTTTCCTTAGAAATCTGTGTTGACACTCTATTAAATAAATATTCAAAATCCACTGAAGACATTCGTGTTAACTTTTGAAATTCATTTGATGATTCGGCCACTAAATTCACGCAACTGCTTGTCCATAGTTAGGCTGCAATAGAGAAAGTTATTTCAATAGCCTAATATTAAAAAGTGTTGATTTTTTTTTATTTAAGCATTAATTAATTTAGACGACGCGTTCAATGTCTTTTTATTATTAATTGGGAATAATTATTAAGGAATAAAAATGATAACAGCCTTTTCTTTCAAAAAGTACTTACCTTGTTCTATTACGATGAATTCTTGTCATCCACTATCTTTTTCGCTACTTCTTTTTGATCATTCTTTTCTCTTTAATATACGTATAATTATAATATGCAAATGCGCATAACAATAAACTTGCCGCAGTCACTTCAGTGTACATCGTTATCAAGCGGATAACTTTGTGAGAGTGTGTACCCAAAAGAAGTTCTCACTACGTTCTCGTGGAGATTCTCAGCGAGAGTGTGGAGGGGCTATAATACATATTCTGAGCTTTCAAACATGTATTCATCACCAGGAATTGAAAATATGGTTATAGTGTAACATAAAAATATGAATATGTACATTATATATATATATATATATATATATATATATATATATATATATATATATATATATATAAAATAAAAATTAAATATAAAAAATATAAAATTAACATTGGTCAATTAATGTGAGTAATGTGAGTATATATATATATATATATATATATATATATATATATATATATATATATATAAAATAAAAATTAAATATAAAAAATATAAAATTAACATTGGTCAATTAATGTGAGTAATGTGAGTATATATATATATATATATATATATATATATATATATATATATATATATATATATATATATATACTCACATTACTCACATTAATTGACCAATGTTAATTTTGTAATAAAATATTCGATTCATATGAGTCACAACATTCAAAGTAAACATAGTTTTTGAATTGAGAAGAGAGAAGAGACAGGTATGACGCTAGAGCAAATCTCATCCATAAGAGGCAAGTGAAATGGATCAATTGAACGTATGGCCGATGGACCCATTCCTGTTATATAAGTCAGGGTGAACAGGAAGCATGGGGAAACTGACTACTTCTTAACGCAAGCATCCACAGGCTATGGATGTGTTTGCAAGTAACTATATACGAGGCGGAGATCAGACGCTCCTAAATGCACCTACTGCAATGAGGATGGCGATGCCGAGCGTACAGTCTTCCACTGCTCCAGATAGGAAAAAGTAAAAAAAACCCAGAAATGTGGGAGAAATTCGAATATTGCCAATATGACGGAATGCTTGTTAGAAGCAGAGGAGTCCTGTGAGTAAATTTATGAAGCGAGACGGGCTATAATAGAGACTAAAGAGACAGAGAGTAAGAACTACACACAATGAAAGACAGTCGTTGCAACGAAGCAATCCGAGAGTGATACCATTGCAAATTGCGAAAGCTCAGGGGGGTTTTAGTCGGTAAGATTCCTTTCATTTTAATAGTAAAATCAAAATATAAAAAAGGTTCTGTTAATTTATTTTGGTGTTGTAATAGAAGCTCTAGACATACAGACATTTAATTAGTTCAGTGGATGAAAATAAAGAGAAGTATGCTTTTTGCTGTTCCAATAGTTTGGTGATAATCTACCAACCATTTTGGTATTTGCTATTTTTGTATGTCAAAGGCTAATTACTTTTTGGTTTTTACAATACCAACTGTAAGTTTTTATAAGATTCCATATCAGAATCAATACTTCAGAGTATATTATACATCTTTATATTTATACATAAAAAATTACGAGTACTACTCTTCATCTGCAAAATCAACGTTGTCTAAATTAATAATAGTCTGTTGACATTGGGGTTGACAAGGGTTGTTCTAAATAAACATAATTAATTGCATATCTAATGAAAAAAATTGAGTTAGTATGACGTAACTAGCTAAAGGTTTCAAACAAGAAAAGCATAAGACCTGCCACGTTTTCCATATTTTACAATAAGAAAAATTTTGTATGTGCTTATACTAGTGACAATGAAAAACTTCGAAAATATGCAACTTCTTTTAGATAAAATAAACTAGAACTATAAAGTTACCACAATTTTAGTTTGACCTCACGAAGGGTTCACGACATGTTTCTGGTTTCTTCGTTCGTTGGATGGACTTGCAGTGAATGAACAGGGCTGGATTTATATATAGGCTGAAAGGGCTATAGCCCAGAGCGGCAGATTTCAGGGTGCATCAAATTTTGCCAAAATTTACTTTGATAGTGTAGTGTAGATAGGTAGAGGAAGAATTCTATTCAATGTCGAGGTTTTCTTGAATTTCTTGAATAAAACGGGAGGTCGATAACAAATTAATTTCTTCAATAACTCGAGTGTTAGAATAAATGAATCTGAAGTGACTGTGCCACAATATGTGAACAAAGGAATATTCACAATATTTGAAGAAAAACGTAAAAAGGCGAATGGTACGTTACAAATTATTTTAAAATTATGAAATTTCCGTTACAATATTGCTTCGTTTTTTCTATAGGAGCACGTGAAAAAGATTTCCCCATGATATGAAAATTAGGAGTAGGAACATGTTTGCTGCAGTTACACCTGACATCCTTTGAGCGTAACAGTATATTTTGTATTACAGAAAATTATGCAGAATTCGAGCTTCTGTTGAAATTTATTCTCTATTTATTTAGGCTCGATACAGGGCCGTAGTCAGAACCAAAATTTTAGCAGGGCTATTAGATTTTTTACCAGGGCCCATATTTTCACATTGAAATATACTGATATTTTAATTTTAAGGGACGATTTACGGACGAAACATACACCGCTATTAAATATGTTTTTTCCCTAAGAAATAAAACCAAATTGAGTGTTAAACATGTTCTATTAAATAAGAATAAATTTATAAATTTAAAAAGTTCTTTAGAACCAAACATGAAAAAAATATTTTATTCTTTGACTTACATGTGAACAAATATGCATTTAACACTTATTGTTAGAATATCTACATAGAAAATCATAAAAACAACACAAATACAAATAAAATAAATTTTCAGACAGATAATTAAAATGATTAAAACTAAAAAAGTTGCAATTTTCTTTGTTTACGATTGTTAAATTTTATTAAAAATGACTCCATGTCGAAGGACTCTGTTCTTCGACTTTCAAAAGCCAAGTAAATTAAATCGGCCATACGAGGCTGACTCATAGAATATCTCTGTGGTCTGTTAATTGCAGTTAATGTTGAAAACGAAGATTCATTTACTGCAGTACTACACCCAAGGGTATATACTGTCGCAAACAGGGCGTATGTATTTTTAAATACTTCCCGTTGTATATATAATTCAGCAAAAATATCTGACTTTGGTTTATTGTGCATGTAATCCTTGACTACTGCCAACTCCTCCAGAGTTGGTAGTGAAATCCCTAAAAAAATGTATAACACTATAACTTAAGAATTGCTACAAAACAAAATGACACTTACCCAACTTTTCCAGATATTTGATTTTCTCCAGATCAAAAAGCTCAATGCTACTTATTGCAGTAATTAGTTCATCATTGTTAGAGAACCTCTCGTTTAATAGGGATAATACAAGGTCCAAGGACTCAAATAATTCGGCTTCAGTGCCACTTTTACTGGCATTTGGTTTATTAGACATTTCAGACGGCAGTTTTTCCATTACCAGATATTCCTTCATAGTTACGCTTAAACTATATGATCTTAATATTTCAGTGTAGTTTGAAAATATAACTTTAACAATTGCTATATGCCCAGACCAGCGCTGCTCCAATAGTCTACCAATAGACTTTCCCCGATAAATAGCAGCCACTTTTCCATGTCCAAAAAATTCATGTAACATAACAGCTTGGTCAAAGAAGTGTTTAATTGAATCTATTTCTGAAATAGTTCGCACAACTACAAGATGGAGACGATGGTTAAAGCAATGTACTTATGGAATAAAACGTGGAATAAAACGTCATAACATTGGCTAAGAAGGTGTTTTGTATCTATTCCATTATCATTAAGAATATTAAGTGTCATATTTGTGAAAGTTTTGGCATCTAACTTTTCTGTAGTGTAAATACCTAGTAAAGATTCAAACACTTTACCATTTTTGACATATCTTACTCCAATTGATACATTTGTTGTTTTTATCTCTTGTGCCATCTTCAAGTAATGTAAACCATGGTACATCTGCAGTTTTTAGATCACCAACAACTTGTTCACGTACCATTTCAGCTAAAATAGCTATTATCTCATTTTGAATATCAGGAAATGTATACTTAGCATTTTGAGGAATATGTGGAAGACATTCGGCCAATTTTTCGTCCTTTTTAATTGTATATTTAAATAAATTTAAGAATAATCCCCGCTCTTGTTCATGCTCAATGTCATAATTGCCCCGAAGAGCTAGTTCATTTACTGTTAAGAACTGAATTATCTCAGCAATCGACTTAACATAATATCTGTATTTTTGCAAAATATCACTATTGATAAGCGTAGACACAGCAGTGCCAGTTAAGTCTCTGATTTTTTTCTCGTTCCACATTTGCATAGCTTTAATGTGAACTGCCGTTTTTTCATGCGCTGGAAATCCGTTTTTAAGATCTGTTGCATTTTTCCAGTTACTAAATCCGGAATAGGTATACACCGTGTGTCCTTTGCTTCCATTTGGTTGGAACTGACGACATGCATAACAAAATGCAGCATTTAGCTCTTGGGAATATCCTAGCCACAAAAATCTCTTATACCAGTTTACTTGAAAAGACCGGTTATTTTCTTGTTTGGGATAATTAGCTAGTATTATTTGTTTTATATCCTCACCTTTTGGTGCCAGATCTGGAGCTGAACTGCTGGTTAAACTGGATAAATTGGTTGACCCATCAGCATTTTTCTGACTTTTGGAATTACTGCCCGATGTATCAGGTACAGAGTCAATAGCACGTTTTTTATTAAAAAATTGTCTTATGTCCATTTTTATTCAACTTACTCACGACACTCGCTCAGAAAGTCAAAAACAATACTAAAAATACTCACTAAAGCAGCCGCAAAAAATTTCCCTTGATAAAGAAATAAATATGACAGCTACATGAAAATAATTATAAACGGATTATCGCGCCGGCGCGGCAATTCAACAGGTGGCTCTCGTCTTTCGTAACTTTCCCGACTACCGAGTGCCAAGCAGGTTCGCTACAGACTAATTTTCCAATCCAATGTGTAAATCTTTACGCCGCCGCGCCCGCCGCGTCTTAACCAACGCGGCACGCGGTGGTATGGTGGTCGGCATGGCACAGGACAGGACTCTACCCGTATAAAAAAAATATATACATATAGAAAATAAAACTTGTAAAGTCAAATGACTTGCCGAAATTTTTGACTCGTGCTTATAGTATTTTTTTTACCAGGGCTCAAATTTTTTTTACCAGGGCTCTGCTCTGGCCAGCCCCCCTCTAGCTACGGCCCTGGTTCGATAGCTATGAATTCCATTCATATATTCAATTCATATTAAAAAAATTGAATTTATATTACTGTACAAAGGTTCGAATCATATAAATTTGCTTTATGTGTGTCGACGTATTTGTGTAGACTATATGAGGCGTAGAATTCCAAAACCAGCCAAGTCCAATTCGAAGATTTTTTTTAGGTAAATTAATTTTTTTTTCTCGAAAATTTTGTATTGCTGTTAGAGGACTGGTATCTAAGTGGCAAAGAAAAAAAAGAAGAGATAACATCAGCTGTTCACTGATAACACAAAAATATGTGACCTTTATCGGCCAACTGTGAAAAATTTTTAAAAATGGACTTGGCTGGTTTTGGAATTCTACGCCTCATATTTAGGCACTTATAATCAATTCTTATAGATTCGAAATTCATTTCATCTAGTCTTTTTATGTAAAATGGATTCGAAAAGGTTCGATTTATATAAATTAGGTTCAAATAGATTCAGATTGTACATTATTTGTATAGTTTCATTTCATAAAGAAATAATTCAAATATATCCGTTGCAGGGAAATTAGAATCGATCTATATAAATATAAAAATATATTATGCAATACATAACAAAGATATATTTGTAACAGTAGCTAAATAGTGTCTGTCAATGCAGGATTCATTTAATCAGATTAGGTTCTTATATGAAAAGAAATCGATTCAGATTAATGAAACTAATTCATATGAATCGTGTAATATGTAAATCGAATCGAATTTATATAAGCTTCGTTCGCGATAGAACATTTGGACACATTCGAATGTATTCTGAATATCTTCTGGACTTTGTTCAGAATATGTTCTGGACTTTATTCAGAATATGTTCTGAACATATATTCCTCCACAAACGATTCATGAACGTCTAAAATTATAATATAAATCAACTAGTAAAAGGTTTATTCTTGATATTTGTAAGTACAAAGTTAACTACAACGTTTTTTAATTACCATTACGTAGAAAACCACATAGGTTGGATGTTATTTCGTGATAAATATCACAAATGCACATGCGCCAGATTAAAAATCCTTATCCATTATTCAGAACACGTTCGGAACTAGAAATCAGTGTTCCACGAACACAGGATTTTAAATCCTGAACATGTTTTATTATCACTGCGAACGTATAATTTCACACTGCGCATGAATCTGGTGACAAAGTGTGTAGACTACTTAAATCTATCTCAATTGCATCTATAATCGAACCAATTTCGATTTATATCGATTTCTATTCGAATCTTGTGGATTAAACGATTAAACGCACGGCTCGATTCAGTATTCATTCTCCCCTTTGTCACCCAGTCAAATTTTTCAGTTAGCTGGAAATTTATCGTGATTTTATTGGTTTTTGCAACGGCTGATCTAAGGTAAGTCTCTAACATATTCAAATGTACCTGCCATTGCACAAATGGTTAATAAATGATTGGAAAAAGAATTTTAGGCCGAATAAAGTGGTAGAAACGAATTTTCTTTTTGTTTGATAGGTAATATTATTTATTTTATCAAAAATAGTTATTCGGGGCAATGTGGTCACACAAGGTGACCACTTTGCCCCTTAAAGATATATATATATATATATATATATATATATATATATATATATATATATATATATATATATATATATACAAGCAATAAAATATCATGGGATGTGTTTTAAGACCGCAAGTCGGGGTTATAATCTATTACATACTACACTAAAACAAAGAGTTTTAAATGTCAACAAAGATGCCGTATACAAAAAAATCATAATGGGTGCTTATAGACCGGTATTCAACAAAGAACAAGAACTACTCCAGCTAATTCTAGATATGGAGCAAAGACAAATTAGCTCATAAATTTGATAAAGAACTGGAAATAGCAGGTAAAGACTGGGTGGTTCACTTTCGCAAAAGACATTCTCTCTGGGAATCCCAGAGTCAACTTCTAGTCGAGGTATGCTGTGCACAAATTTTATTTGCATGGCTGCAGGAGGAAATTTTATGCCACTTATAATTTTTCCGAGAAAATGAATGGAAATAGAATTGATTGAAGGAGCACCACCTGGTTGCGTTTTTGCTTGTAGGGATTCTAGATGAATGAAGCTACATATCTTTGAACAGTGGTTTGATCGCATTAGATTCGAGAAATCTACAAAGGAAGACCCAGTACTTCTAGTACTGGCCACAACACACACAAATAATTTGGCTGTGATAAACACGAGAAAAAAATAACTACAAGACAAAAAAAGAAAGTGTGGAACTACCGCTATCTTGACCAGTAGCCCATACAAAAAAGAATTGGAGTAGGAACTTCAGGAAAAGGAGAAGAAATAAAAAAATGAAAAAGTATGCTCATGCCACAAAAAATGTGCGATAAACTGAAATCCTGCAAACACCTTTGGTAGTATACAAAATATACAATAAATTTTATCTAAAACAATTGTTCGTAAAAGTTAAAATTAAGACACCAATTCGGTAATCCGATCATTTTGTCAGATCCTGTATACCACTTCATGAGGTAGAGTCTTCAGCCAGGATAATCTTCATCGAGCATAATTTATACTTCACCTGATAACCACAATAATTACTTTGTAAATGTAGCCAAAAATTTATCATGATCTGCTTTCATATCTCCCTGATGTTAATGCTAACTTACACAGTTCCTTATTTATACCCGTAGTTTTAGCAGATCTTCGCAGTACAATTAATGACATCAAAAATAAATACTCATATGGAACTGATCGTTTTACAATAAAAATGTTTTCAATTCTGCCCGATTGCACATTAAATCAACTTACCACTTCAATTAACGTTCCATTTCAAAATGGATCTTTTACCAATTTCCTTAAGATGACTATAATTATACTTCTGCATAAAGGAGGAGATAAAAATTAAGTATCGAATTAACACCTAATAGCACTCCTTTCCACGTTATCTAAGATCATATAAAGATTGGTCAAAAAGAGGCTTTTATCATTTGTTTTTAAATATTAAGTACTTACTACCTATCAATTTGTGCTTTTAAGTAACAAATGCACAAATGATGCTATATTTTCTCCCCAAAATAATGTCTACTCTAGCCTCTAAATAGACATCACTCCACTGCAACAACTTTTTTGTGATTTTGCATGGTTTAAGTCATACCTTACCAACATAAGTCAGCTTGTAAGGGTCGATACAACGATGTCATCTTGCAAGCCAATAGAATGTGGAGTGGTCCAAGGCTCAGTATTAAGCCCTATTTTGTTTCTTCTGTTTATAAACGACATCGCCTATCTAGACATCTTTGATAAAATATGTCTATTTGCAGACGACACACAAAGAACTGCACTTCACTTATCCACCTCCCTAACAGTCTATTATGTAGGGGAAGGGTGTACAAAATGACATACATTTTATAAAACTAGAAAAATTTAATCAAAAAACTGCATTTTTCAAACGAATATTAAACAAAACATATAATAACCCTTTCGCAACATCTTAGACGAGTCTTTACCTCGATAAAATAAAACACAAATTTTTAGTAAAAAAAATCAAAATGAACAAGAAAAATTCATTTTACCCCACCTGGAGGGCAAAATGACACATCAATATTTTTTAATATATTTTTAGTCTGTACAAAGTTCACAAACAAAACTTTTTGTTTTTTTGTCTACCCCGGCACAGTCGGCATGTGCCCACTTTTGACAGGAACAGCAACGTAGCCACAGTTCACCTTGTTTGGAAAATTTATACACTTCTGTGCAATAAATGCAAGCACAATCGTCTTCATCTTCGTCGGCAGAAAAAGCCTCTTTTTCTGTGTCTGACTCGTCAGGCTCTGCAAGGACTTTTCTTGATACCACCCTTTTTCTTTTTTCTCGAATTATCAGTTTTGGTTTGTTTTTTTCTTTGGCCTCTTCCAAATTTGGGGTAGAGTTTAAGACAGAAGTTCCCTGACGTTTCCTTGGCTTTCGCTTTCCCTGGCCTGAAACAAATGATCCGATCGGAACTGGACTTAAATCGGCCGGTGTAACCAAAATTGAAACCCCACGTGTTGAATTTTGCAAGTTTTCCTGAGTGGCTGTAGGAATGATGAGGGGAAGTTTTATGACGGAAGTATTTTTTGAACTAGGTCCAGGTTGACCATTATCATCAGTCAGAACATTAGCAGCTTTTTGGACGGGAGGATCTATGGCGGAAGCATTTTCTGAACTAGGTCCAGGTTGAGCATTATTATCGGTAAGGCCATTTGTAGCCTGTTGGACAGAACCATCGACTACAATATTTGTAGTTTCAGATGCTTGAAACATATAGTCAGGGAACACATCAGGGTTTATTGGGTAGATGTCTGTTTTAGCAAATCCATGAGTGGCATTCTGGACTGTAGCCGCTTTTCCATACGCTTCATTTAGCAGACCACCAATTTGAAATTGTGTCACAACTCGTCTAGGATGAGCTTTGAGCCATCTGGTTATTGCTTGGTCATAATACGTCTTGAGTGGCCCAAAAAATGCCACATCGAGAGGTTGCATTCGATGTGTGCAATGAGGTGGCAGACACAAAAGCACAATGCCATTTTCTTTGGCGTACACAAGGGCATCGAGATATTTATGACTTGCATGTCCATCCACAATTAACAAAACCTTTTCAGTGGGAGATGTCTTGTTGACATATTTTTGGAAATGTTGCAGCCACTGTAAAAACACTGGGCCAGTCATCCAGCCGGACTCCTGGGCAATGCATAAAGTTCCTGCAGGTGCATGGTCAGCCAATTCTTTTTTCATATTTTTCCGGGGAAAAATTAGGGCAGGCGGAATAAAGTTTCCAGCGGTGCACATGCAGCAAACAATTGTTACATGAGAACCTCTTTCAGCGCTGGTGATTGCTCCTTCTTGCTTCCGACCGGCTGTAGCAAATATTTTCTGCGGGCGCTGCACTGTAGATAGAGCAGATTCATCTGCATTGTATATCTTCATGGGGTCGATATTTTCTTTTTGCATGATCTGGTCGAAGACCTTAAAAAACTGAGCCACTTGAGGCTTATTAAATGCCTGCGCTCTCGCTGCGGATGTAGCTTCGGGTTTACGCAGTGTTATATCTCGATTTCTTTTCCGAAATCCTCTTAACCAGTCTTTTCCTGCAGCCTTTTTCTGAATATTAAACTGGTGCTCAAACCCATTTTTTACTGCTAAATTGTAGGCTAACTCCAGTACGTCTTGTCTTGTGAGTCCAAAGAACCTTGATTCTAGCAGTTTTAAATGCTCCACCAACTGCCGTTCTACTTCTACAGGAAATGTGGTTTTAAACCTGCCCAGTCGTTTTTCGCCTTTTTTTAAAGTCTTATTTTTTTGCAAGGCATGTCTCCTTAGAGTTGCTTGAGGTATGTGGTAAGTTTTTGATGCCTTGAGCCACCCCATTTCACCATTATTAACAGCTTCTATTACCTTTAACATAGAAGCAGGATCCCATGATTGCCTACTAGATTTTCTTACGTAATTTCTTGGCATTATCTATAACAAAAAGGATATTTTAATACGTTTATTATGATGGGTCAAAATGACATAGTATGTCAATTTGCCCTCCCACATTCTATGTCATTTTACCCCATATGAACCTTATGTAAACAAATGCAATTTTTGCCAAAACAAGAACCCGCTTAACAAATCTGAATAATTCAATTCTAAAAGCAACAATCACATAACTCAACATAAATATTCCAACTCAACAGTTTATCGCATTAAAAAGTTATAGCAGTTTTTAATGTTTCACGACAAAAAATTTTGGCGGTTAAAAATACTATAATCGGACGTGCACTTACTCTGAGTGACGAAGCGGTACTAAATGTAAAGGAGCATACCTGCTACCCATTCCGCAATAGCATATTCGTTTCCGAGCGCTTCCGAACGAAAATTTGTGTGTATTCGAGCGCTGTGTCATTTTACCCCACTATGTCATTTTGTACACCCTTCCCTTACTTATTAAGTCGCATCTCCGATAAGCCCTTCCTTCCTGGGGTTCGTGTGGTGCGTCTCAATTTGAGGGAATTCTCAAACTAAACATCAGGGCTCACTGCCGGGAATTCTGAGATTAAAAATTCTGACTTTTCCTTTCTTATTCATCTTTGAATCCGTTTGCCTAATTCGTAAGCAGGCTTCTCCAATTTCAGAAAGATCGTTGCACGGCTATCCACTTTAGGAATGCGGAGCGCGATCTTCACCTACCTACACCACGTTCAGAATTAGTTAAGGGCTCAATATGTTACAATACAAAAAAAATGCACAATCACTTGCCAATTGAAATTAAATCGACATCATCTTTTCTCGTATTCCGCAATAATTTGAGGACATATTGACTAGAAAGTGCTTATTCAAATAATAATATTTAATTCTGGACATGCTGCGCTGCTTTAATTTTTGCTATGGACTTATTTACTAATTTTTACCTATTACTATCACCTATAATTTAGTTACTCATTATGGTTTTATTCTGTATGCTAAAATTTTATTTTATTTGTTTTCTCTTTATTTAGTTACTTTTATGTTTGTTTTTTAGTCTTTGTCTACAAATTGTAGTAATTTTTTTACAATAAAGCATTTCTCTCTCTCCCTCTCTCTTTCTAATCCGTGAACTGACTTCCATATAGTTTATTCACTATGACTTGTTACTAATACCGAAAAACTAAGTCGGAAGTAAAGTATTTTCCACTTTTTTCATATGACATATTTTCGAGGTTTGCTAAGTAAGGAAAGTTGCCGACAATTTTGTTCGATGTACCATAGGCGAAAATACCTCATTTTATAAATTTATTATTTTTATAAATACTTTTAAAAACATGTATACCTAATACGAGAAAGTTTTCGTTAAAAGGCAATCGAATCATTAATTGGAAGGCATTATACTACAATGTGCAATTTCATTTAGTCCTTGGGCCTGCGATAAGCAGTGGTGTCGTTTGGTGAGATTCATTTAATTCATAAATTTCTTTAAATAAATAGAAATATAGCGTTCTATAAACTATGAGCGAATGAAGACATTTAGTCCTCGGGCCCTCGACCCATTTTTTTGATGATGACCAACAAGCTGGAAATTTGTAAATCGCTTGTTTAGGTCAATACCGACAACTTTTTCCTTTGCGAAAAACCTCGATTTTGCTCCATTCGCTCCGTAGAGGGCGGTAAACATGTAATATGGCCGAGTTATCAATAATTAATTATCAACTGGTTGATATTTATTTCAAACGGGATATTATTTATTATTATTACCTCAAAGAAATTTGTTCAACAAAAATAATGCGCCATTTCCTCTGTCCGACAGGCTAATTATGTCACTTTACCACGCTTATATTAATGAATAACCAGCAAGCTGATTTTTTGTGAATTCGAAGGTTAATAAATTAAAAAAACATGTACTCATTTTGTCCGACGTATAGCGCGCGTTATAAAGGGAATCCAACACCTGCGTTTTTAACAACAATTGCATCACTGATTACCAACCGTCGGACAACGGGAGGGTTTATAAAAAAACATATTTTCTGACTAATTATCACTTTGACCGACAGAAATATTGCGCCATAAACGTAGTCCGACACAAAGAACATATGAATTCATTTTTTTCTTGATTTTTTTCTTTTTTGTTAATTTTTAAAGTATCTGGGTCGAAGGGCTTAATTTCCTCACTTGTACGCCTATCTTTTCTGTTTTAATTTCATACAAGAAACACTCCATTGCTTTTTTTAAATATAAATTATTATAAGACACGTGGCGAACTGAAATCTACGAGTAAGCCGGTTTTCCCTCAATATTCACGCTCACTAATTCAATAGTATACAAATACATAAAATAGACTTTTCCAAGTATGAGCATGCTTTTGTAATTCGTGGCGAGCTGTATTCACGCACACGGTTTGAAGAATAATACCAATACTTCTCTGTGATTCAGGCATATTACTACCCAGAAAACACAAAATATTTCTGAAATCTTTCTGAAAGATTTCAAGCTTAGACAATAAAAAACTATTGATGTATCTCTTAAGATCTCTTCTATTCCTTCTGAAATCTTTCACAAAGCTCTCAGAAATTTATTTTAGAAAATTCTGTACAATTGTATAAAAATTTTGTACAAGTCAACCCTGAATTCGTCGATTCAAAAACTGAGCCAAGAAAGCTAAAAATGCTTAATTTTATCATTTTTAGTTTTAGTTATTAAAAATAAGAATATGTTAACATTCAGCTGTTTTAAAGTAAGTAGATCAAGGGAAAAAACCAAAAATGAAGATACAGTTAGACCGTTATACTGAACAAAAAAGCAAATGTATTTTTTAATTATCTAAAGAGTTTGACCCATGATTTTTGTCGGCCAATAAACTTAATAGGTTTCATATATAATTATGAAGTAAAAAAAATCAGCCTGTTGGTAATCAGTGATGCATTAGTTGTTAAAAACACAAGTTCCAAGTGTCGGACACCCTTTACATGAGTACATGTTTTTTCAAATTATTAACCTTCGAAATCTCAAAAAATCAGCTTGCTGGTTATCCATTAATATAAGCGTGGTAAAGTGACATAATTAGCCTGTCGGACAGGGGAAATGGCGCATTATTTTTGTCGCTCAAAGTTCTCTGAGGTAATAATAATTAATAATCTCCCGTTTGAAATAAATATCAACCAGTTGGTAATTAATTATTGATAACTCGGCCATATTACATGTTTACTGCCCTCTACGGAGCGAATGGCGCAAAATCAAGGTTTTTCTCAAAGAAAAAAAGTTGTCGGTCTTGACCTAAACAAGCGATTTACAAATTTCCAGCTTGTTGGTCATCTTAAAAAAAATGGGTCGAGGGCCCGAGGACTAAATGTCTTCATTCGCTCATAGTTTATAGAACGCTATATTTCTATTTATTTAAAGAAATTTATGAATTAAATGAATCTCACCAAACGACACCACTGCTTATCGCAGACTGTCAAGCAGTAATATTTCAAAAAAATTGTATACATACGCCTTCCGACAACTTGGGCCAATAAAAATGCAGTTATGTTTACGATTCGATGTTTTCATTGGTAATCAGTGGAGATGATGAGCCCACGTGGACTGACAGTTTGTTAAATGTTTACCGAATTGTATACGGGGAGTAAACATTATTCTCCATTTCTTAATTTGGTATGAGTGCCTTGCGTATTTATGAAATATTAATTGTTCCTCGCATAACCATCTTCTGCATGTGCTATTGGAAGAATTATAGCTATTATGCCTACTGATACCAAATTTTAAATACTATTTGGTTTTATCTCTATTACATTTTAATGCGATATTGAGGTTCCTTCCATTTCCAAGTTCCACGTTTTTAAATACATCTCACTCATTTATCTTGTTAATATTGTCTGAATCTGTTTATTGAAAATGTGTATTGATAACAAGGTATGAGAAACATATTTGTATTACAAGTGTATAATTGTATCAAATCGTTAAGTTGTCAGAAATATTCAATCTGAAAATATGCTCATCTTGATGGGATCAAAACAATTGATAATAATGATTAAATTGAATCAACTGCGAATATCTACTGATGTATTAGAGAATTCATCGCAGAAATATAAACAGTTACCACCTATTAAGCAGCAGGTAACAGAATATATATTAATGTTAGTTGCTAAGAATTATTACAGTTTTTTTAAATTTTTATTAAACTTGTATACTGTAAACAAGAAGTCATGGAAAACTCATACATTTTGATATCGATTTATCTCGAAATTTTAAACTGCTGCTTATTCTTCTAAATCGCATAAAACTATTATTATCAAAGCATTGTTTTACTATATTTGGACATCATCATGTTTTGTAGGTGTTGTTATGAGTTATTATAATTTGAGCATGTATTTCCAGGAAGTTTCAATAGCTGCCTATCACTGAAGCCATAATGGCGAATACAAAACATTTTTCATCATCTACCCAGAGTATAGCATTTTATTGAATGTTATCAAGAGTCGTATTGTGACGAGCAAACAATTCACTCAGAAGCTGTTATTCACATTTCTGTTTATTCAAATCTATTATAGTGTGGAGCTATTATGCTTCTATATCTATAGATATGAGTTTATAAACCAGCGGTTCTCAAGCCTAAGAAATCAAACGTTATTTCAAGGAAAACTTCAAAAATTCTATATATTTTACGTAATCTATTTTCAGTACTATAAATGTAGAAAAAATAAAATAGTTTCTCGTGAAAAATATGTCAACATGAAGTTCCTAGATCTCTAAACACTGGCAAACGAGAAGTAATAAATAACTCAAAAATAATTTCCGAAAAGTTTGAAACCTATGAGATAAGAGAGAACAAAGGTTATATGAAAAGTCTCTGACCTGAAATTGAAGGTGCCAGTTGGGAGTTAAATTCGTGTATGCGTTCAGAGATTCTCAATAAAATTTCTTCAATTTTTGACGATCTTGACAATCATATAAGTGAGTAATTCAAACGTAGCCATATCATCTTTACTGACAACGAACGTTTGGGACGGCTAAAAAGTGCGATAACCAGCGATTTCATCGAAAAAGTTCCAAAAATGATATTGGGTGACCGTCGGATTAAGGCTAGAGAGACAGAAAAGGATATTTGGCATACAGAAAACACTGTTTACACTACTACCCCACCAACACTCACAATTACACTGCCTGAAGCGCGCTTCGATAATCAAGTTATCGTCTTCAGACACTGAAGGTAAACTAATAACTTGACTTACCTTTTTATACTGAATTTTTCCACCAATAAATCTTCTCCCGCGAAAATTAATTCCAGCGGGAAAACCTTCTTGACGGGAATCTTTACATTTATTCCTTGATTGCTAAACTATAGATTGGGCTGTAAAGAATTGGCTCTTTGGCCTTATTTAAACTTTTCTTACATTTAGTAATTTCAAGGCTTACAAATGTATACAACAATTTTTTATTGGATATATTTTTTAAAAATTTTACATTATTAATATTTAAGTCAAGATTATTATTGGTAGCGTGATCAGCAATACTCGATTTTTCGTTCCGTCCATATTTTAAATGTGCTCTTTTAATCGGGTATTAACAGATCTCTTAGTCTACCCAATATACTTCCCGTCACAATCACTATAACTAATTTTACATATTCCACTCTTTTCTAAATAATAAGGTCAAAGGGCCAATTCCTTACAGGACACTCTATAGTTTAGTAGTCAAGGAATGTATGTGAAGATTCCCGCCAAGGAGGGAGAAGGTTTATTGGTGGGAAAATTTAGTATTATCAAGTTATAGGTTTTAGTTTACCTTAATACTTTAAAGACGATAACTTGGTTATCGAATGGCGCGTCAGACAGTGTAATTATGTTGGTGTAGTGGTAGTATGTATAAACAGTGTTATTCAGTATGAATATCACCAACGGTTCCAGAAATTCCAAATTAGTGGATAACGGCATGTCAAAAGAACGCATTCGCCTTATACTGACTGAAGTATTATGCAAGCGAAAGCTATGTGGGTGTCGCGTTTACTCACTTTGGACTGAAAATGTATTCGAATGAACTTATCCCAAGCATTAGTGCAGTTTCAGTAAAATGAGTCGAATTTTTGGTGTCGATTCATAATTTTAGATAAAACCTGGATCCATCACTACACTCTTGAAACGAAAGAACAGTCAAGACAGTGGATTACATTATCTTCAGAAAAATAAATCAATAGCGACCGCATTTGAAAAAATAAAGACCTTATCCACACTACGGTAATCGCCAAGGCTGAAATTCACGAATTGCATTTCGAATTGTTTGACCATTTACCACATTTACCTGATCTGGTTCCCAGTAATTTTTCCTGTTTCCTAATTTGGAGTTTTAGCAGGGAGGTTTTCATCAGTCGGAGACGTTATAACATATATAAATACATATTATGACTACTATTAGAAAGGATTAAAAAGGAAACTACTGGAAAAAGTATATAGACTCTTGTCTCTTTCTTAGTCACCGATAATTTTGATTTTATACAATCCAACCAGTTTTGGATTGAGAAATAGTGGAACCTGGGGCTGAAATGGGTTAGGGGCCCACTTCAAAACCAAAAACAAAAAGAAATCAAAATAAGTTTATTTTTTTTTAATGTAATATATTAGTTTTACATTAAATATGGATTATAAGTAAAAATGAATTAAATTTATGAAAAAAATGCAATTTCGCTATGGATCCAATATTATTTTTAAAATAAATGATCAAATTAGTAATTTTGCGGGACCCCTACATGCTCGGGGCTTGGTGCTCTAGCCCCCTTAGACACTCCCTAAATCTGATGCTGAATCCAATATATCAAAATAAATTATTTCTACTATTTACATCTGAAATTATTCCCAATAAATCCTTTTTTATTTATTTTTATTCTCCATACTATCGCAATGTGAAATATTTCTGGACTACAATTATATCAGTTTAGAAACATTGCTTCATGTTTTGTCAGCATGTGATTTTAAACACAAAAAACTAAATAAAAGGATGGTAATAACCGAATCGTCAAGGATAGTCCAATGAAGAAGATTATTTGCTTCAAATAAAAGACTACTGAAGTTCTAATAAACGAATGTGGTACAAAAAGGGCTCAGTTCACGTCTGGTACCTTGCTTAAACCAAACTCCCTTAAAGGCAGACATTTTACTAGTCTATTTACGTTTCATAATTTAATATTCAGTTGTAGCAAGTTAACGAGTTATAATAATGATTATTTTCTAAGTTCTAAGTAATACTACAATCAAGTGCATAAGGTATCTACGCCTATGGTAGATCAAACAAAATTGTCGGCAAGGGTTTTTATAATCTGCATTTGATATTCTGTATCTGTTAGTACTAATGATATGGCACTATTACATCCTGTAAATATCATCTTAAAGGATACATTGGCTGGAAAATGTCAAATTTTTTTGGCATATGGCACTTTTAAAATAGGATAATAGCGATATGTTATAAAACGAATAAATTAAACTGGTAAAGAGGTAGACAAACTTAAAAACGATTAATTACAAATTCATAAGTAAACAATAATAGAGTTTGGAATCAGATCTCTCAAATATGAATAAACATTAAGGTGACATGAATAAATTCCCTAAGTAATAGTCTACTATTGGATTGTAATTGAAATATTGTTTTTCTAGAAAAGAACCTTAAGAATAAGAAATATTTTTAAATGAAATGATATTAGAAACACTGTCTTTATTTTATGAAACTACATACATAGGCCAGGACATTTACGAAATTACGTGACAAAATTAATAGTAGAAAAAAAACAACGCCATCGTGTTCTAGGGGTTAAATAAAAGTTATGTGCATAGAATTCAACATTTTTTGTCTATTCGTTATTTTGTTAAACCATAAAAACACCAAAAAATCGGTACAAATGTTTTTTGCGTTTTGTGCTGAACCATTGTTAGTATTGGCAATATTGTAGAGAATTGAAATAAGATTTTATAGATTAAATTTCGATAATTTGTTGCTTAGATAATTTAACCGAAAGGGGGAAATTTTTAATTTTTTAAATTGTTTATAATTTGTTTAATTTTGAATATAAAGGTTTCTTATTCACTGAAAACCGAGATCTCGATGTACTTGATCAATGCACTAAAGATGGGCCCTGTGGTCCCAATAATTTTTGCAAAAGGGCAATTAAACCATAGAAGATCTTTTTTTTCAAAGAGCCATTCTTGCTCACCGGATGGTCCTATCATTTGGAAAGTCGCGTTGCAAAGAAGAAGAGTTGAACTAAAAATCCCTCATTTCAGTTTTTTTTTGACTTCAAAAAAGTGTTCAAAAAAGGGGTAAAAAAATTATGAACAATTTATTGTTTTTTAAACATTTTATAAAAATATCGTAATACCAATGTCATAGAAGCTAGACATATTTTTTAAATTCATTGTTTTTCAATATTAAGGAATGTTTTTTGCGTCATTTTGTAGGGAAAGCTTTATCAATGAAAGTTTTAATAATCTATTATTGAAAATGTACATTTGTTAGCAGTATAAGTGACACTGTTTTTCTCCGCTGCTCCGCCACAGCGGATGAGTGGGGATAATGGAATGAAGCAAAGACGGCGGGCTCAAAAATGCTCCGACAGACTCAAATCTGCGGAGCGCTGAAAAATATTAATTATCTCAGGAACTATTGGGTCGATTTAGATCTTTTTTTTTCAAACTGGGCTAACTCGTTCAGCTAAATTTAGCTGTCACATTAGATTTTTGCTAAAATTAATAATTTTCCCAGAATTTTCCCCTCTAGGAATTTTGCAATTTTTTGTAAGATTTATTTATTAACTACATAAACTGTTATTCATACTGGCATAAAATACTTTGCATTCTAGGTGAAAATACTTAACTTTATGGGGAAATATTTCGTATTTATTGCTTTACTTGAACGCATTTATAGGTTTCATATGAAAAATTTGAAAATACTCCTCTTTTGAATTTGAGTTTAAAAAAAAATGTCTTACTTCGCCCCAAATTAAACTGCAATCTTGCCGAATATGACATTGGTATTACGATATTTTTATAAAATGTTTAAAAAACAATAAATTGTTTATAATTTTTTTTACCCATTTTTTGAACACTTTCTTGAGGTCAAAAAAAATTCAAAAAACTGAGATTAGGGATTTTTAGTTCAACTCTTCTTCTTTCCAACGCAACATTGGTAGGAGACCCTTTTTTTCAAAGGGTTTAATGGTTTAATTTGCCATAATGCAAAAACTGTTGGGGCCACAGGGCCCATTGATTAAGTACATCGAGATCTCGGTTTTCAGTGAAGAAGAAATCTTTATATTCAAAATTAAACAAATTATAAACAATTTAAAAAATTAAAGACTTTCTCCTTTCGGTTAAATTATCAAGCAACAAATTATCGAAACTTAATTTATAAAATCTTATTTTGAAGATTTTTCAATTCTCTACAATATTGCGAATAGTAACAATGACGAGTCTTGCATAGGTTCAGCGCAAAACGCAAGGAACAAAATTTGTACCGATTTTTTGGTGTTCTTATTGTTTAAAAAAATAACGCATAGACAAAAAATGTTGATTTTATGCACATAACTTTTATTTAACACGATGGCGTTGTTTTTTTTTCTACTATTAATTTTGTCAACAAAAGCCTATTTTTCCTAAATGCCCTGGCTTAACAATAAAGATTCAATAAATTAAGGATTATAAAGTGAACGGAATATTGAGTAATTACCTTGTACTGATGTTACGTCAGGGCGGGAGAAATATTTTTTCGCTTTAACCTATATAGTCGAAGGTCTGTCAATATTACTTATAGTTCGTCAGTGTAGTATTTCAAGCCTATTAATTTCATTGATATACAAACTGCGTTTAATAAATAATCACGTAAAAAACGATTTTGATTTTAGGAATCCTTCAATAAATATTTTTGGTATTTCGACATAATTTCGATTAATAAGGTCAACAAATAAAAAAATTGTTGATGTTTATATATATTTATTATACAATAAAAGAGGAATTTCCGCCCTAAATAAACTGTCTTCTTCAGACCACTGTCCTTTATTTTATAAAACTGTGGAAATGCAATTGCAATGCAATCATAACGTGGCACAAGCTCTTGGGATATCGCTATTAGTTGACGTCATTATATTTATATCTATCGAACGAATTTGGAATTGAGTAGATTATGAGGGTTTTATAAATTTTGAGGTTGTTGTAGAATTTCTCTTGCAATTGAAGTGCTTTTTGAGTCAGAAAGATTTGTTGAACTTCCAACTTACTCACAAATCGCACAGATAAAATATATAAAATTACTGGTTGAAAAATATGATTCTAAGCAAAGCAATTGCTTCCAAATCTAACAAAATAAAAGATGCAATGAATACAATAGTTGCGTATGTGTACCTAGGTGATTTAAATAACTCATATATGACTTTTGAGGCCCTCCACAATTTAAGTTGATAAAACAAATGAATGTACGAGAAAATTTTCATTTTGAAACATATTCTTTTTTTGGTAATCCCCAAGTACCTTTTTTATCTTCTCCCTCAAGAAAACTTAGAAAATACCTATTTTTTCTTGTGATTTTCTTTAATCTCATATTATTTGCATGTTCGGCATTAATTCTATAATTTTTAACACACTCTTCCTGTATAGGGGTATCCAAAGAACCTGGACGATTATATCTCAAATTTTTGATTGCTTGGTCAGCTGTCATACCATAGAAATACATTAGATAGATTGCAATCATTACTCCGGTACGACCTAAACCCATTCGATCGTGTACGCCAACAGGCTAAAAATAATTTCGAAAATCAATATTTTGAAAATGTAATCCGCCGTTCTTCAAAGGGGAAAACAACTACTTTCCTGGCTAATGCCTCGACGAATATTGAATTACAACCCCTCTGAAGAGCGTGTTGTAACCTTTTTGTCGATATTAACATTCCCAATGGCTCGCAATTGCAAGGAGAGGGTGTAACTACTGACTAGCTTCGACGTTATTACGTCTCATCAGAGCAGTTTAACACTTCTCGTTTGAGCTTGAGACCCGAACTAAATATTTTTTACATTTCCAGTTTCACGAAACTTGTTTTTCAATTTTGCTAACTGTAGGCTGCGAAACGTGTTGTCCAGGGTATTTATTTATTTGAGAAACCTCCTTTTGAGTTCTTGCTTTATTACCACAACCAATCATAATTAAAATATCTATTCTTTGAGTCTCGGACAAATTAATTAAGTTTGCAATTTCTACTTATGTCACTCCAATTGTGTTGTAGAGCTGTTAGGCATATATGTAAGTGAACCTTACTAAAAAGTGATATTACATTCAGTTTTATTGTTTGTAAATGAGTCTTTGATATAATATGCATTTTTATAGTTATAAGATTTAGTTAAAATTTCAGTTAACCAAACAATAAGAGGTTTAATTCGAGTGTTTATTGATGCTATAATTGGTTTAGCTAATAGAGTTTGTTTACTAATTTTCGATGAACAATAGAATTTAGGAGGAATAGCATTATGGTTTGTTAATTTCTCTTTAGTTTCTTTGTCAATTTGTTTTTTGTGAAAGCTTTTTTTATTCATTCATTATAATTATCAGTTAATTTGACACTGGCATCATTATTATGTTCTTATATGATATTGTTAAATATTGCTGTCTCTTCACTATAATTTTGACATTACCATCGTCAAATGGTATGACTATTAAATTTGGATTTTCTTTTAAAAAATTTTTTGGTTTTATATTATTGTTGCGGTATATGGGCCAAATAACAAGGATAAATTTTGACATGACCCGGCAGAAAACGTAGAAAAAAGAATAGAAAAATATATCTAATAGAGAGGATTTCAAGGGAATAGTAGGGAGAAAACAAGAAACAATAATGGTAAACGGCTGCTTTTACATAATGATAAAAAACACATGGTTCTATCACAAAAATATGTACAAGTATACAAGGGAAGTGAAGAACAGAGAGGAAAGATCTATTATTGACTACGTTATAGTGGAAAAATAAACAGAATAATCACAACTGATACTAGGGTTGAACGCAGATCTGAGATTGGTAGTGATCACTTTCTGCTAGTATCAACGTTAAGAGAAAATAGAATAATATGAAACAAAAGTGAAAAAGATAACTATAGAAAAGTCAATTTTAAAACTATAAGGACATATAAATTGGAAGAGGAAGAAGTAGCAGAACTATACGAACAGACAGCCGCAGAAATTATACGAATTAATCAACTGAAAAAATTTTCGGGAAACTTGTAAGAAACGTGGATACTTTCAAAGCAGCCATAAGCGAAACAGCAAAAGAAATATGCGGAATATCTCAAAACAACTATCAACAAGACACACGGAAGCAATATTTGGAAAGCATAACAATAGAAAACTATGAAAAATACAACGAACAGAGAAAAAAGTGGAATATATAGTAGCTAAAGCAAAGAGATCGAGTTGGACAGACTTCGGTAACAAACTGGAATATAACAGCAAAGGAAATCATAAAAAAACGATAAAATCTTTATGAAAGGGTAAGAAACAAGACGAAATATACATAAAATTTTTGAATTTTTAAAGAAGAGCAAATATAATTGAGAGATGGAAGTGGTATTTTAAACAAATACTGATGGGAACAGAAGATGATAATGAGCTGAATAAAGAAATTAATAGAACAAGTAATAAAGAGGACGACGATGAAAACGAAGAAAGGATAATGGGGGAAGAAGTTATAAGAGCGATCAAATGGCTAAAAAATAGAAAAGCTGCAGGGTGCGATAAAACAACTCCTGAAATTTTAAAAAATATGGGAGGGAGGGTTTAAAAATCATTCACAACATAGCAAAGATATCAAAAGAATGGGAAATATCATTGTTACTACTACCCTAATTTAATAATCACTTTACTGTCTATATCGACGAAATAAAAACCTAGATAACAAAATGGGACCAAAAGTAGAAAATACATTAAAAAATGCATAAAGTGGATCCGTCCAAGATCACATATTTACCATTAAACAAATTATGAATAAAACTGTCCACTGAAATACAGATGCAATATTTGGCTTTATTGATATGGAGAAATCTTTCGATAAAATACTGAGGGCAAAAATATGGGAAAGGTAGGAAAGAACTAAAATAAATGTTGACTCACGAAATGCAATCATGAGTGTCAATTATGTTATTAGTAAAAAATTTGAGAGTCATTTCTAACCACAGAAGAAATAAGATAAGGTAGTTGGCATGGCTTTTAACAAATCTATAGATGATTTAACGAATATCTGTTCATCCAGCTCTAATAAAGTGTACGGTGAAAATAAAACCCTGCACATAGTGAAAATATTTGAAGGAGCATATTCTGATGGTATAGTCCTCATTGCAGAAATTATCCAAGATCTACAGAAAAACTTTGACACCTGGAATAATACATGGCACGAAAAATAAATGCAAAAAAATGAGGTAATGGCACTCTAACAACAAACAATAAACCATACCTTGGAACAGAAAATAGAAAATACTTCGAATGGAGACGCAGAAAATAAAAAATGTCCTAAATACATATAACAACATAAATAACTGCCTGATAAATGAAAGAGAAGTTTGAAGAAATAGGAAACTAAATGTTCATAAAGCAATTTACAGACCAATATTGTCTTGCAGCTATGAAATTGCAAGCTGTAAATATGGAATATCTTAGGTGTTAGAGATGAAAGGGGATAGGTTAACGAACGTCCAAATACGATAAAATCTGGAACTCATGACATATATGGAATTCACTGATCAGACAATTGAGTTGGTGGGGTCATTTACAGAGAATGGAAAATTCAAGACCAATGAAGAGAGTGAAATTACACAAAAACAAAAAAAGGGGAAAACCTACAGCCACATCAGACAAAGAGTAATTGGTACTATACTTGAGAAAAGAGTGACAACATGGAGAGAAGTAGAAATAACTGCACTTTCTAAAAATGAATAGACAAAATTTGTATATAGTCATAACTGTAAATTTAGACCACTCACCATTATGTGGTATAGGTGGATTTTAGTGGTAGAAACTGTAAAATAAGAGGTATATTATCAATTGAAATATTTTTAATCTAATCGTTTACATACTCGTATCACACATGACTACCTATTAGCGGGAACTCACTAACCAACGAGCGAGATGTGTAATAGTGTTTTAACAGTGAAACACCTTTTAATTGACTGTTTACAATATGACTATGAACGAAAAATTAATAAATTATCACATTCACTGGAAAAGCTACGTCCAAAAGACCCAAAGAAACTTATGAACCACATGAAAGACTGCAAACTAAGCAGTAAAATCTAGATCTAACGGTCGAATGTTTCAAACCTAAATACACGCTAATAACCCTGCGTGGTTGATGCATAAAAAATCCAATTGTTTTGGGTGATACATCTAATAAATTCATTTTTTCTACGTCCGTTATAATATTCACGTTTTTTTTTCATTTATTTGCATTCATAAATGAATACCGTAGCGGCTCATTTTTTCACGCTTTTGCTTTAAGAAAAGTGCCGTAACGTGTCGTTTTTTAACGCAAATACAAAATATTTTTATCAAGATAGTGAGCTGTAAACACTTTCTTTCTCATGTCAATTCGTTTCTCCGATAAACACTTTATTTCCGTAATAGTGAAGAAAGCTTAAACTGCACACCAGAAGATGTTGTTGAATCGGTAACTGTAGCGACTATGAATCCAGGGAACAGTATTTGAAAGAATATAATTCTTTTATGGAGTGGCGTACTAAAAAAAGCTTAAATATCTTCTCAGAAAGAGTGTTACTAGCTTACTTTGAAACTAAATCCAAAATGTGGAAGTCTTCAACACTTTGGTCAATTTATTTCAAAACTGAAAGGCACCCTAATGGTAAATAACGACGTACTTTCAATATTACTATTACAAAATGAAAATTGATAAAAGTTTTGTCGAACTACGAACATAGAAAAAATTTTGTATGAAACTCTGGAGTAAAATAACTTTTTTTTCACTAGAGGGAATTCCTGGTCAAACTGTCCTACTCGTGAAAAAAAGTATTACTTTACTTACGTGTTGCATAAATAACTATTTGAAAATTTCTCCCATAAAACCAAAAACAAGTAAATTGTTTTGAAAATTTGTAAATTGTAAAGTAAAATAAAAATACCTTTTGTTTATATAAAACAGAATGTTTTTCAAATTAAATTTAAGTGTAATGGACTAGCAATTGTGATGCTGGAGTTCAAAATAAATATTTACCAATTTATGTTTTCTGCACATCTGTATTGTTCTGATAAATTTGAAAATTTGTTCAATATCAGGAGCATTACATTCTTCGATAGGTATGTAAGTCCAGTTGAATTTTGACTCGTTTATATTGGGTATTTTTTCTGGGCACAAAGTTACTATATGTCGCATTCCTATAATAAAAACAATAAAGTTATACCTAAAACTTAATTATTAATCTGTTTACGATGACAAACATGATAAATTAGTATTATCACGAAAGACTCACATTTGAAAATCATAGACTTTGAACCATATAAAGAAAAGTGATATTAAGAAGGACGTTGTAAGATAAAAATATCAACAAGCTCTACCTTACTTACGGCATATAAAAATCGCACAAAGCGCAGAGTTTTTATAAAAATTCCGTTCCGGAGATTTTTCTATCAAAGATGAGCAACGTTCTGATCGGCCTACTGAAGTTGATGATGAAATCAGTCATAATGGAAGAGTATTGTCATATAACTGTTAGAGAGGCTGCGAAGAGGTTACATGTATTGCACACAACAATTGAAAAACACTTAAAATGTCTGGTGCTAGTTAAGAAGCTTGATATTTGGGTACCTCACGAATTGAAGAAAATTCATTTAACAACATTTGCGATATGCACCTTAAACGAAATGGAACCGACTCTTTCCTAAAAAGAATCATCAATGGTGATGAAAAATGGGTCCTGTACAGCAAGGTAGTTCGAAAACGATTGTGGAGAAATCACGATAAACTAATACAAGCATCGAAAGCTGAAAAACAATAAAAAAGAACATGCTGTTAGTTTGGTGGGATTACAAAGATGTTGTGTTTTTGAGCTGGTTCCAAGGAACCAAACGATCATTCTGATATTTACTTTAAATAATTAATGAAACAGGAGGAATTCATCAAAGAAAAACAGCCAGAATTGTCAAATCAGAAAGGTTTAGTGTTCCTCTATGATAATGCAAGGACTCACACATATTTGGCAACTCATGACAAACTATTGGAGCTTGGCTGGGAAATGATGCCTTATCCCCAATTCAGCCCTGATCTGATTACCATTTATTTCGAAGTTTGCAGAATTCTTTGAATGGACCAAATTTCACAAATGACAATGACCTTTAATCCCACCTGGTTCAGTTTTTGCTGATAATGACTAGACATTTGATGAGCTAAAAGGGAATCATGAAGCTAAAGGAAATATAGCAAAAGGTCATTGAGCAAAATAAAAAAAAGTTAATTAAAAGCTATTTTTTGTTAGAAAAAAATGTTTTATTTTATACTATAAATCTGAAATTACTTTGTCGTCAACCAATAATATTAACAGCTGTAGAAATTTATTGAATCTCATATCGAGAGACTGACTGAAATATATTTGATTATTGAATTTTCCCACAATTGCATTTTGTTTTAATTCTAAAGCGGTTAAATGTGTTTTAAGTGAGTCTAGGTGAGTGTCGTTGGAATTATCTGTAGCAGAACCGAGAAAGTTGAATAAACCTTTGAAATAAGTTTTCGGATATGTGTATAATATTTCTTCTAATTTGTTTAAGTCAATGAGCAGAACGTGTCTATTGTAGTGAGAAATTTCTCTTAAATTTCCGATTTCTTCGGAGTAATATGCATTATTTGGAAACTCATAGATTTTTGAGAGGTTGTCCCAGGGACATCTGTAAAGAATTGTTTTCCTGGGAGTTTTTATTCGTTACCTAACGGACCCGTTTTACATATTTTAAATGTGTAATAGTTTGATTCTTTGTATTAGTTTTACCAATTATTTTTATTTTGTTTTGTATTTCTGATTTCATAGTGGTATAAGAAGTAATTAAGAAGTAAGAAGTAATCTAGATTTATGTAACGTATAAAGTTTGTGACGGGTTAATCTCATGAATGGGCTCTACTTTTTTTGGTTATAAGTTATAAGGGAAGATCGATATCGAAATGTAACTCTTCGGGATAACGACTACAAAGAATTGAAAAAGGTGAGAAATTTTTATGGTTATAGAATGAAGTAACATGTGTGAAAATATTTTCGAGAGGGTCTTGAGGATATTTTTCTTGAAGAGTTCTTAATTTTTCAATCAAAAGTGAATTTCAATTTTATGTAATTTCAAAAATTCTTTTATTATTGAGGAAATTTCGTCATCGTATTCATTCCCAAGAAAATGAGTAGACACAGAAATACCCTTGTGTTAGACCAATCCATCAACTCTAAGTAGTAGGATGCATTGGAGTTCAAAGTAGGATTGATAAAGTTTATAAGTTAGTCCTCAGAAGTGTAGAGTAGGGATGTAAAAAGTTTCCCTGTCATTTACAAGCTGTCGAAAGGTGCGTGAAGCTCATCACCGAAGCGTCGCTCAAGGTGTGTGGGTCCCAATCAAGAGACGGTTACATTAGAGCTCTACTAGAATCTAGATTATTTATGCCCAGTTTTGAAAGCAAATCAAAATACAGAGTGGTTCATGGATCAGGTAAAAGTACAGAAGAGGTACAACAAAAAAAGGTCTACCAAAGAAACGATACTAAAAACCAAAGAAAAGTACCAAAAATACAATGTGTAACTAATGTAAATAACAAACCCCATCCTCATTGGTTGGATGGATGAGAGGGGTGTGGATGAAACTCGAAGTGTAGCCACCTCCACTAGATAATATTATTATCTAAACAAGAGAAGAGCTGCACAATTGGCACGAAACTCAAAATCAATAACCTTTATGCCTTACATGATTTTTTGTTAAAGTAAATCAAATATGTCCAAAACTGATGATTTCCGTTAAATTGTAGTTGCGCGATCGGAAAATATGCTTCTAAAGGAAAAATAATTTTTTATTACCGTTTTTAAAAGCCTAGTGTATGAAACTTTCGACTGCTTTCGCGTTCGCAAGATGAACTCCGATTTCAAAAAAAATAGTAACTTTTCCAAACTATAGAAACTCTGATTTCCCAACTTTAATTTTCACACAACACCTTATTTTATAGTATAATGTTGAAAAAGGAACTCTAATATTAATTTTCTTAAAATTCTATTTTCATAATCAATTGAAGCATTAAAACGTTCTAAAATATACAAACACAGCGAGTTATTTTAAATATATTCGATTGTTTGAAAGAGGAAAATATTCAGCAATCTGATAATGCAATCATAATAAGAATTGCTGATTTGAATAGAGTAAATAAATGTAAAGAGAAACTGAAATCAGTTGACACAGCTACTCAAGATTTTATACGTAGGACAACTTATAGTTTATATAAGGAGAACAAGTTTGCAATATTAGAAGTAATACAACAAAAAGTAGCAGATTATCTAGAAGACAATTAAGTTTTGACAGCTTGTGGCTTTAAACACAAAAAATAAATAATAAACGGAAGGCAAGTGCAAGTGCAGATGGTTATCATGAAGATATGACAGCAGAATTATTTGAAAAGTGGTTTAATGAACACCTTTTACCTAATGTTCCACCACAGTCAGTAATCGTTATGGACAACGCATTCTACCACTCACGGCAACTCCTTAAGAGTTGTAACATAACCTAACCAAATAGTAGTAGTAACTAGGCTCAAATTTTAGCATTTATGCTGAAAAAAAATTCCTATTTCTGTAAAGTGAAGAGGTTGTAGAGCTCGTAAAGAATGTTGTAGTAGTAGACCACCAAGAGCTTATGAAAAGTTGTGTTCAACATGTTATCAAAGAAGAAGATGAGTATGTGGGATCACCCTCTTTAAAACGCATTATAATTCAATTAAATGATACTTTGGAATTGAAATGTTTTTTTTTCTTTTGTTTTATTTGCAAAGAATTGATTTTGATTGGTTTTTGCTTTGAAATTCCGTTTTCCAGAAAAAAAAACGAGTGGAATACAAAACGAGCTCAGTTCACGTCCGGTACCCTGTTTAAACCAAACTCCTTTACAGGCAGGTACATTTTACTCGTCTATTTACGTTTTATAATTTAATATTCAGTTCTAGCAAGTTGACGAGGTATAATAATGATTTTTTTTCTAAGTTCCAAGTAGGACTACAATTAAGTGCATCTGCATATTTCGAGCTTTTGAATATTTGTGTATTCATCGGTAGAGAATCAGTAGTTATGAATTGCGGTGTGATTAAGTTTGTTGATTCGATTTATGAATGACATTACATTTTATAGGTCGGTTGTTAAGAGTGAAATTGAATTTCATAGGTTGGATGAGGCTAGTTGGCTATCGATGGCGTTGAATTTCTTTACTAGAATTTGTTTTTTAAAATCTAAAGAATATGCATAGATTACACTAAGTTTATTTAAATAAGTTTTCTCATTAATACATTGATCATTTTGGGCGATATACGTTGTTTCTAAAAATAGACATTGGCAAATTCATAATTTATATTATGTCCTTAATCGTAGACAGGTGTTCATTAGCGATACATTTTTAACTAATTGATGAAAGTAATTTCTATTATTGTTTTACACATATTTTTATATTGTATTTGATCATAATTTCAGTCCCAGACGATGAATACATAAGTATTAGAAAGCTCGGAATATATTAGAGTTAGTACACTTTGGTGTTTAATTTTGGCACAATCCCACTACGAAAACTCTGATAATATAGCTGGCAAAGACTTCTTTCCAATTGAAACAGGTGATTAGTCATGACGAACTAGTTAAAAAATGAAATTACGAAAAATAATTTTATGTTGTACAAAAAACAATTATGGGAAGAACCTTTATGACTGTATATATGTACCTCCAAGGTTAAATGAATCACATAGCAGAATTAATGATAATATTCCCATAAATTATAAATTCCAATTACTAGATGGATCGTTTCTTGGAAAGTTTTTAGATACATATGTAAGAATCATCTTGATTTTTACTTACCTATTTGCCAAAGGTACTCCATATTACCCCTAGTTTGAGGCCAAGCAAATGCAGTTACTTCTTTATCTACATAGGTGAAAAACCATGGTGGATATAAAGCATCTTCTTCATTTCGCAACATTAAGCTTAGAAAAACAATGAAGTTAGATTATTTGTGAAAATATTTCACTATAATAAATAAACCAACATACATTGGGGACGCATATAATAATATTAAAAAAATTTTGTACTTAGTATCACATAAATATACAAATAAATATTATTTCAATGTTTAAAACAAAAAATTAGAAATATGAACATTTCAATTTACAATTGTAGATAATATACAAATAGTAAAACAAATTTCAAGGATATCTCATAACAAACTTATACCAGTTAAGAACCTAAGATTCAATTATTTTAATTTTTCGAATAAATAAGTGTTCTATAGTATATATTTATATTTATTGGGATAGGGATGTAATGGGTAAACCAAACATCAACATTCCATTGAGTGAGTTTTAGTTCGGCTGATTGAGGTATTCAACTTTAGAATTTAGACACGCTACTAGTATGAAACTGGACTAAAAAAATGTTATTCCCATGATATAATAAATAACATATTGAAATGGATAAATAAATATTGTACTCAATATATCGTGGAAGATTGAATTGTAGAAAGATATGCCAACGCGAGACTTCTTATTAAGAATCATATACCTATACTAGCTGACCCGGCTAGTTTAGTTTAGTCCAGTCAGTTAAGGTAGTTCACCTAGGAAAATCGATTTTTTTCACTTTTGACTCCCGATTTTTGAAGTTGCTCACATCGTATTATATGTGAGTTTTGAGAGGAGTTTAAGGATGTCAAATGAACTACTTTATAGCTGAGTATCTCGATTTTCCGAAATTCTTGCATAAATCTACCTAAAATGACTGGACTAGTTCAATAAAAATAACTAACTAACTACAAGTGTATAGGGATGTACTTATAATCGAAAGTGTTGTATAGACAATGGAAGTAAGCTTTTTTTAGGTTAATGAAGTATTCTTTATTAAAGTGACGAATATATTTTAAATTAAAATTCTTGGTAGCTGTCTAGTAATCAAAAATAATTATTCATATTTTTACTAGGCGAGAATATACCGCACATAGTTGTCCAAAAACCACTTTGAACTGAGCCTAATATTCTACATCAGACTCATACTGGAATGCTAGTCGAAGAAATAAATCTAATGTAAATGCTAGAAGAACTTGTTAGTATTATTGGTCAATTCCTCTACGTCTGTTTACTATGAATCTACGCGTTTCTCTCCGTTCTAATTGTTTCTGTTTATTTCGTGCCTCTCGTGAATGTGATTGACATAACTGCGTCGTGCTCACACGCATATCTGCATTGTTTGTCCGCCTGATGTTCATGCTCTTGTATGCATGAGATTTGATTGTTCGTTGGTCCCTTTAATCTTGCTGGTACCTGTAAATAAATCAAGTTGAAATACTTCTTTGTGAGAAACAGTGACTCAATATTGTACTCGTTTGCTTATTATTTGACTTACCTTCCAAAATAAGAGAACACGTATATTTATTAAACTCGTATACGTTTTTGTTTCGATTTAAAACTATTTACAAAAAATGATAGGTACAATATGTACAGGTACGATAACGGCTGTTGTTAGCGGGAGCTCACAACACGTGTTTATTTACATGAGAGTAAAAACTGTCTTCTCAGTTATTAATAAATAATTATTGCACTGGAACTTAATGATAAATTTACGATGAGAGTAAAATTAACTTTAGAGCACAGAAAAATCAAAATGATACGTATAACAGTCACTGCTACGATCGATAGAAAAAGGAAATTGAAATTATAAATAAGAATTTATTGAACTATAATTATTATATTCCATTGCCATCTTGCCATCCTATTGCGGATATGTGGATAAAATAAATAATCGTTGATCGTAGATCTAAAAAATTAAAAAAAATTTAGGGTTGGACTACCCTTAACATCTAGGGGGAGTGAGAAATATATGCTGTTCGATTCGCAGACCTACCCGATATGCACACAAAATTTCATGAAAATCGGTCAAGCGGTTTCGGAGGAGTTCAATTACAAACATCGCGACCCGAGAATTTTATATATATATAATTTTCACTCACCGGTAATCCTCAGCATTTGTAACTTCTAATAATTTCAAGCGTAATTGATCTTCCAAAATCATAGTTCAGTTTTGCGAATGAAAAACAATGATTAATACCTCAACGATACTTTTCACCAGTGAAAATAAAATTGTGTAACAAAACTTAATGCACAATTTTATATTTTAATCTTGATAGGTAGGTATGTTGATATTATTTTTACTTCAGTTCAACACGTTTGTTCTCTACTTGCCAAATCACATGCTTCACATTGTTCTCAACCGACAAGGCTACGAAGTGTTTTATTTGATACAGATAAATAATTTTAAATTACTTAGTGATTCCTAGAATAGCATCAATGTTTATATAAAATGGAATATATATCAAACGTCAAACGTCATTTTGAATATTGAAACCCATGAATTTAATATTTTTACAAGAATTAACAAAATTTTACACCACCGCAAACCTTTATTAATCATTGTAAGTAAATTTTATTATTGTTTTACGTTTATACAAATTTCTCATATTGTAACTGAAAAAGTATTCGAAAGCTCAGATTATATTGAAGTTGGTACATTTTGGTGTTTAATTTTACCACATTCCCAATAAGAAAAAGGTTATATATGAATTAAACTATTAGGTGATATATGAGGCATGCTCAGTAATTAAAAAACATCTATTTCTAACAATCTATTTACACCTATAATTTCGAATTTCATTATTCGAAATGCTGGCTTACCGTTCTTAAAAGGAGAAAACAACTGCTTTCTTGGCTAATACCACAAACAATATTAAATTACATCTCCGCTGAAGAACGTAATGTCATATATAATCCGCCGTAATTTGTAACCTTAATGACAAGGAGAGGGTCGTACCACTGATTAGTTGCGACGTTGTCGTTACGCCATATCTTTAATTGTATAATATTATGAAGCTGTGACAATTTACCGCATTCAAAAAACTCAATAACAAAAAACAAATTACTTTTTCAGAATGAGACGCCATTTTACTGATAAAATGTAAACAATTGAAGGAAATAGTATGAACTACATATTCAGAATAAAATTTCGTTGCCCTGATAAAAGAAACCAGGTTTAAAGGTTGGTATCAAATATAATACGACCCCCGTTTATGGGTTGACTAGATAAAATTTATGGTTTAGGAGATATGTATATTTTTAGATCTTTGTATATGCCAAGGTAACCGTTCGCCATAAAAAGACATTCTGAAGAAAATTATCATAAATTGATATTATTTATTGAAAATACCTACAGGAGACAATAAAACACAGCATTTCTAATTAAACTGCATATTGTCCAACACCGTGTAGTACGCTTCAGATAATTTAAAAACTCACAGCTGGCTATCTAAAACAGCATGGGTAAGGTACTCGATGTTTGAGCTTGGAAACGGGGGTCCCGTAATTAGTATATTACCAAAGGGCATTTCTGGCACTCTCTACAGGTCGGATATGAAAATTCCAGCCGGTTTTCCCGAGCGAAAAAATTGGTTGGAAAACCTCATATGGTACACGTGTGAAAACTCTTGGATCGTGGGGTCCGAACCTCAAATAAGAACGCTGTAATAACGCTAGAAGTTTTGGAGGTCGGAAAAGCCTCGCCAGAAGCGACCGAAAGTTCCGGAAAATTCGACTGAAAAACCCGATATGATTCACGAGTGATACCTTGTGAAACGTGTAGTAGCGGTGTAATAGTACAAGAAGTTTTCCAGGTTGGGAAACCATCCCCAGAAGCGACCGAAAGTGCCGGAAAATTCATCCGAAAAACCTCACGAGGTACATGCGTCAAACTTTTTTACCTTTTGTGGTCTTAACTAAGAGTGGTGTAATAACGCCAGAAGTTTTCCAGGTCGGAAAATCATTAGTAAACGATATTGGAGGTCTAGCTTCTACGCTCACTTGTCATTGACTGGCATCAGCGGAATGGCACAGCATCTGCTCGCTTTCTCTATCTCTCTTCGACGTCAGATGGTAAGGCCTATGTCAAAAATTTTGACGTGCTCGGGTGAAAATTTTTAGGGTGGGTCGTACAGCGAAAGGCTACTAAGTTAAAAGTTTTCGCTCATAGCCTTAGTTTCTTTGCGAATCAATAACGGATTTCTTTGCGAATCAATAACGGATTTTTTTTTCTAATCACAACATTTTGTTGTTAATTATATATTGTTTATACAGCTCAAATCAAATCCTTTTATTATTACATATATTGCGTGCAAAAAATGTCGTAATGAATTAAAAACGAAATGGGCGCGTTAAATGAGCGAACACATTTCTGAAAAGCGAGCATCATCTTACCCCAATGTTCTTCAAAGTTTCTTGGCATAAATACAAATTTTGGCATAAATACAACTGTTACCAGATATTTTTTAAGAAAATCGGTTAATAATTAGCGCTGTAAATGAATTAGAAGCCCATCTTCGCGGTGGTGGCGCGAAACAGCCGAAAATGAGTAATCGACATGAAAACACGCGCGCGCAAAAAAAGGTTGTATTTCAACGATTTTTCATCGTTTCCTAATGATTTTTTTTAATTTCGGGTAGCGCAAACAGATAGTTTCAATGAAGCCAACAAAAAAAATTTTCATTTGAGCCGAAAGCGAAAAGTTTTCATTTTCACAAATACGTCGATTTTTTTTGGAGGTTTTTCGACCTGTTAAACTTCTGCTGTTATTACACCTAACCTAACCCAACCAAAAGTCAAGTAAAAAAGTTTGACGCGTGTACCACGTGAGGTTTTTCAGATTAATTTTCCGACACTTTCGGTCGCTTCTGGCGAAGGTTTGCCGACCTGCGATACTTCTTGTACTATTATACTGCTACTATTTGAGAGTCCGGCCTCACGTTCCACAAGGTTTCACTCGTGTACCATATCGGGTTTTTCGGACGAATTTTTCGACACTTTAGGTCACTTCTGGCATTATTACAGCGTTCTTATTTGAGGTTCGGATCTAACGATCCAAGAGTTTTCACTCGTGTACCATATGATGTTTTCAAGCCCATTTTTTCGCCCGGGAAAGCCGGCTGGCATTTTCATATTCGACCTGTACAGAGTGCCAGAAATGTCACTTGTCAATGTACTAATTACGGGCTCCACGTTTCCAAGCTCAAACGTCGGGTACCTTATCGATGCTGTTTTAGGTAGCCAGCTCCCCGACTATTAACAGCTCTAATGAACGTCGAAATATTATCAGTGTCTTTAGAAAATTCAGGTTGAGTAGCACAAAGTCTAGCAATATCGATGTTAATGATATTTCCATTTTACAATTATTATTTCGAGAATCTTCAGAAAAAATATTTTTTATAAAATATCAAGAACAACAATTTATGATAATTTTCTTCAGAATGTCTCTTTATGGCGAACGGTTTTCTTGACATGTACAACGATCTAAAAATCTACTTATCTCCTAAATCATGAATTCTCTGGAGCTAAACAATCTTATTGCTAAAAAATCGATCAAAAAACTCCTTTTTTATGTCACACCATTATTTTCACGACATCAGCATAATTAAATGAATTCTTGTGTAAATTGTTTTGTTCTTTTTTACTTAATACGCAATGATGTAACTAACAATCATTAACGAAAAATTGTAAGAAAGTTCCATTGTTGGTGTAAAACATTTCTAGTGCTGCGAACAGTTTTTTCGTACGAAACTTTCACATTTCCTGGTCAACTTCAGTTTCTTAGCGAAAATTCATTGAACCCTACCAGAGGTCATCATTCGTGATCATTTTATTATTTTTAGTACCTTTATTTCCTTATTTTCCTTGATTTTATGTATGAACATTTTTAAGGATATTACCGATAAACTTTCCTTTTTTTATTAGTCGAAAGACTGAAAGTTCTCGATATCCTATAAAAAAATTTTTTTTGAGGAATCTCGAAATAAAAATTATAAAATGAAAATGTCAGTAAGTAGCATCGATATTGCTAGACTTTGTGGGAGTTTTGGGGCTTTGTCCAATTGTGTAACATTAAGAAATTTGGTGAAGTTGTTTAAGGAAGTCACAAACCTATCATCATTAGTTGAGTCAGCGTGCATCCTATAGTATTGGGGAATATTAAAATCGCCAATAATAACAAGACCATCATCATTCAACAAGTAAACACAGTTTGTGAGAATATTATAGAATATATCATTTACATCTGAGCTCAAATTTTGGGGAAAATAAATTAACACAAAATACCAAACCTTTCACAACAAAACAGTCCTGATTCCAATAACATCAACCATAGTCGTTAGTTATATCTGACAGGCCGAAAGAGTTGTAGTGCTTTCTCAATGCAAACAAAACTCCACCGCCACTTTTGGTATTGGTTGATTCTAATTTACGATCTGAACTGAATATTACGAAATCGTCGGTAAAAAGATTGTTAAACATGGACATACGTAATCATCCGTTAAAAATTCATGATGCTCATGTATAGTTTAAAAAAATTTTGATTTCGCTACTTTAAAGACCACTCGTTTCTAAGTTGTGACTCAGAAACGAGTGGTCGTTTTTCTGTCACAACATCATCTCACCTCATCTACTCACTCCTCAATTTTTGCATCATGTCTAGGAAAACTCTGCATATTAGTTCTGTGAATGTCTAAGTATATTTCCAAAGAATCCAAAGGTAGGCCAAAATGTGGAACATATTCATCAAAATAAACTAACGAAAAACACTTAACCGAGAAAAACAATTTTGATTTTTCTGTTCCAGAACATTTATTTATTTATATAAATTTCGGAGTTTGCGTAGGTATTCCTATGTATACGAACGAGTACCTACAATATCTCTTCTTGGCTTTGTATTTGATTAGAATTTTTGTATTTTGGTGATTGAGTATACTTTTTCTGTTTCAAGGTTCGTTGATGTGCTTTCATTCGGTCCATTGTATTTGTTGTAGAAAAGAAGAAGTCCGTCAACAAGATTCGGAGATATACATAAAATCAATGAGCCCCATGCGCGATCTGAGCGCAGGGAAGGACTTTAAGAGATCTGTTAGCATCTTGAAAGCGACGAACGATTAATTACTCGTAATTGATACCATTGGTTTGGTCACTAGAAACCATAATAAATAATAGTTTTGAGTGATGTGTGTAGGAAAAATCCATCTCAAATTTTCTTATAAGTGAAAAAGTGATCAGATCAAGACCACAAAAGAAGAGAACTTCAGATCATCGGATATATTACAGTGGATATGAAGTATTGTACTATCACAAGATATGACGTTGATGACAAATACAAGGATCATTGAAAAAAATCAGAAAAGCTGAGAGACTAACAATAGTAGACAAAATATTTAAAAAAACAGAATATAAGTTCATGTGAGCAACATCACTAGAATTCCAGCTGTCTTCCGATTAAATGTGTTAACGAGTTCAAAATAAAATGAAAGTCAGAAATTAGCAAAGTAAATTAGGAAAATTGGAATTAATATAATCAATTGTAAATACGAACTATGTTGGCACTTTTTCTACGTTTTTAAAGTAAATTATGATAAAAACTTTACTCCAGGTGAAACGAACTGTTATTCTGCTTAGAAGACAATAATCTAGAAATGACTAATATTCCTAATGTTAGTAGAAGTCGAAAACGTTTAAGATTTTGATGCTTACAAAAATGAATTCCAATTTAAACTTAAAATCATTCTCGAAACTACAATAAAATGAAAATTTTTTTTCACATCAAAGAATGCCTTAACAACAATTAATAATACTAATAATCTAATAATACCTTCTCACAAGGTCCAATTCCTATTCGTTCTTGCCTAATGAATAAATGAAGATATTTTTCTAATACTAAAGTATTTGGTAGAACCGAGTTTTAGAATTGTTAGAAGCTTAAGTTATGATCAAAATAACTTGGCTAGACGTCTACCAATTACTACTGCGACAAGGAAAATGGAAATAATAATCATTTTGAAATGTAATCGAAAGTAGATGAATATGTTGGTAACGAAAACAATACAATTCACATTTTCCAAAAAAATATAGCAATACGTTGACGTAAACTTGAATATAACTTTTTGCAAAATTTTCAGAAAGTTGGACGAAAAACAATTTTATAGTTATAAACAGGTAAAGTCTATATAATTTCATGTATCTGGGTGTACTACTAGATAATAATGCCAAGAAGATAAATCGAACTAAGAATTGCCAAAAGTTACAGCTGTGCAAGCAGTTTTAGGACAATATTAACATCGAACGAGATATCCAGATCTACGAAAGTTCGAATTTATATGACAATGTTGAGACCCTCTCTGAAATAAGCCTGTGAAACTTGGATAATAACAAATAAAACTAAACAGAAATTGGAAATCTGGGAAAGAACAATACTTAGAAGATTTTTGGAAGAGAGCAATCTGAGTTAAGATGGGAGAGAAGATCAAACCATGAAATTTATACACTTTTCAATGAGGCAACAATCAGCGCGTTTATAAAGAAAAAAATAGGTCACTTAGAACGAACGAATGAAGATAGTCTATTGAAACGATTTGCATGGAAGATACCAGAGAACGGTGGAGGGAAGCGATGGAAGAAGACCTTAAAGAGAAAAATATCCAGAGCTGGAGAAAAAAAGCAAGTGACCGAAAGAAGTGGAGAAAAATTACAAGGCTATGGACCTAGAGGGTCTGCATATAAGCTTATAAATAAACATTACTCATATCTTTTTTATGTATTGTTTAATTTTTATTGCTCCAATTAAGGGTTTCATTTATTTTACATCGACTAAATTTGTTTATGTTATTTCCTCCTCCTTTCTTTCTTACTTCAGTTAAATAAACATAATTATTAATTTCATTATTATGATGTAAAAATTTGACAGGGTATAATAACTAATCCCATAAAAAAGAAACGCTTCTAAATTACAATTAAAAAGCATCAGAAAACCAATCAGAACAAAATTTTTCACATTGGCAAAGACTTTATTTAAATTTCTACACAAATATGGGATACTACCAAATCCTCTCAAGCGCTTATGGTCAAATAGCAGTTAAAAATTTCAAATATGTGTCCATATCAGACTCAAAATAGCGAAGAATATACTGCTTTTTCTTATATTATAGAAAAAATAAGAGGAGAAAGTTATTTTATATTTAATAGGTTAGTATCTATAAGCTAGAATATTTCTTGGTTAGAAGATCGCAAGATTTAACTTCTTTCATTCATTCAATTTTTGTCTATTGACAGTGTGGACTTTCTTAGCAATATCTTTTCTGTACTCATTATTATTGTTATCCTGTAAATGAGGATATTTGAATATGTTGCAGCGATTGAAAATGTCATGTAAGGTTCAAAAATAGTGTTTGATTAAAGTAAAATTTAATTAAAATTGAATATTAATGTCACTTATTTCTGATTGAACTTCTGATGGAGAGGATACACCTTTGGATAGCTTTCCGCGTCTTTTCTCTTCAATTTTTCCCATAGAGTGGTCAGTAATGTCGAATAGTAATCTCCAGTTATTGTTCTACCCTTATCCAAAAAATTAATCATGATTACTCCATGGCAATTCCAAAAAACTGAAGCAAGAACTTTTCCATAGATTTTTGGACACTAAACTTCTTAGGTCTTGGAGAACCAGTGTATCGTCATTCCATCGATTGTTGCTTTGTTTCTGGATCCTAAAAATGTACCCAAGTCTCATCCATTTTGCAGCAATTTTTCTAATGTCCAAATTGACGTGAACTATATGAACGCATTCGTATGAAATATTCAGTACTTCAGATATCCGTTTTAGCCCAATTTGACGATCTGATAAAATCATGTCATGAACTGCATCGGTATTTTCAGGGACAGATACAGAAACTGGCGTTCCTGATCGGTCATCATCTTCAATGGAAAATTTACCTCTTTTGAAGCTGGCAGTCCAATTTTTCACAGTCACATACGAAGGACATTGATCACCAAGGGTATTAAGCGTAACTCTGATTTACTTTGACGTCAAACTTTACACTGAAACTTCTAATAAGTTATTATTCATTGCTATGGTAACTTAATATTTTGTTTATGCACCGAACTGGTCTAGGCTAACTAGATATCAATACATCCTCGTATTAAAAAATGAAATATCATAATAAATGAATATTGACAAAAAATTATATTTTCTACATTAGAAACTATGTCTATGAATACTCCAAAATCTAAAATATACGATATCAATATAAAATCTAATTCCGCTAAATAGAAAAACATGCACTTTCGTATTATCCTCAGAGTCCAACTTTGCCACCATTCGTTGCGTCAATATTTGATCCAGAATTGTCAGAAGTATCAGAATAATTAAAATTTTCCTTATATTGGACATAAAAGCACATAAGTATAAAATCAAAGATCATTTCTATTGGAAGTATCCAATATTCCTTTGATCCTTTCGGGTTATAGTACAAATATTTTAGATGGGTTACTTAGTTACACCAGCTAAAAGTTCTAGATCAAAAACTTGTTCGTCACTAGTCAAAATACCGTAGAAACTAACCGAATTTTTAATTAACTGTAGAGGAGTTGAAGAATAAACTTTATTACTAAAAATAAATTTCTCCTTACGAAGCTAAATCCAAACTTACTTTTATCCTATATCTTAATTGTAATATAAAGTAAAATGAAAGAGGTTAGTTCGGTACTGGTGGAAATATATTTTTCTCAAATAACAAAACCTCACATTCACGAATGTTTGCATGAGATTCTCCACACCCAAACTTTGCATGTAAATACTTCTTAAACATATTTTCTAGTTGATTTACACCTTATTTCACTTAAATCAACAAAAACCCTTTTCTATATTTTTCATACTTCGTTACTAACAGTTCTTCTGATCTCTACTTAATTAATTTTGCAGTATTATAGGTAGTGCAACGAATATACTTTTTTTATAAATTTATAACTAATCAAAATAAGTAGGGGGGAAAGTATATTTAGGTACTTCTGTTCTTGTTCTTGTTCCATCCTTGTTAAATTTCCAAGCAAATTTCTCATTAATTTTTTCTTTGATTGTTTCTTGTAATAAAGTGTTTCTTATAATTTTATCCATCGTATCTGTCGCAAGTACTCCATCTTTTAGATATTTGATCACTTCTTGGATCTAATTTATCTCCTCCTCTCGCTTAGTTGATTTTAATTCTCCGTATTGCCTCTTTGACTTCTTCATAGCTGATTTCTTCCACATTTGTATTTTCTCTTTCTTCTCTTCTGCCATTATTTATGTTTAATCTGCTTCTTAAATCTCTTCGAGTAGAATTTTCCTTCAGGTTTTATTCTTAGTTTGTTTTCTATATCTTTGATTCCTCTTTTATTCTTTCTTATTGGGAACGTGGCAATGAAACACCAAAGTGGACTAACTTTAATATATTTTCCGAGCTTTCGAATACTTATGTATTCATCGTTTGGAAAATAATTAATCAAGATTTTCGGTGGTTTTGAATCGATAGAAATATTGTGGTTAGGTTAGGTTAGGTATTTACGCCTACGGTAGATTAAACAAAATTGTCAGCAAGGGTTTTTATAAGCTGCAATTGATATTGGGAGAGCTATAAATACCAAAGTGTACTAACTCTTAATATATTCTGAGCTTTTAAATCCTTGTGTATTCATTGTCAGAGAATCAATTAGTCGAGAATTACACTGTGATAAAATTTGTTGGTTCGATTATGAAGGACATTACATTTTATAGGTTAGGTCGTTATAAGTGAAGTTGAAGTTTATAGGTTAGGTGATGTTAGTTGGTAAGGGTAAGTTGAGATTTTCATAGTTTTAAATGGACTTGAAACTTTAAACGCGATTTTCTCAAAACTTTCCTCCATCGTATCTCAAAAACGGCTTTACCGAATGACTTGAAATTTATAGGGGACACTCAACACATATAAACGCATGAAATGAACTATTATCAATCGAAAATATGCAAAATTTTGATTTTTTTTAGCAAAAAATAAAAGAAAAACGCAAAATTCGCAACTTTTATTTCAAATGTCTACCAAAAAACCAATTTTTTGTATATTCATTTGGTAATAGTCCAATCCGCCAATCAGCCGGAATCGTGGAGGAGGTGCGAGCTCATTTTTTCGAGTCGTGTTCAGAACGCTGTAACTCAAGTGTAACACAATATTTTTAGCTTAAAATGTATATTTATACTGTCAAAATATATGTTAATAAATTATAATAAACTGAAAGCTCTATCTATTTACTGGTCGCAAAAAAAAATCCCAAAAAATCCCTAAAAAACAGGACGTCACATAGGATGACCCCCTTAATAGCGTTGAATTTCTATAGAATTTGTTTTTTCAAAATCTAAAAGATATGCATAAATTATACTAGGTAAGGGTATTTAAATCAGTTTTCTTATTAATGCATTGATCATTTTGGGCAATACGAGTATAATATGTTGTTTCTAAAATAGACATTTTTTGTAGTTTTTTTCAGTTGTCAAAACTTTAGCAGAATTCATATTGTGTCCTTCATGATAGACATGAGTCGCTAATGAGCATCTATCAGGATATAATCTGCTATCACTGATCAGTGACCTTTTCGATTGACCAATGTACTTTTTGTCACAATTTAATTAATATTTCTATCAACGTCAATTTGAATATTGGATTTAATTAATACAATTGGAAACCACCGAAAATCTTAATTAATTATTTCCCAGACGAATACATAAGTATTCGAAAACTCGAAAAATATATTAAAGTTAGTCCATTGGTATTTCATTACCACGTTCCCAATAAGAAACCGCTCAGCAGGCAAAGACATTACAATTTATATATATATATATATATATATATTCTATTTCTTAAACTATAAAAATTTTGTTAAAAATTTTCTATCTCCTTTTTAATTTATTAGTTTATATAATATATAAAAGTATGTTTGGAATATATAAGTTTACATAATCCTAGATTATAATAAAACTGAAGAATCGGAGTGTGTCTGCCCATTGATTTGTTTTTCAAAAAAATGATGTAGGCGATAAAGGAAGTGTAGCTGAATACAAAAATACAAATTTTCGAAAAAAATATCCGTCTGTTTGTAAACGCTAATCTCTGGAACTACTCGACGGATTTTCATAAAACTTTCCCTAATTGCTTCAGTTTAGCCTGGAGCTACATTTAGACTATATTTGATCAAAACTGCTTCGCAGCTGCCTTTGGAGTAATTTGAGTACCATGTAAGTAAGTACCTAGGATGTATTGCCATGGAAAAATTAATAAATCAAAAAAGGATTTTAGCCATAATTGTAGTGTTAATATTATAAGTGCCATATAACGAACCTATTCTGTATCTGTTAGATATTTTTATGCTATAACCTAGCCCAACACCTTAATAAGGTTGATAAATGAAAACCACTTCTAATAGCGATTTTAGGAAATACAATTAAATGGAATTAATGAAGCCGTCATACAATATTCAGATTAAAGAAGGTTTTCAGTGATAATAGTTATTTGTATGCCAAAGACTGAAAGTGCTACTTTGTTGGACGAGTTTGAAAATTGCGAGACGAGCGAAGCAAGGCGAGCAACAGACGAGTCCAACAAAGTAGTATTGTAGTATTCTTTTATATATTTTCTGGTTAAAGTTTTTGATTTTTATGCAGTGTACCCCTTGTTTTGTTTCTTTAGTAAATTGATGAGTTTTGGATATTTGTTGGGGTGAACATCTTGTTTTGTTGCGAGAGTACTTTTAATCATCGATAATGTAGACCATAAAGTAGAACTTTTCCAGATTTTAGATTTTTCTGAAAAATAAACGAGCACTACGTTTTCCGTTGGGTTTTTCGCCTTTTTCTGGTGACACCACTTCATAAAGAGCTCGTACTGTTTTCCGTACCTTGCACAAGATTTATCCGGCAACGAATTAAGAACGGCCGCATTGCTTTCTTCGGTGAGGTCAGGTGGCGTAGATTCGAGTAACTCTTCGTCGCTGATGTTTTCTTTTTCATCATCATTCATTGTTATTCATAAATTTAGACAAAACTTCGGATAAAACAAATAATTTCAGAAAATTAAAAATTTAAGGTTATGCAAAATCATCGAAGCGAAACTGTCAACTGTCAACATTGAAGTGGCTAGAGTCACGAAAGTGTTTTGCAGTACGGAACTGTCACTTTCACTACATGGAACACTCAAAACGCAACTTTCGGCATGTGAATGAATACAGAACGAACAACTTTCAGATGGCGTCGTCTAAAAAAGTTATTTTTATCAATTTTGGAGTATTATACATTTTTATTAAAACAAAAGTTAGTTCAAGAGGATTATCTAGGGGGCTACGTTTGTATGCAGTGAGCGTTGATAGTCTAGCCTCTTTAACGATCGATGACATCTGCTTAATTAGTTTCTTATTTTATTTCAGGAATCTCAAACAATACCGAAAAAACGGTCTAATCTTTCTGAATACTCACAAGGGGCTAAAAGACTAAAGTTAGTTCGATCTCAGGAATCCAATGAGGATCGAGAAACGAGACTTGCCATGGTTAGAGAACACCAAGCTTTAAGTCGTTCTTTGGAAACCCGAAAGGGAAGCTCGACAAAACAAAGATCGAGAAGCCATGTTATTTCTCGCTCCGCGGAAACGGCCACCAAAAGAAATATCCGATTGAACGCTGAGCGTGAGCGGGTGTTCATACTAAGAATTCCTCTCATCCATTTTATTTCAAACAAGTCCAATTCCCGGTTAGTTTTTGTTATGCAATGATTATCAATAAAGCACAGGGCCAGATTCTACTCGTTTCAGGGGTGGATCTTGGTGTAAGCTGCTACTCACACGGTCTATGATACGTTGCTCTCTCCCAAGTGAGTGAAGCAAATAAATTATTTGTATTGTATTTGTCAAAAAGTGCAAAAATTTTGTCAATAATTTCTTTTTTCGCTCAATAACTCTTTATTTTTTGATTTTTCAATAAAATTACTTCAGAATAATCTCTTAGATCGTTCTTCAAGGATTGATTTTATATGTGGATTTTTTTAATTCCACTCATTCTTATGGCCCCTACAGCGCTCCAAAAGTGACGGGGCGTGTCTCTTACCACATTGTGCCATTTTTTTTCTTTTTCTTTTCTTTTCATATTTTTTTTGATTATTTATATATTTTATGTCTTTTAATAGACTCTTTTCTCCGCCACCTACGTGGTATTCCCAGTTGTAGGTGAGAGAGATTTGAATAATGATTAAATTTACCTGGCATTTTGTACTACCTAGTCTATTTTAGTTCTTTTTGATGATCCAGGTTGTGTTTCAGGGTCAGTATCTACATTTTTGTCAAAAGTGAAGGTTTGGGGAATAACGGGAGTTAAAATTGGAATCAAAGTTAGAAGTTCATGTTCTAATTCGTTCTCTTCTATTAACTTTGATATTTCCCTAAACTTGAAAAGATATAATTTGTGAGACTCTTGCAAATTAAAAATATTCAACAATGGAATGTATGCTACTTTCTCGTGATAAGTAGTTTGAATATTAAATTTTTCATTGAAGATGTAATTCTTATGAAATTTCTACGATAGATCCGGATTTATTAGTGACTTTGAGCTTCCTGTGTCAACTAAAAACTTTGAATTTATTCCTGGTATTTCTATAAATGGCAGTTTTTCCTGAAGAAATATCAATTGGTCTGGTTTGAGAACGTGGGTATTATTTAGACGATTATATTGTGGTTGGTTAAAATTGTGTCTTGGCTGTTAGGGTCGTTGTATTGGGTTGTAATTTTGGTTTGTGAAAAATGGATAACCTTAAGGAGGATAATTGTTATTTGGATGCCAATTATTGTAAGACTGATTTGTAGGAGAATGTTATGTACTTCGGTGGAAATGATACTGGAGGACGAGTTATCAAATTAGGAGGAAATATAATATTGGTCGCAGCGGTTGAAATGATTGTACATTGTTATCATTTGTGGGATAACCATTGAGATTTGTGTTTCTGGTACGTATAACTCTTAAACTAGGTTTTAATGACACATTTGAATTCGAATTACTTGATCTTTGAGAAGACCACAAGAAGTCTTTTTTTTCTACAACTAAGCTCATAGCCTTTTCTAGATTATCAGGTGATCGTAAACGCTTTTATAGGTGAAGGTAAGCCAGGTGCAAACGTTTTTAAAGCTAAATTATCGTAATTCTTAAGATATAATCCTTTTCTACTTAAGTCTAAATGTAAAGTGCTCAATTTAGAAATAATGAGGCTCCTAGAATCTTGGCATCCCATATCAAAATTATAAGGAGTTTCGTTCTTGAATGGTTTTAAGTTAATAAGGACTTGTATAAACAGCCAATGTTTCGTTAGTCTCCAACACTTAAATTTAAAACTTTTCTGATTTCTTTTCTGTTTTCAATCATGTTCGCAAACCAATTAATATTTGTATTTTACCTGTTAATTTTCCTATACTAGCTCTAAGTAAAAATATGTTTAACGCATTATCTGAGATTTAGCAAACGCAGAAATAAACTTCCTCAATTACTTATGAATAAATTAAGTGTATGAGGTTTCCATCAAAATTTAGAATTGAGTGATGAATGATATAGTATCATAACTAAACAACTAAGATACAGGAATCAATTGACAATGTTAATGAAAAAGCTCAAGTCCTAACGAGAAAATAACTAAAATTAAACAGTTGAACCTATTATAAAATTAAATTATTAAGCTAGAAAGAATAATGCAGTAAAGGCTACTCTGAAGTTGATTAAATTTTTTTTTTAAATTATACCAAATTTCTTATCTTTAGTTAGCAAAATCTCATGTCTTTTGACAAAAAATCGGTTTTTCAAGAATCTGTCATTCATAAATCTACATCAAAATAGATGTTAAGATTTTCTCAACATTCAAAAATTTCTTCGATTGAATGTTACAAGTTAAGCCGGCTTTAGATTTATTGAGTTTTCGCGTTTTCGCGATATTGACGGAAAAAAAGTTCGAACACGAAAAATGTTCAGTTGATGTACATAGATAAACATGAAAAGTTGTGTTTTTTATTTTATTTTTTAATATTTATTTGAATAAGAATAATAATGAGCGATAGCGACGAAGATACCGTTGTTGCGACGACTGTCATTATTGCTGCTCATTGCTTGCAAAAGATAAAAGAAAAAAAAACGGCAAAAAAGAAGATGGTCGAGTATTGCACTGTACCGGAATCGATCTTAGTAAGAGGATGTACAAAAATTTTCGAATTTTCTGTGTATGGGCAGCTATATTTTTCCGTCCTTCACTTGTAGATATAGAATATGGGATATGGGATATCCGGAATAATGAGGGGCATGGTAAAATGAAGAGGTGGATGAAAGTGGATTGAGAGGAGACAGCACAGGTTGTGTAGAAGGTGATAATACAGAGAAGGTATCTGTAGGTGAATGGAGGAATATTTAGAGTGAGGTGAAGGTAATGGCGACAGAGAGTATGGAGAGGATGAGGCTGAATGATAAGATGGAGTATTTTGACGTGACTGTTTTAGAGTAGCTCTCGACATTACACTGTGTATATCTTGCATCACCGATTGTCTCTCATAATAATTCGCTTGCCACCAAATTGGGCAGAGGACTTCTTAATTTGCCACCAATCGCTCGCTCCAGGGAGAATTGGTGTCCCATATGCTATTGTTGCCGACAACGCTTTTGCACTGGACCCAAATTTGATGGTTCCATATTAGGACATGCAATCTTACAAACTAATACACCTGAACGAATTTTTAATTATCGTCTCTCATTAGCTCGAAGCAGGATCTAAAACACATTTGGAATAATGACCATTTTCCGGATATTTCGTAAACGTATGCTTCTAGAACCAGAAAAGGCACGTATTGTTGTTCTCTCACACAATTTTTAAGAAGAAGCAGAACTTCTACTGGAGCATACACTCCAGCAAGTCTGGTGGACACCTACGTCATTGTGGGTAGTCAACTTCAGTTTGTACCTGGCTCTTGGAGAGCCGATACTGCTAACTTGACTTCATCTCTACCATTGGTACATTCAGGAAGACGATCGGGGCCAAGAGTTAAAGCAAGTTTGCGGCATTTTATGTAGTTTCCTTGACAAAATTATCTGCAGTAATATATTAGTGTTTTAAGACTTTACTCAAATAGTTTTCCCTTTTATACTTGATCTTCTTTGGCCAATGTTAATCATCACTTTCAATTATACTAATTGTAATTCTACTTTTATTTGTCTTTATTTGTATATAAAATGAGGTGACTACTCACCACATCATTAGCTTCTTGTGGAGCGTACGTATCGCGCAGAAAAGCATTCATAGCACCGAACGCAAACCAGTTGGGATGATATATTTCATTGGCTCTAGCTCCCGATCTTATAGACGCGGCAATTTTCCTTTGATAAACTCTATAACTTTGACATAAACTGGAGTACTTTCATCTGACTTCGGCAGCAGAAAATTTTGCGCCGTCGGCTTCTAAAGCTAATGCAATTTCTTTGAAAGCATCTTCTTTTTTGTTCCTTGTTTTCTGTCTTCGTGCACCGTATCCCATATGATGGGTGTCGATCGTGAACTTCACGAATCAAACATAGACTCAAATATTGTCACTCCATGATTGAACTATACACGACTCGCTAATAACAGACATCAAACTAAATAGACTATAAAAAATTCTGACCTGGTGCGATTAAATAGAGCCAGGCATTTTAAAACACAAAGTGTCCATGAAGAATGTGTACCCACTTTTAACGACACGCACTGCAAATTCTTGCGCACACAGCAAGTACCTCTACAGCGTCAAAAAAAGGACCGAACTCTGTTTCGTGCTTGTAAACTTAATTATAACATCCGAATTATAAGGCCTAATAACTAAACAAGTTCGATGATGTAACCAACATAATAGTGAACTGGCCAACTGATGCGCTAACACATGTAGAACGAGGATGAATGTTGCCCTGAATAATGCAATTTTTCGTGATAAATGTAAAGCGTGTTGTAATTGTAGACAGTATTCTGCGAAATTCCTTTGATATTTCGTAAAAAACCGGCCTGTAGAGAGAAACGACATGAAACGCGAAACGCGAAAAAAATGTTTCGCGAAATTGCTTTCGAAAGACCAAATGCATCTCTTTACACTTATCGCGTTTCGCGTTTTCGCTGTCTTATCTTGCTATTTCGCGATAAGTCTAAAGCCGGCTTTAAGATAGTTCGACAAATTTGCCGTATAAGTTGGCCTCAATTTGTGAAAAGTATACGAATAAAATATAAAATACAGGAAACGGCTTGTACGATTTTTGTGTACAAGGATCTTGTGATGCAGCCGGTATTATGGTGGTATTTACATTTTGTCAGATTTTTCTTTTTTCCGGAAAAATGATGAACTTTGTTATTTCAAATTAATCACTCTGTATATTTTGTGTTTTTAGAAATCCTTGAGAAATACTGATTATTATATTATAAGTTAATAAGAAACGTGTAATATCTTTAATATAATTTATATCCTAACCGAAATCTCCTAGCAAGATCTACTGTCAGTAAATTTGTAAAAAAGTTTAACGAAACAGATTCAGTAAAAGATTAAAGCAGTTTTTCTGCTCCCTGATTTGGATAAATCCTTTACTGAATCAGTTTTGTTAAACTTTTTTACTAATTTACTGATCATAAATATATTGTTATGATATTTCGTTTAGGATATAAATTATTCAAGATATTACACGTTTTTTATTAACTTAGGATAATCAGTAATTCTCAAGGATTTCTAAAAACAAGAAATATACAGAATGATTCATTTGAAATAACAAAGTATATTATTTTTCCGGAAAAACGAAAGATCTGACAATAATGTAAATACCACCATAGCACCATAATATCACAATACCCTTGCGCACATTTATAAAAATCGTACAAGCCGTTTTCGAGATAATCGAGGCGTTCCATACACTCTCTCTGTATAATTCCACGACTCTTGGAAAATTTAAATGAGTTTTAGAAGATATAGTGACAGATTAGTGTATGGACGCTGGAGTAACATAATTTAATTAGTAGTTTCAACTTAATTTAGATCACTATAGATATTACAGCAGCGAATATAGCTCCTAGGCCCCGAATTCTCATCTAAGGGGAAAGAAGATATAAACTTTCTAGAAAAAAGCTGACTATTTAGCTAGTGCCTGGTCCACCATCGCCTAAGTGCTCTTTTTACGACATTACAATACAAAGTGCAAGAAATCGCATGTAAGTGCCATTGTATCATGGCTTTCACTAACTAAAATTCCATGAGTAAAAGTAAACAAATTCTTAACCTCAATTATCTAATGTTTTGTGTCTAGTTTAACAATGAAAATAACAAAGCTAAGTTTTACGAAAGTCAGCTGATTTGTTGTTGCCAAAAGTGACTAGATTTCTCCCTAGAATCGCAACTTGACGCAATAAAAATGGCACAAAACCGATAATGTCCAAAACTTGCATGCTTTTGATCAAGAAATATTGCGTCTTGCATTGCATTGCACGTTGTATTGTTTCATGTCAAGCGGCCTTTAGCGCTGTTTTTTTATTTTTAAATCGCCCACAAGTATTATATATGATAAAATTTGAGATTAGTAAAATGTTTATTTTTAATTATGGAATTTTTGTTAGTGACAACCACGAAATAATGATAAGAGACTTGTATAATGCCATTCCTTGCAAGATCATAATTTTACATAGAGGAATATTGCACATCATATGTGCAAATACAAATACAAATCTCTTACCATTGCATCATAGTTGCCACTAAGCAAAATTCCAAAAGTAAAAGTGAACATTTTCCTAATCTCAAACACTGGCAATAATTATATCTGCCTTTGCCTTGCTTTTGGAGTTTGATGGACAGTTTAGCTAGAGAATTAACGAGAAAACATATAAAATTCAGTTAAGATTTGATGAAGAAACATTTGAAAAACTCCTGAGGAAAATAAAACGTAATATAAGCAGTATAGAAACTCATTTCTCTCTAAAATTGAAACTGAAATGGCACCTAATCGATAAAATTGTGAGTGCGAGATCTTGCATGAAACAATCTGCTAAACTTCATCTGAGCATGCTTTTAATCAAGAAATATTGCGTTTTGTTGTATCATGTCGAGCGGTTTTAAGCAATAGTTTGACTTTGGAAGAAATTACATGCAATTTCTTGCTAGTTATCTTGCATTATGTCAAGCTACCTTTAAAACGTTATTCATTATACTGTTCTAAAAAAAAAACTAAAAAAAAAAAATAATTTACCGCGATTTAATGCGATTTTTATTCAACTCATTTCTTCAAAAAGTCTCGCAATTTTCCAAACTGCAATTTTGATAATTTGGGTTCGATTTGTATACGTATCATTTAATTAGTAAGCAACCTCATCCTAGTACTTTCTTATTGAAAAATTGCCAAAAAAGTATTTTTTTCCTCATTAATTGTGTTCAAATGCATAGATTATTCTGAAGATATTTATTGTAAAAGAGAGAGAGAGAGGGAGAAATGCTTTATTGTTAAAAAATTGTTACAATTTGTAGACAAAAGCTTGTAAAAACTGTAAAACAAACATAAAAATAACTAAATGAAGATAGAACAAATATAATAAAATTTCAATAGGTAATAATTAGTGTTTCTAAATGATCTTCATTTTTTTTACCAATTTTTGAAAGATTGATGTAAAATTTCGTATCTATACTATCAATAGATCACTTACATCATGAACAACAAAATTAGAATAAATTCAAAATAGAAATTTGTTCTAATAAGAAAAATTCATTTTTACCTAGTCCTTATATATGTAGCAGTACTTAATCAATCAAATTATTTGTAGTTTTATTAGAATTTACAAATAGAGCTATGAATTTACTTAGGTCTTTTTTATCATTTATAACTTTTTCGTTCTTATGGATGTGAACAATTTCTAAAAATTCTCTTTTTCGTGTATTAGATTCCGTTCCGTGAATTTTTGAATCTTTATAATTGAGTTTATGTTTTATTGATATTTCATGGTTCGTTAATGCAGTTTCATTTTTTTTATCGTATTGATGACCTTTTAAACTATTTTCTAAATATTGAGATGTCTACCTTATGTAGACAGCGTCACAATTAGTACGAGGCACTTGATATATAATATTACTTCTTTTGTTTTTGGTGTTTTTGATTTTAATTTATAATTTTTTCCGGATAATTATTTTCTTTCAATGCAGTTTTTGCTTTTTGAATAGCTAAAAAACAGAAGAGACCTAAAATCGAGAACATTTAGAAGCATTATTATATCAAAAGGTGTAAGAAATAAGAAATTAAAGGTAATAATTAGTATATAAGTTCATAGCAAAATTACATCAGTATGCAGTATGGCCGGAATTAAATATTATTATTAGAATAGAAGTCGCTTACAGAGTAGCTGATAATTAGATAATCATAAAATGTATCTTACATAATTGTTTATGTCAAAAAGAAGATTTTTTTGTCCACAATTGTGATTCTATATAGTATTCTATATTCTATATTCAATCACTTAAACTGTACATTGGAGGTTTGTGAAACTTTTTGTAATAGTAGATGGAAATGAATATCGCTCTAGCAATCACAGACCAAAAACCAAAGAAATATACCGATTTCAATATTACAACTATGTATTTTGGCCAAAAAGGCATAGGCAAATTGAAAATTGGAACTATTTGGTTAATGTAGTTCTTCGTTGTTGTTAATTTGGAGTAAACTATTATTTAAACCAAATGTATATTTTTCTATTAAATGTATGAAGTAAACAAATATCATTTCTATGCAAAAAAACATTCAGAATCCCATTCATTTGAGAAACCATTTTCTCTATACTGGAAATACTATCGAATTAAATAAGCCCGACCTTACCAATACTTTATAAAGAAACACGTCATTCCAATTATTGAATCTTAGGGCTTATTTTCCATCCCCACGTTTCCAATCCATTCCTCTCTCCTACCCCGATCCGGATCTGCTCAGGGTGTGTTTTGGAGGGGCGACCGATTCTCAGTAGCTCGAACCCGGACAGTCCACGCCTATGGGTCCAGCTGCATCTTGCAGAAAACACCAGGAGTTAGTGACATGTTTATTGGAATAGTGTGAAGTGATGGTATAATATGAGTGAAAATAAGCTCAACGTGTGAGATGAACGCTTTTCTACGGACTTTTCATGAATATTTCAGGAAAATATCGACTGGCGGGAGAGCAACGTAAACGCATGTTTTCGGGGATGCTGGGCATTTGACCTGGGTATAAGATGATGTAGCTCAAAATGTTTAGTATTTGTTGAACGTTTATAGCTTGAAATGGTTTAGTGTGAACGTTTTTTATTAACGAATTTGTGTTCATTAACTTATTTAAGAAATGTTTCGTGCCGACTACGGAAATTATGCGAATACGCTGTTGAATATATAGCTTATCCCATTACACGATATACAACGAAGTGCTGGTTATTTTCGTTAATGGTATATTTATTTACAAGTGATTGTTACATAACAGTGGAATAATATATATTTGACGGTAAGCTTAACAAATTGATACATGAATTAACAAGGCGCATCATTCATTATTTTCAAGTTTTTTTTTATGCAATTTGATATAAAACCACGGATATATGTGTGGTTGATTATATAAGCTATTGAAGATTTATCTCACATACAAATTTATATTTATTTTATAGCTTCAGCAAGATAATCGAATTTCTAAGATACCTGCAGATATGTAATAACTCCAATTCTAGATATAACTCAAAATTTTTCACTAATTGATTCAATTAGATCTGATCGTTCATTCCCTAAATTTATGGAATATATGAATAATTTTCTACTTATCAATATTTGGTAGCAATTTTGCATTGGAAATTAGTTATAATTATCCAAAATAATGGAAAAATTCGTATCAATATGAAACTGAAATTATATCAATAGGGATTAATATATTTCCTCGCTATTCTAATATAATCCCATTTTTGATATATCGTATTATATATGGGTTAATGATATTTCATAAGAGATATCTAAAAAAGGCCAGAATATTGTTGGAAGGTCAAGCACGCATTGCTATAAAACGAATATTTTCCATTGAATTAGAACTAATATTAAGGAATATAATTGAACCATCTCAGAAAAAATTTGCATTTCTACTTTTGAGATGATATTATATCTAATCTAATCACAGATATACAGGCTATACAGCAAAATAAATGAAAAGTTTATAAACATAATAGTTCATTAAAAAGAATTAGTGTGGATGACCCGTTGGTTTTTCCATTTACCCAATCTTTCTAAATAATCTTCTTCTTCTTCATTGTACGTTAGGACTTGGTCCTGTATTTGCATCAATGGTTGCCTAGCTGCAGCTGGGATGATGAAGATCAGCTTTCATACCATCTTGTAGATAGTCTTCCTGGGGGTCGGGATATATTCGGTTTTTCTTCCTTTGCAATATTTACCAACATGTCATCTGACATTATGTCCACATGATGTATCCATTCCTTTCGCCGATTTGTCGCCCATATCACTATATTCTGAATGTCACATATCTCCTTTATTTCATCATTTCTAGAGGTAAATTTCTACAACACCGTTCATTTTAGCTCCACAATAGGTTATTAGTTTCTCAACTTAAAATAATCAGGTAATTTAATACAAAATTCGAGAAAGAATTTGCTCCAGTGGCGTAAAAAAAGGGAGATAAAAATGACAACTAACCCTGACAGCGCACCACTGATTAAATTTCCCCAAAGTTTGTTCATGTCAAAATATTACTTAATTAAGGAGAATAATGGTTATCAAATTTGAAAACAAAAATTTAGAGGCGTTTCTGATTTATGGAAAATTTTTGATTTTAATTTAAAAGTTTGATTACTCTGTATCTCAACAACTAGGATTCGTATTCCTATATCAAAATTAATCATTTATTGAGATCTCCTAGTGGTAGAGCATTATCGATCGAATATATAAACACCCTGTATTTATTCCGCCAATTTACTTCTCTCAGGTACCCTGATATTAATGACGTCTTCGTTGATAGAGCTTTCACTTCATTCTTTAGATTTCTATTACTTGTTATGTTCGCTCCTAGATGTTTGCATGACATCGCTTGTTTTGATTGTATATTGAAAGTTTACATCTTCTTGGTTCTGTGGATACTGTAAAAGATTTGGTTTGAATAATCATTGTTTTTCAAAACTTCGAACGTCATAATACGATCACAAAAAAGTTTTTTAAATGAAAATAACCATTGAAGGGGATATTGGTTTGTATATTTATTCACTTTCTGACCGATAAAATATGCAGGAAATTATTTGACGACTAACCAAATTATAACAAAAAATTGTGGGTTAGAGCTTATTTCAAGATTTGGAAAAAAATACAAAAAGCATTATGAATTCTCGATACCACCCATAATTTTCAATATTCCAACTTATAATCTAAATGGAACAAGTATTATCAAAAATATAAAACTCTCAGAAACTTTTATCGACCAATTCTGTTTAAATTATTAAGAAAACTTTTTCGACAATGGTATTTTAACTTTGATAATTATGATTAATCAATATTCATAATAAAGCAATCACATAAATGACACTTTATTCAAGGGCGTCACTAAAGGGGGGCTGGGGGGCAGTTGTTCCCCCTAGAGATCAAATATAGCTAGCCGCAAAGCGACCAAAGTCCTAAGGCCGTGCTTGACTTCCTTACCTATTAATAAATTCCCCATCGAATGACAAATTAAGGTTTAATGTATATTTTAGAAAGTATTGAAATATTCAGAATAACATTAAGATTTTGACCGTTTTTAAAATAAGTTGGTTTTGGTTTTGATGGTTGTTCAACGATGTCAGGAAAAAACGAAGGGATACAAGCAAAAAGTACACCGTAACCCTCTACTATCATTGCTCGACCCTCAAACTGAATCTAGTTATCAATGTTCTAAATTCACTTCCTGAAATTAGAAATGCCATGAGAACCACCAAAGAAACTATAAACTTTTTTCGGTAATCGGCTTTGAGGAGGAAGTTATACCTAATATTTCCAGACTTTGCGAGACAAGATGGAGTGAGAAACACGAAACCATCAGAGTTTTTAAATAAAATCTTTCAGTAATTCTGGAAGCCTTACAAACATTATCTCAGGAAGGAAACAGTGCAAGTCGGAAAAGTGTCTTTCAACTGCAGGCGGCTACTTCCAAAATTTCTTTCATTCTCGGGATTATGTTGGTAGCCTCGGCTTTGAAGAAACCCGTTGTTCATATACTCCAATCTGTAGCTTTGGACGTTACTTTTAATTAAAAACCACCGTGATAATCCGGAAAAAGTGACAGACGAAATTATAAAGGAAGCAGAAGGATTGGAGGAGGACATTACATCATTGCCGCGTATTACGGGGAAACAACATCATAGAAGCAACCATCCAGCAGAAAGCAGAAAGCTCTTTAGAATACTGGAAGAAGCCTTTAGTAATATCATACTTGGATTCATTTATCACTTCCCTTGAAGTACGTTTTGCTGAAGAAAACACGCCATCATTCGCATTATCTAAGTTAAACTCGGCAAAGATGCAAAAGGTGACAAATGAAAATCTGAAACAAACTTGTGAATCTATTACCCAGTTTTATAATTTTTGAACTTTGGCAGCAATTGTAGCACGATAGGCTTAATCTAACAAATCTAACAATTGTTGATGTCCTAAAAGAAACAAATTCCTTCTTTCCCGAAACGGAAAAAGCATTAAAATTTTTGATCGTTTTACCATGCACAACCTGTACAGTAGAGCGATCCTTTAGCAGCTTCAGAAGACTAAAAACATGGCTAAGAAGCACCATGGCAGAAGATCGCCTCATAGTTCATTGAGTACAGCCCAATTAGAGCCAAAACCCACGAAAATTAATTTAGATAGTTCTGAGGCTGCTCTATCGATACAGTAAAAGTTAACATCAAAATTGCGGCCGCTAAGCGATATATTTTTGTTTAAATTTTCAAAATTTCGAATTTTACTAACAACTCGGAATCTATACTGACTTTCGAAAAAAGTGAAGGGATCAAAAATGTATTAAAAAAATATTTCTACAAAAACGGTTCCTTGTGATTTTTTCCTAATCTCAAAATTACTCTCACAAAAAGTGAATTTCGTGTTACGGGATTTTTTCAACAGTGCATTTTTTGCGGATTCAAAAAACTCAAAAAAAAACTCTAAAATGCCAGAAATCCTCTTTTAAAATCTTGATTGCTGTAAATACTCTAAACTTAAGTATGGGACAGGGATAATCCTTAAAAACGCTATTTTTGTGAGAACTTTATTTAAAGATTTATCAAAAATGGAGAAAATATCAAAAATCGAATATAAGAAATCAATTGCGATCTAGTCGATTTCATCATCAGTCTCGAGCGTTTCTTCCAAGAGGAATTCCGTGCTCGTCAGGGCGTGTTCACTGTCTTCTCCTGCAGGACTGGTCTCTCCATCAAAAAATTCTTCTTCCCCCCAAGTCAGCAGGAATCAGATTCGTGCAGGAATTTTGTAAACACGACCCGCACAGGCTTTTAAATAGCAGTCCAGCCTTCTTGCAAGTACACATCTTACTACAACCTTTTTGGCAGTTACAAAAAATCTTTTTTAAGATATCTGAGTGCGCTGGTGGCTGCTTAATTGCTTTCAGTGACAAAATGTCTCGAAACTCTCATCCCCACTTTACTGGATCTAAGCAGGTATTGGAGAGCCATTCTTGAACCTGGAAATACACTCTTAAGCAATGCAATTTGGCTGCATCTGAGGTTGGAGGAAGAGACCTTAGATTGACCACATTTTCAAAACAATAAAAAGAATTCAACATTTCACTAATCAAAGAGTATTTTGATGCTGGCATTTACGACACTTTACGTACTAAAAAAGAAACAAAATTAACTTTTTACCTTGAAGCACATTGGGTTCCTTCCCTGCTATTTTTACTATTTTTTTCACCATTTTCATTCAACAATTAACGTTAAAACATGTGCACTAATAAGAAGTAAGAAGTGTTTTGCTCCGACGGCGCCCTCTACGCCCGTAGAATCTTCGGCTGATGTATTGAAGAAACTCTCCCAGTACAAAGAGGTTTTTTTTGTAATGGATATCTATATAGAGGGTGACTGTGCTCATCCGATTCTCTGTCACGTAATCTTTCGTTTGATGCGTTAAAACAAAACCCACGAAAATCGCAAAACGATTTAAGAAAAAAATGTCGTTTTGGAGCACTTGGCGAGTTTTCAAATTTTTGATGGGAAACCGAGGGTCTTACGAACTTATTTGGGGAGGAAATTGAAGCTCAACAACTCAGCTATAAAATATATGCTTTAGTTTTCACATTATTTTGCGAAAATGGCTGGTATTCAACAACTTATAAAAAAGTAAGCAAACTTGTCAACTATGAAAAAATCTAACATTGGTGAAAGTAGTTTTTTTCTTATCACAAAGTGAGTTCAAAGGTATAATTGGTCTCATTTTAAAGGTAATCGTCTAATTGAAGACCTCAAGCAAGGGTTTGCTGCTGGGTGAAGCAGAGTCACAGATACACATGTTTTAAGTTCACCCAGGCAACTAGCAAAAAACAATCCCGTCCGTGTTGTTTTCCAAAAAAAATTTTACAAGTCTGAATTTTTTTTGCAGATGCACTTAAAAAATAGAGACTCTAACGAGTACAATGCACTTTCTTTCGTCCCGAAATGTTGAGTTTTGTGCGCATTTTACACAGAAAAGACAGTTCTTAGGGAAAACTTACACGGAACCTTTTTTGTAGAAAATTTCTTAAACTAAATTTTTGAATCCTGCACTTTTTCCGAAATTTGGTATATATTTCGAGTTATTTTAAAATTCGAACTTTTGAAAATTTAAACAAAAATATATCGCTTAGCGGCCGCAATTTTGATGTTAACTTTTTTGGCTCTAATTGGGCTGTACTCACTGAACTATAAGGTGATCTTCTGCCATGGTGCTTCTTAGCCATGTTTTTAGTCTTCTGAAGCTGTTAACTTTCACTGTATCGTTAAAACACCCTTAGAGCTACCTAAATCCAGAAAATCGGCGACATAACTAATTTTCGTGGGCCAGGAGCTGTGATCACTGGACAATTAATGGTCTGACCTTGATGAGTGTACTCAGAGCTATAATAGATAAAAAGCTAAATAATTTTAATGATAAAGTGGTTGAAAGTTTTGCAAAAAATTCCCGTAGGATATTTTTTAATTACATATTATTTTTGTAAAATGAATAATTATTACTGTGTTTAAAAGATTATTGCGCTGTCGAGGGTTTGTGAAGTTTTATATATTGACTAGCAGACCCGGCCACGCGTTGCTATGGCTGAGTGATTTGATTTGAAATAATTCTAATGACCAATTGCTCTCTCTTCTACTTGTTCAATGAAATTATACTGGCATTAAGTTGTTACACGTTCTTCACAATTGTCCATAAAATAGATCTGAAGAAATTTTGGATCTTCTTTTGGCCTTGGCATCAGTAATCCAATTTTATGATACACCTGGCATTGAATTTTAAATGTTGTCTCAAAATTACGACCATCAGATGACAAATCACAAACTTTGGATGCTCCAAACGACGTCATTTGGAGGCAAGAATTAAATTTTCGTGTCGAGGTCTTTCAACACGTGCACATCGGCTCTGCTTTCTACGGGCATTAAGGTTGGATTTTTTGGGTGGCATTTTACTAAAAATAGTAATTGAATTTTTAATGTAAATGAATTTCGCTGTTCTCTGAATAACTGTGAGTAAGAGTGAAAAAAATATTCGAAGTAATGTACGCAACGGAGACAAAATGAAGAATGATTTGAAAGAAGCGACGTTAAGTGGTATAGGCATGTAGTAGGTTGAACTATATGAATCAAGTAATGTGAAAGAAGACACTAACAGGTTTTTAATTTTTGAGGAATCATGTTTTATCTACTGAATCGAGGTGAAATTTTATTATTTCAAACTCAGATGAATACCAATTCAATACTCGTGTACTCCAAAGCGCTGAAAATATTTACAACTGATTAAAATCTCGCCAATTATCCAATAGATCTTCATAAAAATGTGTGTTCGAATATATTTTTTAACAATAGTTCATAGTAATTCACAAATAAATACTTTTCTCAAAAAATTACGGTAATTATTTAAAATTGGTGTTCCAGGCAAAACTCGTTCTAAAAAATTTCTCACATCAATGAAACCTAACCTAACCAAGATGGTAATTATTTAGAATTGGTTAGGTTTAGTTTAGGTTAGGTTTCATTAATTTATCATATGTAAATTGTACCATGTAATGTCTGAAATAACGGAAATAATATGTCTCCCCCGCCTCAAATTTACTATTTGTACCCTCAGAAACAACCCCAGATGCGTGACAAATTTTTTAGAATGATTTTTGTCTGGAGCCCCAATTCTAAATAATTACGAAAATTACTAGGCGATAATATTAAATCACTTAGTTCATATACGTTCACAAAGATAATTTAAGGATAAAGTAATTTTTTATTTGCTTTGTGGAGCCTCAAATGGTCAAATGGTCTGCTATCATAAATAGAAATCAAGTTAACAAGAATGACTTAGATTTTATGTTGATAGCGAACTCGTGTCCTTATCATTGATCCTTAATAAGTACTGCGTTTGTGATATCTGTTGCTTTTAAATAATTCTAGCGATTATAGTGATAATTTGTTTGGTGGAGAATTGGGGATGAATATTGTTTCACAACACGAGTTTATCAATACACGGTGTTTCACGAAAAGGTGATCCCGTCTCTAGGATAGATTGGAAAATATTTGGATTTTGCTCAGTAAAAAATTTTCGTAACACCATCCGTATTCAAGATAAAGTTGAATTTTGCCGCAACCACTGGCAACATTGTATCGAAATTTCATACGAATATGTTTTGGAAGCTTATACATTTAATTAATTTGTGTCTATATCTGATTCTCATAGATGGCGCTAGTTACACAGTTCGTGCCAAGTAGTATTCAACATAACATTTTCAATATTAGATTCTTTAAATAAAATTTCAAGTGAATTTTATTTACTTTTACACCACATTATTATGAAGTAATAATCGGTGCTGGTACGAAGTAATGATAAATGAATTAATTATTATTAGTATTATTCACTAGTAAGCAATATGTAAATTGAAAATCAGTTATTAATTTTTAATTTTCAAATCAAAATATTCCGAAAACGGTATACAGTATCATGTTTTATCAAGAGTACCTGTTTGGTGTAAAATCAAATGATGTTCAAGTTTACTTAAAATTTTGCTTGATAAATCTAATATTGAAAAAGTTATGTTCCAAAACATATTCGTGTAAAATTTCGATACAATGTTGCAAGTAGTTACGGCAAAATCGTAATAAATGTGTATTTTTTTTCTTCAACGCCCTTTTCGTCGAGACGGGATCACCATGTATATTATAATTTATATGTACTTATTAAGATTTTAGACGAATTCAATTTTTTAATCAGTTTCCTACATATTGAGATGTTTATGCTACAAGCTACTTGATATATAATATTATTTATTTTGTTTTTGGGTTTTTCAAATATGAATTTAGTGAAACATATCGATAATGTATTTATTATAAACTTCATGACTCACACTTATATTCATTAAAGAACTTTGATAGTTGTTATGGTAGTCTTGTACATATGGCGAGGAAAGGTATTCTCCTATGTATGTTCACGAAAACATTCAAACTCATTTAATATTTTTTCTTTCCAGAAAATGGAACTCTTATTTACCATTCTACTTGAAAAATTTTTATTCGAGGCTACTTAAGATCCGTGAGTAGACAATATCTATATTTATCTTTGTGTCTAAATATTTTTCTGTTAATTAGGACCGTGTTTTATTGAGATTTCAGGAGTAGTTTCAGATAGATATAATTTAAGGTATAATATATATTTTTGCCAACGTTTTCGTAGTAGGAGTGTTGCAAAATTAAATACAAGCAAATGTGAATGGTTGAGTTATTATTGGAGTTTAGTTAATCGGGAGGGTATTCTGTTAAAACAAGACCAAATCACAAATTACGAGAATTATATTAAATTATAAGAACTTGGTGGTATTGAACTCCTACCGTATTTAGATGGATCTATTACTATTTCTTTAGATATACGGTGGACTTTTTGCGTGGGAAACATTTGAAACCAGATGTAGAAAATGAAGTACGACAATTTTTATCATTTAAGCCCAAAGGTCTCAAATAGGTAGGTGAACGTTGGGTTGGAATGATATAATTCGATGGACTATACTTCTAATATTAGGCCCGTCTTTTTGTATGATTATTTAGTAAGCAAAGTGAGTATTCGAAGCCGACATTATTTGTGAGACACCCTCTGTATGTACAGAGTGATTTTTATGTATAGAACGCCTAAATTTTTGATACGACTGGTATTATAATGGTATCTACATTGTTGTCAGATCTTTCATTTTTTCGGAAAAATAATGGATTTTGTTATTTCAAATGGATCACTCTATATATTTGATATACGATTGAATAAACTCATTTAATCTAGATATTCTTTAATAATTTATGTGCTAATACAAATTTTGTAACAAGGTCTAGTGTCAGTAAGTTAGTAAAGTGTTTAATGAAACTGGCGCACTAAAAGATTTATCCAAATCATGGCGTAGAAAATCTACAACAACTGTAGACAAATATTTATATGTTTGTGTCATGTTGGAAGTAGATTCACATTTGTGAAGTAGAAAAATTATGAATTTTTAAAAACATAGAGTAAAGGCGATTAAAGCCATACAATTTTTAAAACTTTGCAATACATTTTGCAACATCCTTGACTTCTCAATTCTTCTTATCTCTGTGGTAATCTTTTAATTTCTGAATATTGGTAGGTTGTGTTTTATGAAGGATGTTTTTTAATTGACCCCCACGAAATAGTCTAAAGGATACATGATCGCGGGGGCCATTCGATAAAACCACGCCTTCCAATCCATCTTCCCATCTTCTGGGAAATAAATTATTTAGGTATTGCTTTACCAAACACATATAGTGAGGTGGGGCACCAACTTGTTGTAGCCAAATATTGTCGTTTGGGATATTGTTATTGTCTGAAAAGTTTTTTTTAAATGTAATTGAAAATACAAACTTGGATTTGAAATTATCCAAGCCAATTAAGGTATAAAACTATTTTCCAATAAATCTAAATACGCCGGACCATTCAAGTGTGGGATTCACGCATCCAACGAGGATTGTTACGTCACCAGTATCTACAATTATACCGATTAACGTTTCCATTAATACAAAAAGTGGCCTCATTGCAAAACATTACTTAAAAAATTTGGATCGTTTTGATTGTAATATTAGGTCTCTACAAACTATTCACGTCTATCAAAATCGAACGTTACTTTCTTTGGATGGAATTTATCACCACGTAAAATTTTCATTTTGGATATTTACGAAATATAAAGTTTCCTGGATATTTGTCTAGTACTCAAGTACAGATCGTGTCTTCTAACAGGGATAAACATCTAAAGATTTGTTTTTCTGCGCCTTGATTCGGATAAATTTTTTACTGAAACAGTTTCGTTAAACTTTTTAACTAATTTACTGACAGTAGATCTTGTTATGGGATTTCGGTTAGGATATAAATTATTAAAGATATCGCACGTTTCTTGTTGATTTCTACGCCAATCACCATATCCTTATATCATTAAAATATCAATCCGGTTTTTTTCCGATAAACGATCCATTGTGAATTTCAATAAACTACAACAATAATTTTTTTTTTTTTTTAAATTTATTGTCGCATCAACTACAAAGGTTATTAGCGACATGTCAATTATAGTTTGTGATATAATTTGGTGTCTTTCAAATACTTAATTATGTTTGCATTATTACAATTTTCATTGAGTAAGGTGGTTATATTGTCTGGGAAATTGTTAAGTATTCTTTCATTTCTGTACTTTCGACAGTTTAACAATAAATGTTCAACATTAAGGTTCTCGTTACAAGTTTCACATATCGGTGGGTTTTCTCTATTAAATAGATGGGAGTGTGTTGCTTTAGTGTGACCCAGCCTTAAGCGATCGATTTTTATTTGATCTGCGCGACTTTTTGGGCTACCTTTCCATGGTTTAACGTATGGTTTGATGGTTTTCAATATTGACTGCGACCTGTTCCACTCACTTTGCCACTTACACTGAGCTTTCGCTTTTATTACCGCTTTGAAATCACTGACTATCACTTCGCGCACAATTGTTACTTTGTTGTTATCTGCTGCTTCTCTGGCGTATTGATCCGCTTTTTCGTTTCCTGGGATATTGGTGTGTGATGGGACCCAGATAATTTGGACGCACGCTTTGGATTGGTGGAGGAGGTATAGTTGGGTTTTAATGAGGGAACCTAGTGGGTGTTTGGGAAAGAGTTGTTTAATGGTGTTGATGGAGCTCATAGAATCAGTAATTACTGCAATTTTTTTATATTCATATCTACTGGCGATTGTTAATGCCTGAAATATGGCATAAAGTTCGCCAGTGTGGACGCTATTGTGAGGAGATAGCTTAAATGCAAAATTTTCGTTTGCTAGTATAACTGCTGCTCCTATGCCATTAGGTGTTTTGGATGCGTCAGTGTACATAAGATGGTATTCTTTGAGGTTTTCTTCAACGAGGGTGCGAAATGATTGAACTATCAGGGGGTGGTTTGTTTCCTCTTTTTTGTTGTAACTCAAATTAACGTTGATGGTAGGAATAGGGATTATCCAAGGGGGAGGAGTTTTTATATTGATTGGAAAGAAAACTGGTAGTTCAATTGTCAAGATGTTTGTGTATTGGCGAATTCTTTCGTAGAAGGGAATCGTTGTTTGTTTGTTTCCGAATAAATTTTTAAAGCGATCTGTTTTGATGTTGTAATTAACTGGATTATTTCTATTTGATAATACTGATGTTGCGTAGGTTATGCTAAGTTGCATTCTTCGCAGTCGAAGGGGTGGTTCTCCAGTTAGACAGTGGAGACTCTCTATCGGTGTTGTTCGTAATGCGCCGGTGGCGATTCTTAGTGCAGTGTTTTCTAATACGTCAAGTTGCTTGAGGTATGTTTTCTCGCATGATGCATAAACTATGGAGCCATAGTCGATCCTTGATCTTATAAGAGCCTTATAATCCGCGCCCCATTTATGGCTGGCAATTGTTTTCAATAGATTCAGACCATTTTGACAGACTTTCTTAAGGTAGTCAATATGTTGTTTCCAGGTGAGTTTTTTATCAAAAGTTATGCCCAAAAATTTTATATATTCTACGAACTCTAAATTTTGACCATTTAAGATTAATATAGGTTTTTCTCCAGAAAGTACATTTCTGGAGAACAGAATACATTTTGTTTTAGTTTCCGAGAATTTCAATCCGTTGGTGTTAGACCAGTTGCTTAGGTTATCGAGTACGGTTTGTAAATGCATTTGGATAGTGGTTATAGTACTAAATCATCGGCGTATAATCTTCCTTTGACTAGCGGAGAGCATTTGTCAAGAATATCGGTGATAGCAATCAGGAATAGAGTGGTACTTATTGTAGACCCTTGTGGAATCCCATTCTTCTGTAGTTTTTCAGCTGATAGGCTTCTGTCTACTCTCACTTGGAAGTATCTGTCTGTCAGGAAATTTTTTATGAAGTGTAGAATGTTCCCTCCTAGACCCCACTTTTGTAGTTTTGAGGTTATATTGTGTTTCCAAACCATGTCATATGCCTTGGTGATATCCATATATACGGCTATGCATTCTTGTTTATTGGCAAAACCTTCGCTTATTTCGGATTCTAGGTCTATCAGGTTATCAGCTGTGCACCTATTTTGGCGAAATCCGCTTTGTTCTGGTGCCAATAAATTATTTTGTTCTAGTACCCAGAGTAGTCTACGATTAACCATTTTCTCCATAATCTTGCATAGGACGTTCGTTAAGGATATTGGCCGGTAAGACTCTGGTTTTGTTCTTATTTTGTCAGGTTTCAAAAGTGGGATTATCACAGCTTCGCGCCAGCTTGAAGGAAAGACTTTATTAGTCCAAATGTAGTTATACAGTTTTAATAGGTAGTTTTTGGTGCTATCTGAAAGTTTTTGTAGGAATACTACTGGTATTTGATCTGGACCAGGGGCAGTATGTTTTTGTGATTTCAAAGCTTCATAAAGTTCTATTTGGCTGAACGCGCAGTTAATAGGATTTGATTGTTCTTCACTAAAATCTTCCAAAATTTCTTCTTCGATATTTTTTATATTCTTTATGAACTTTGCATCATAGTTTGAATCATTAGAGTTATATTCGTATTGTGAAGCTAATGCTTCCGCTATTTCACTTGCATTTGTGATCAGAGTGTTATTTTTAACTAAAAATGGAATTCTTGGGGATTGTTTTATTCCAGACATCTTCCGAATATTTTGCCAAACTAAGGATGGTGGAGTTGAGGATGTTATTGTAGATACAAATTTAATCCATGACTCCTGTCTACTCTTCTTCATAATATATCTCGCTCGGGCTCTTTGTTTTTTATATTCAATTAAATTTTCTACAGTATTCTTCCGTTTAAACTTGTTAAAAGAGGACTTATAAATTCTGATTGCGTTTTGACAGTCTTTGTTCCACCAAGGTAGTGGTTTATGGTTTAATAATATTTTAGTATATCCTATGTGTGTTTTGGCAGCATCTACGATTATAGATGTGAAGGTTTCTACGAGATTTTCTACATTTAAAATTGGCTGGTCTTTTGTAGTGTTAATCTTCGTTTCAACTGTTTCGCTAAATTTTTCCCAATTAGCATTTTTTAGATTCCATTTTGGGTTTGGTAAGCTATTATTCTCAGAGAGTTTTGATGTATATGAAATCTTTATAGGATAATGATCGCTTCCAAATAAATATGGTATTACATCCCAAGTTAATGTGGGAGTCAGGACTGGTTCACACAGGGTGATATCAATGGCTGAGCATGTTCCTGTGTGTATGTCAATTCTTGTTGGTCTTCCGTCATTTAAGATGTTAAGATTTAGGGAATTTATCATGTTGTCAATTGTTTTGCCTCGGGCTGTGGTATAGTTTGATCCCCATAGTGTATTGTGAGCGTTAAAATCACCTAAAATCAATCGAGGACTTGGAATAGTTTTTAGAACTTGTTCAAGTTCTGACGTATCGATATTTTGGTCTGGGGGTATGTATAGAGAGGATATATATATTCTTTGTGGTATATCAACTGCTACAGTTATTAATTCAATATTGTTTGCTATAGAAATGATTTGTTGTGTGTTATATTTATTGTGGACGTATATTGCTACACCTCCAGATGCCTTTCCATTGTACGTTCTATTTTTGTAGAAGCAGGTGTAGTTTTTCAAGTTGTAATAATGTTGATTTTTAAAATTGGTTTCTTGTAAGCATATTATGTTTGGTGATAGTTCGGAGAGTAGGTTTTTAAGCATTTCGAATCTTCTGTAGAATCCTCTTAGATTCCACTGTAAAATTGAGTTATTATTAGTCATTATTCCTGCGATGATTCAATTGATGATTCAGAGTAGTCTTCTATTTCTTGTGCGATAGTTGACGGGTGTAAATTTAGCTGTCCCATGATTTTTTTCCTGATTCTTGTACTGATGCTTTTCATTCTTTTGTTTGTAAAATATGGATGCATGTGTGCGAGTAGTTTTAAGAAGCTTTTTGTATCTTCTGTATATATTTTTGATATACTTAATGGATCTTTTGTTCCTATTGCATTTTCGAAGAAATCAACGGCTTCCGCGAAAGTTAAAATTTGGCTTTCGTCTTCAAATATTTGTTGTGCTGACTCCATTAATTTGTAGTAAGTACTTGTTTGTGTATTTGATTTGTTGTTTACTATCTTTTTCGCTTTCTTAATTGTTTGTTCGTTTGGTTTATTAAATGTATCCTTTGTTTGTGGTGTAGGTGAAGGTAGAGTTGTGATCTCAGATAAGGTGCGTTTTGTATTCGTTGTATCTGTATCCATGTGTATTTCTGCTGATATGGTTAGTTTTTTAGAATATTTGCTATCGGTTGTGGATTGAGTGGTATGTTTGAGGTTGGTAGGAGCTATATGTGATGGTATGTCTTCTGTTTGATTATTCACATTTGTTAGGTTTGTTGTGGTCGAGTTCGAAACTGAAGGTTTGTTGTAGATTTGATTGACGATGTTTGTTGATCTTGTTGTATTAGTGTCCATTGGTAATGATGTATTGTCGGATGTAGTGCTTATTGATGTGTTCTGACAATTATTAGAGTTATGTCCTGATTCGTTGCATAAAGAACACAAATGGCTATCATGCGTTAAGAAGATTCGGTATGTAGTATCTTCAAAATTAATAAGAATCGAGGTAGGTATTGTGATTTGTGTGGGAGATATGTAAACAATACGGCGAAAGCTTAGAATGTGTTTAAAGTTTGGGTTAGAAGTACCGATTTTGAGGAATGTTATGGAAGACGACAGATGGAGGCCCAATTGTCTGAGTTCCTTTTCGATAATTTGATGAGGTATAGTTGGACAGACGTTCGATAGTAGTAATCTTTCACTAGGTGTTATAAGTCGACGTACAGAAAGAATTTCGTTATTCACTTTGATTTTTCCATTGCATTTTGTTAAAAATTCGTCCACGTCTTCTTTTTTAGTTAGATATATGCATATTCTATTATTGGTTATTCTTGATGAAAATGTAATTTTGCTGGGATTGATAATAGTGCCTACGGCTATCAGGTATTCTTCTAATTTTACTCCATTTAGTGAGCTAATTACTATTGCTTGTTGTTTCGTTGGAAAAATTGTTTTTTGTTGGCTTGTAATGGATGAATAAGATTGTGGAGGGTTATTAGGTAGGGTAAAAGTAAAATTGTTTGTGCTGTTTTCATCCATCTTCTTTGAATCTAATTAACATATTAGTACTTAAACCGGTACTGGTTTCTAAATGTTGTTTTGCTGATAAGCGGCAACAGGTTTTGTACCTTGACTAACAACAATCGTGTTTGATTGTTAGCATTCAAATGTTGAATTCGTTATGAAGATTTTAAATTTGCTTACTTTGAGATGATATATATGGGGTGATGATTGCGATAATGGTTGTAGTTTTTTTTTCACTAAATAACTATATTTACACTTGTAAAATGATTAATCGACGAGAGCTGATTTTTACACGACTTTTCGATGTTTTAACAGGACCGTCCTACAACAATAATAATTTATTCAAACATCAAATTAGTTATTGTAGCAGTCATAGCCACCTAAATATAACTCCGAAATTATGGCATGTAGGTATAAGGTACATCAGATGGAAAATGATAAGTATTTCTTAAGAATTTCGAAAAGCGAAAAATATACAGGAAGATATATTTAAATAACAAAGTTTATTATTTTTCCGGAAAAAGAAAAGAGCTGACAACAATGTAAATACAACCATACTACCGGCCGTATCACAAGACCCTTGTATACAAAAATTTATAATTGAGGCGTTCTATACATAAAACTCTGTATTAATTAATAGTTTAGGAGCGTTCTAGCAGAGGGATTGCGGCAATCAAAAACAAAATAATACTGTTTTCAATATATATTCCTAACATTCGAATAATTATGTCATCATCGAGACTGAAATTATTGTCAAACAACAATATAAAAATATGTATACAAGTATATTAAAAAATTACTCACATTAATCGACTAAGAATTGTAATGCATTGAAGTTTTCTCCTTTTTTTTTTCATTATCGAATTCAAAAATTAATATTCAAATTGACACATGACATAAATATGGGGTCAATACAGTGAATTTTCATTCGTTAAATCAGGGATGACCAACCCGCGGTCTGGCTTGAAACTTTTGCGGCTCTTAAGATTCATCGAAAATTTAAAAAAAAAAGTATTTTCGTGCCCATAGAATATTCTGGAATTTCCGCACAACGCGACTGTTGAAATGCGCTCAGTTTTAATTGGAAGTGTTGTAACTGCGCGAGAATTATTTATTTCATTTTATTCGACAACAAAACATTAATAGCAATTTTAAATATGAATGCTGTGCGATAATTGTAACCGTATATGCGACTTGAAATACATTTTTGTTTTCAACTTAATGAGCTTACTGTCTTTAAATTGCCAATTGCCGATTGTCTTCAACATTCTATTAAAATTAATTACAGATTGTAAGTTAAAACTATAACCAAAGAGATCTGTTCCTACCTGCACCGTGGTCTGCCTTGCTTTGAGTTAGTCACCTTCAACGACCCCAGGGTGTGAAACGTATAGCCTTAACCCTTCCAATGTGATAGTGACAACAGGTGATACCTTTAAGGCTGCAACTAATGACTAATTGGAAGATGTTCTTCAGCCAAAAAATATGATTGCAGAAATAGAGAATTATAGTGATGAAAATAGAAAGTATAGTGAAATCAAAAACACAAAATTAAAGTGTTTAATTTGCCGGGAATTTGAGGAATATAACGTTAAAAAGCATTATAAAGCAAAAACTGATTAATTTTCAAAATCTGATAGTGAAGTGAATCATCCAAAGTCAGAGAATCAAATCACGATTGAAAACTCAAAAAAAATTGGTAATTATTTAGAATTGGGGCTCCATCCCAAACTTACTCCAAAAATTTTTTGGCGCATATAGGGTTGTTTTTTAGTGCTACGAAAGTACTTTAAGGGTGGGGGAGTCACATATTTTCTATCATGATACCCATTATCTTATGCATATTGAATGTCAATAATTATCCAATAATATCTGAATACTCGGTCACCCAGAGCAATAGCACAAGAGCTGAGGTTAGGTTAGGTTGGGTTAGGTTAGGTTGGGTTAGGTTAGGTTGGGTTAGGTTAGGTTGGGTTAGGTTAGGTTAGGTTGGGTTAGGTTAGGTTGGGTTAGGTTAGGTTGGGTTAGGTTAGGTTATGTTAGGTTAAGTTATGTTACGTTAGGCTAGGATACGTTAAGTTAGGTTGAGTTAGGTTAGGTTAGGTTAAGTCAATCGTTGAAAGCTTAGCGTGAAGCATGTATGTATTTCTTTTATTTAATATTATAGGTATCAAGGACGTGACAGTTAAGATGGAAAATATGTGTCTCCCCCACCCTTAAAGTACTTTCTGAGCTCTAAAAAACAAAGCGAAAAAATTTTTGGTGTAAGTTTGGGGTGGAGCCCCAATTCTAAATAATTACCAAAAATTTTTAGTTCAGCATAACAGCAGCCATCCAATATTGTCAAAGTTATTTGATTGCATAAAAATGGAAACATGTTCGGATGGTGAATTTGTAAAAGAATGTCCGAAAGCTTTAACAAAAGGATATTTCATTTGATGAAAAATTATTTTCTAATATAAGTCTATCTCGACAAACATTAGAGATAATTAATGATATTTCAAACTACGTGATCGAATTCAAGATTTCAATAATTTTTCTTTAATATGTGACATAAGTATAGATACATCCAAATACAAATCAACTTGTAATATTCTTTCGAAGAGTAAATTGATAATTTCAAATAACTGAAGAAGTTTGAAAGGTACTATAAAAGGTGAAGATATTTTTCATTTTGAACACTGTTTATACACAAACAACATCTGTTATGGTTGATAAAGAAAAGGGAGCTGTAAAATAACTGATCGATAAAATAGTATCCACCAGGAAAACTAATAATTGCTGGAAAAGAGGTGATTTATTTTTAATCGAATGTTTGAGTCATCAACAGAATCTTTGTTCTCAAGTATTGTCAATAAACCATGTTATGCAAGTAGTCGTGAAAACAGTGAACTACATTAGTTCACATGCGCTTCCGCCTCAGAAATTTAAGTTCTTGAGAATTGGATTCAAAATACTGTGATTGTACTGTATATTTCAGTTATATCAGGTAAATAAGTTGTGGAAAATGTTTACAGGGATTTCATGAGTTACTTCATAAAGCTGACTTGTTTATGAATGATGAACAAAAACCAGTATAAGAATTAAGTAATGATGAATGGTGATATGATTTATGTTTCTTTAGTGTATATTAATGGAAAACTCTACCAATTGAATTCAAATTGTGTTACAAAAAAAGGAAATCCCTTCCAGTGGTGAAGCTAGGTAGCCAAGTGCCCATACCAAATTAAAAAATGGGGCCCCGCTGCTATGTAAGCTGATTAGATTTTATCAAATAAAAATATGAAATATACAAATACTTGAACAATGCTAAACTACTTACGGGGATGTATTGATATCTAGTTAGCCTAGACCAGTTCCATGCATAAACAAAATATTGCGTTACCATAGCAACGAACAATAACTTATTAAAAGTGTCAGTGTAAAGTTTGTTGTCAAAAAAGTAAACCAGAGTTACGCAATAAATTAAAAGAGAAAAAATGTCCACGGAAATTATGAAAATCGAAAAGTTGCAGTATCAAGCCATCATCAAGTACCTGTATTTAAAAGGGTTAAGATGTAAGCAGATTTACGAAGATATGCTTAATACCCTTGGTGATCAATGTCCTTCGTATGCGACCGTGAAAAATTGGACTGCAAGCTTCAAAAGAGGTAAATGTTCCATAGAAGATGATGACCTATCGGGAAGGCCAGTTTCTGTGTCAGTCCCCGAAAATATCGATGCAGTTCGTGACATGATTTTATTAGACCGTCGAATTGGGCTGAAACGGATATCTGAATATTTGGACATGAGAAAAATTGTTGCAAAATGGATGCCCAAATGTTTGAATGTTGACCAAAATCATGCAAGGGTAGACTACTTGAACCAAATTGTTACTATTGATGAGACTTGGGTACATTTCTACGATCCAAAAACAAAGCCACAATCGATAGAATGGAGACACTCTGGTTCTCCAAGACCTAAGAAGTTTCGGTTACAAAAATCTGCTGGAAAAGTTCTTGCTTCTCAACTGACAAAAAGTTTAAAAGGTCGTAAATTTTCTTCCAACGAGGAGGTAATAAAAGCTGTGGAGGTCTGGTTTATAGAGCAAGAAGGTTTGAAAGGTCTAGAGACGTTGCAGGTTCGCTGTAATAAATGTATCCAATTAAGAGGAGCATAATTTGAGGAATAAAATATTTTGACATTGAAATTTTGTTTGGTTCTATAATAGGTTTAGAATTTTTTAATATATCCTCGTAAGCTCTTTTTTGTGCACTGCAGGGTAGATAATAAAAATGTTAAACAGTAACTATATAAATTACTATTAATACTTGGTGTACGTTTTGCTAATAAACGAAATAGAGAAGATTCAAGGGATTATTATATAAAGGTTGGACTTACCAACTGACTAAATAACAATTATATTTACAATTTTTTCCTAGCTTTAGTTTTCGCAAAAGTATCAATGACTTCGTTTAAATCCAGGCTTGATGCGGTTTTTAATTGCTATTAGCGATAAATGACGGAGTCGAGTTTGGCCCATATTATTTCTTAAATATTTTTTTATTACTTTTAATTTGCTAAATGACCTTTCAGCTGCTGCAGAAGTAACAGGAATTGTAAAGAATTACTATTTCATTCTAGCACTCCATATTTGCTCATTATTTTCTTACGTAATTGGTGAATGCTTAAGTTAGTTGAGATAAAACTAGGTGGTAAATATAAATAAATTGAAATGAAAAACTAGGGCCTATTATTTATATCTAAATATTTTCTGTGGAATTTGTCACACTTTTGTAATAAGGTTGCTTCATCATTCATTCATTCATAAAAATTGAATAGTTCGAAGTCATTTCTATAAATTTGTAACTTTGCTTTAGTCTCTGCTAAAACTTTACTCGCCTCGCCCAAATTGATATCGCATTTTTATAAAGTTTTGGTTGCAAAATTGATGTCGTTCAATACACTGTACCATGAATTCGCAAAGCAACACGAATTCGAAATTTAGCGTTTTTGTGTTAATACTCTCTGCTTCACTACGCTTATCTTTATTACAACTCTTTAGAACTATTGCTGATAATGCTTCGATAATATCAAAATAACGAAGTTTTATTGCAGATATCGTATCGTCCATACTGGACCATCTAGTCGGATTTAGTGTTTTTAGAGTGGTGTCCGATTCGCCAGTGAATTTTGACAGTAGATCCCAACGTTTGATGCTGTTTCTACTTTCGATATGTCCCGTTCTATATCCATTATGATGGCAAAAAACGGTGACGCTCTAATTTGTTCTAGTAGATGGGTCTCGAGTTTGATCCCCAGTCATTTAATTTTGAATTGTTGCACTTAGATAACATGTAGATCCTAAAAACATAAAAAATAAAGTCCTGATATTAATTATTAAAAAAATAAAACGATGAAGAAACTCAGAAATAATTATTATTACCTTTGAGTAAATCCAAAACTTGCTGCAAAATCAAATAAAATTGAACCCCTATATTGACCAGTACAAAAAAGTTTATTGACTTAGCTTATTTACTCCTGATACAGCACTAATTTTTTAACCGTTCTCGAAAAAAAATTTTAACTCGAATTCACAATAACACGCACATCGATGATAAATAATAAAACGCACATATAACTCCGTCAAATTGACAATACTGCCATCCTACACAAAGAATTTAGGGGAATTCCCTAGGCATAACTTTTGAATTTCTCTCGACTGAGTTGTCATGATTGAAGTGGGGTTGGAACCTGTCATATTTATTTTGAAAATTGGAGAAATTTCTAAAAGTTCAGTTCGATCGGGATTTCTGGTAAGGATTCGAGGCCCCTCTGGGCTTGAGGGCACCGGGGACTGCACCACCTAGTTCCTAGGTAGCTCAGTGAAAAATCTTTGTAACGCCATCCGTATTCAAGATAAAGGGCGTTGAAGAATTTTGTACATTTTGCCGCAACTACTGGCAACATTGTATTAAAATTTCGAATATGTTTTAAAAGTTGATACATCCAATGTAGTTGTCTTGCGATTGTGGAAATCAAACTGTTGTTTGTTTTTTACTACAAATAACAGTTTGTTATTTGCCGAATTTAAAATTTTATTGTAGCAGAACAGGGCTGTCTTAGGGACCCATAGGGCGGCACTGGATCGTGATTCGAGTAATAACTGAAAACTTAGGTAGTTACATTCAATGTTTTGATCGCTACTAAATTTTTGATAGCATGGAATCCAGAAACCTGAATAATTTGAGACAGAGCATTATGCAAAAATAGTCAAAAATCCCCAATGATACTTTATTGTTAATACGTCAGCAATAATAGTGATTGTGTACAATTATATACAGTGATGAATGAATTACAAAAAAATATGTGATTTTCTGGAATGGTATCCAGAATGATTACCAAAAAAAGTGAATAAATCTGATCACTTTTGTCAAATAGAATGTTACTTATAGGTACTAAGACCTATTAGTGGATATGCGATAATATACAGTTAAAAAAAGATACAAATGGTGATAGATCACATAAAACCTATTTATCTAAGTTTTTCCCAGATAATCTGACCTTAAATCATTCCTCGATGATGATTAGTTCAGACGTAGACGATTAACAGCCAAGGACTGGCAGACACTCAAAATCTAGACAGCTACTCAGATCGACCTTGAACTCTGGATTGAAACATGAATCAGGATAGGATTTGAAGCATCATAATTTGTGGATCTCGGTAAACATGGAATGAACCCGAAAAATTCAAATAACGTTTCACTCTTCAACACGAGGATACAGTGAGACATATACAGTACAACAATAAATATTTAGAAACCCCAGATATCACTCCAAGTAACCTGACAGTGAACGAAACGAGTCTTTAGAATTGGTATGGTAAACAAAAATCGGGTTATTTGACTGTAGCCGGAACTAGTAATAACAATTTAACCTAGGGAACTAAGAGGTAATAAATATAAGCAGCGGTGTACCTCAAGGCTCGGTTGTTTGACCCACCCTGTGGAATGTTTTATACGACGATCTACTTCGAATAGCTTTGCAGATGATTTTGCGATGGTGGGTACAGAAAAAAATTAATATACCTCAATGCATAAAGTCAATCTAGGCCTGCTTGTTATTTGATATTGAATGGAGAAAATAACTGGAGTTTGGCACTTGTAAAGACAGAAACAGTTGTTTTAACAAAAATTAGTAAAATTGATCCTATAAAGTTCACTAGTCTTCTTCTTCTATCTTTGTAATAGGTAATTCTGCCCGTTTCTTTCTTTTGTTGTGCTTTTAAGTTATATTATCGCTCCATCTTTTCCGGGGTCGACCGAAACTTTACTACCCTATCATCTGTCATTCTACTTATATGATTAATCTTTTCCACATTACATGTTATTCTAATGTAGGTACTACTCAATCTGAGTGTGTTCCCCGTGATTCTCCTCAGTATTATTATCTCAGCTGTAGTGTGATGCCTAAGTAGTTAGTTTCCATAATTTGTTCCATTCTGTATACCGTCAATTTCTATCTTACATCTAATCGGTTCCAGTGACCAGTGACCAGTGTTTTTGTTTTTTAGGATGAAATTACCATGTTGATCTTCTTTGCTACTATGTTAAACTTGTGGATCAATCTTTGTAGATCGTCTTCACTTTCTGTTATGAGGATATCATCGTCTGCATAGCAGAGAATTTTTACTTCTCTATTTTCCATCTTATAACCTTTCTTGCTTTCCACTGCCTTTATTATTTTATCCATTATGAGATTAAAAAGTAGGGGGCTTAATCTTCCTGTATTATACTCGTGCTTATGTTTATTTCCTCTGTAAGTTGTCCGTCTATTCTGGCCTGTATTTTGTTGTCCTTATATATGTCTTGGATTGTTTTGATGATGTCGAACGGTATTTGTATATGGTATAACGTCTTTTAATCTAACTCTGTCAAAGGCTTTTGTTAAGTCAATTAAGCAAATGAACCCGGTCAATTATATTCTAGAGCTTTCTATTTGATTTGTCTAGTTACAAATACTGGGTCTGTACATGATCTCCCTTCTAAAACCTTGTTGTTCGACCTCAAAAGATATTCTTTGATTTATTAGTTAGTGATTTATTTTGGTTGTCATTTTTAGAGTAGTGTTTAAACAGTGGAATTAGTATACTTGTTTTCCATTCTTCACAAACTTTTTTGTGTTTTAATATTTTGTTAATGAACAGTGCCAACTGCTCAGTCATTACTTTCCCCATTTTTTTAAAGTTCATTTGCTATTCCATTACTGCTGCTAGCCTTTCGGTTTTTTAGATTTTACTGAGCTTCCTCCACTTCCTTTGTACTTATTCTGGTCTCTTCATCATTTCTGATTTTTGGTGTTTCCGATTCTCCTGTTGTGAATTGGTTTTGTGAGTACAATCTTTTTAGGTAGTCTATCCAAGTTTTTATTCCCATATGTTTTATTTCTACTATTCATTTCATTTCTTGTCTCTGTGGTGTTTTGTTTTGTTTTTTTCTCTTCTTTACATTTTTCTTTTACTTCTCAACAGAACCATGGCGTTTTCTTTTTGAGTTCTTTATTTTTATCCACCGTTTTCTTGCCAAGAGATTCCTTTCCTGCTTTTAGAATATTAGTTGTTACTTTTAGCCAGCTATTCTCTATTCCATCATCATCCGTGCTTCCATCTGCTTTCATATAGGTACTTTATTGAATCATCTTGTAGGTTTTCAACTCTTATTTTTGTGATGTATTGTGATGGTGTGTTCGGATTGTAAATTGATTTTACCATTCTTATTTTTCCCATGATTAATTTGCGGTCACTCCCTACTTCTGTCGAAGTTAGTGCTCTTACATCTAAGATTTTGGACGGGTGTATTTCTCTATTAGTTCGTATATAATCGATCATGGATCTATGTCCTCTTGTGTTTTCAAAGGTATATTTGTATTGGTCTTTATGTGAGAAAATGTATTATTTATGCGTAATTCATTTTTATTGCATAAATCTATTAAAAGGTCCCCATTTTCGTTCCTGAAATCTTCGTTGAATCGTTGTTTTATTCCTGGGATGATGTCATTTCCAATTCGAGCATTGAAGTCATCAAAAACAATCATGCACCTGTTTGATGGCATATCATCTATTGTTGTCTGTAGATCTTCGAAAAATATCTCTCTGATGTGTTCTTCTCTATTATTTTCCGGCGCATATATTACTATGATATTGATTAGCTCTTCTCCTAATCTCATTTTACATGCAACAATTCTCTTTGATACTAATTTAGCGACCCCTTCCTTGGCTCTTGTTTCCTTTGGAACCTCTTCTACTACATCTGGAGGTGATATTTCTTCTCCATTCAATTTTAACTTATCCTTCCTGCTTAGCCCGTTTCCAGTTTAGTTCTCTTTCTCTATTTTCTTCTGGGCCTGCCTCTTTTCATATCACCTTAACTGTTCTGTCCCCTTTCATTCTCACAATGTGTTCAAACCATCTCAACTATTGCTCAATTTTTTACACTGCACCCACTGCACGTTTAATTCAAGTCTAATCATGTCGTTCCTAATTTAATAGTGTCTCTTCTCAATTTTTGTCAGTATCTTTATTTCACATATTGTTATTTTTTGCTTCTATTTGTTAGTTAGCACTCAGGATTCGCAGCCGTAGATCAGCGTTACTTGTAATACTGGTTCGTAGATCCTCTTTTTTGTGGTTCTGGTTTTTTTGAGAAATACTTTTCTTTACCCTATTGACTACCTCTTCGTCAATTCTTCCATTTGGCTTTACGATTTTTAACGTTCTTGTTTTCCATATCTTGTGTTTCCACAGTTGTTTCTTCTGGTTTGTTTGATATTTTCATTATTTCTGTCTTTTGTATGTTCATCTGAAGTCTAGTCTGCTTTGTTTCATTTCATTGCTCCCCTTCCATATCTTATTTTGTAGCTCTTCTTCTGTGTTATCGAATATTAGTAGGTCGTTCGCATACATTAGCTCGTTTACGTAAATTGGTCTCAATCTGTTCTATCCTATATTTGTTTTCTTTACTTCTTTTTTCACTTCTTCAGCTTTTTCGTCCATGCCTAGAAGAAACAATAACCGGCCCAAAACGCCTCCTTGTCTCACTCTACTGTAAGTTACAAAACTACTTGTCCCGCTAACTCGTAACACATTCTCTATTTTTTATATATATGTTCCTAAGTAAGTATGTTTATCAGGTGTTTATCTCAAGTTTTCTATTTCTCATTATTTCCCATATATTTTCTTCGTTTATAATACTCTCTTTCTATAGGATTGAAACTATTGCAGTATAGCAAATTGTCAATTTCCTTGTACGGAAGGAATAAAATATAGACTTAAATATCATTAGGTTAAATATTTGATCGATATTTAAATTTTCTGGGTTTTTAGTGCCCATTCATGTACCTAATGGTTCTTTCAAATCGCGTTGCAATACTCTGAGTGCTAAAAGTATTATCGAATTTTGGAATAATATCCAAATATTCTTTTTTTGTAATAGCCATTTTATTATTTGAATTACTTGAAGGATAAAGTTTTGATGAAACTAATTTCAATTTTATTTCGATATCACTTGCTTCTTCTAGGTTTTAGCACAACGCAGTTGGCTTATTCGACTCGCCCAGCTTTATAAACTCGAATAGTCAATAAATCGTAGAAACTAACCGAATGTTCATTGACGCTCGTTTGACTATCCTACTGACTGCGCCACTTATATTTTTATTTACTGTAAACGTGTTTTCAGAACTGACTTTATTACTAACAACAAAATACTGCTTACAATTTCAATTCTAGACCAACGAATTAAAAAGTGTTGAGTCGACAATCTAAACTGGCTACTTAAGGGCAATGGCGTAGGTAACATATATTAAAACTCAGTAAGTTATAATTAATCTTACTTCTACACTTCACACTTTGATAGTTGGAATTTTGAAAATTCTCAACATTTCGGCTCCCACTTTGGAACCTTTATCAAGAGAAAAGTAGGGATAGGGTGGTTATTCTTTCATTGGTAAGAAGTGATCTGTGATCTCAATCTACCTACTCCACGCAACGAATCACCCATTTTTTTGGTTGATTCCAAGGCCTCAATCTGCCTACTCCTTGAAATTCCACCGAGGAAATGAAAGCTGAAATAAAAAAATATAAAATGAATCAAATAGAAAATAAAAATAATATGTTACCATCAAGATCACTGTTGACACTAAGACAATTACTGCTGGTCTTGAGCTATCTGGGGAGCTAGTCATCTCAACCTTGTAATTATAGGGAACCTATTGGCGGGTTTAGAGGTTTTGGCGCGCCTGGAAAATATATTATTGACGGGAGGAGCCATTAGGGTAATAGGGTAATCCCCTATAAGAGAATATGCTCAATGAAGAAGCCTTATTTCTTTGATCATTAACAATGGACCATGTTTCTTTAGAAACATCACGAGAATTAGCGAGTCTCCTATTATAATAAATATCTTTGGCAGCTTTTATTGTCTTATTTTTCTGTAGCTTCGCGTAATTTTTGAAGAAGACATGGTAGAATTGGAAACATTGACATATTTATATAACACCACAATTTCTTGTCAACTTATATTGGAATTATTATATTATGTAATAGGAAGAGTAGGTAGAGTAGATGAATAATTTTGTCAGTTCACTTCACATTTTCATTATTTTCATTAATCATGAATTTTCTGTTTTTTCAGCATTTAATACTAGGACGAATATACATTGGAAAATATTATAATTATGTTTACGTCATCTTGAAATTACCATGCATATTAATTGGACGTACGATTGTATACTAAAATTTCTTAATATTTTATTTACAGCAGTGATAACATCAACAAAAAACACAATGCTGCGGCGACGGTGGCGCCTGGGCTCCTCCGGCAGATGTTTTTCGTGACGTGAAGATGAACTCGTCGCTATTGGTGACAGACGACAACTCGTCTTCAGTTACAACAATTGATTCTAATGATCCCACGTATAATATAACAGAGGTAGTTCTTTTTGGCACGATAGGTAAGCTAAATTTATTTTAATTTAATTGAAAACTATAAGTGATTTTGTGATAAAATATTAGAATCATATGGTTCGAAACACAACTTTGAAAATGAGAATGGAAATAAATATCATTCCTGCCACTCTACACGACTTGTATAAAGTATTTTGTGTCTTATGACGCACTGCCTATAGGTGCTAACTCCATGAGATATTTAACATTAAGATGGGCTACTTTATCGTTCATTTTGATGAGTTTAGGAACATACAGCTGTTTGGTAAGCCCCAACGTCTGGGCACATTAACCAAGACAAATGCAAACGAATGGAAATATTCCTAAACCAATCCCTATGAGCATATCAAGTACACCTACACACCTAACCAAATTTTCACAAAAAATTATAATAATTAAAATTTTACATGTGAACAAAATGATAAAGAGTTCAATGAAAATCTTAACTAGGTATAATGAAAATTTTCGTAAAAGTTAAAATCTAAATTCAAAGTGGTAGTAGAAATTGATAATTTTTCAGATAAAACAGAATTTACCTTTAATTATAATTAAAAATCTACTATTAAAACTCCTCGTAGATAGAGGCTTAACAAAATTATTGTTGAATCCTGATATTGCTTTTCAATATTTTAAAAATAATATGAAATATTATTTTTAAAATATTTATCAATTTTCAAACTCAATCTCAAGAGGATTCTTTTACTTTTCCAAGCTTTATAGCATTTAGATCAAATCATAATTTGAAATTTCATAAAATTTTTGAAGGATTGATAGGATTAGATGATTTGAAAGTTAATTAATTCAATATGTATCCAGAACATTGAATGATTCTGAAAAAATATTTTACGAGGGTATATTGAAAAATTCCTAACCTACTATAGACTCAAACAAAACATCAATGTCAAAATATTTTATTACTCAACATATTCTCCTCTTAATTGGATAAATTTATTACTGCGAACCTGCACCGTCTCTAGACTTTTCAAAAAAAAATGTTTCTTCTTGCTCTGTAAACCAGACCTCCACAGCATCTATTACCTCCTCGTTGGAAGAAAATTTACGACCTCTTTACTTTTTTTCAGTTGAGGAAAGAAATCTGGTGAATAAGGGGGGTGTTCTAGTAGTAAAAACCCTAAATCACGAATTTTTTGCATGGCAACATGAGATTTGTGTGCAGAGGCGTTGTCCTGCAAAAACAAAACACCTTTGGAAGCTTTCCGTGTCTTTTCCGTTCAATTTTTTCATGTAGAGTGGTCAGTAATGTCGAATAGTAATCTCCAGTTATTGTTCTACTCTTATTCAATCCAATCAATCATGCTAACTCCATGGTAATCCCAAAAAACTGAAGCAAGAACTTTTCCAGCAGATTTTTGGACACGAAACTTCATAGGTCTTGGAGAACCAGAGTATCGTCATTCCAAATCAAGCACAGATCGAACGCGATGCTTCTACCTTTTCAAGCTTTTGGTCAACATTCAAACATTTCGGGATCCATTTTGCAGCAATTTTTTTCATGTCCAAATTGACGTGAACTATGTGATGAACGCGTTAGTATGAAATGTTCAGTGCTTCAGATATCCGTTTTAGCCCCATTCGACGGTCTAATAATATCATGTCTTGAATTGCGTCGATATTTTCGGGGACTAATACAGAAACTGGCCTTCACGATCAGTCATCATCTTCAATGGAAATTTTACCTCTTTTGAAGCTTGCAGTCCAATTTTTCTCGGTCGCATACGAAGGACATTGATCACCAAGGGTATTAAGCATATCTTCGTAAATTTGCTTACCTCTTAACCCTTTTAAATACAGATACTTGATGATTGCTCGATACTCCAATTTTTCGAAGTTCATAATTTCGGTGGACATTTTTTTTCTTTTAATTTATTGCGAACTCTGGTTTACTTTTTTGACGTCAAACTTCGCACTGACACTTCTAATAATTTATTGTTACGCAATATTTTGTTTATGCAATGATTTTTAATTTTTTCCATTTTGTCTCGCTGCGCAACAATCTTTTAAATTACTACATAATTTCCAGCGTTTTCTCTCGGACACTTATGAATTCTGCTACTCGAAATCTTTATGATAATTACTTGTCGCGATAGGGTCAAGTGCTCTCCTTAATTGTACACTTTAATTGTCTTGATATTGAAAATATTATATTTCTGATAACAAACCACATAGTCCGGGATCCGGCAATCTCAAAAGATTAACTAGATATTAATACATCCTTGTAGCTTTTATGATAGCAAAGAAGAAACCACATATTATCGGTGAAGAATTAATAAAACCATGTGTCCTAAAAGCCACGCAGATAACTTTAGGCGAAGTTGCAGAGCAAAAAATAAAGTCCATTTCTCTTTCGCATAACACAGTCAATCGTAGAATCGATGACATTGCAGCAGACATTAAGTCATAAATAATTAACAAAATAAAGTTATCGCAATTAATTGTGCACAATTGTATGTTCGTTACATCGGTGGAAATATCATTGAAGAAGAGATTTTATACTCCCAATCTTTGACAGCAGGTACTACATCTAAAGATATATTTAATCCAAAATCAAATTTCGTTGAAAAAAAATAATTTGGATTGGAACAAGCTCATTGGACTTTGCACAGATGGCGCACCTGCAATGATAGGTGTACGATCGGGGTTAGCTAAAAAGCTCAAGGAAAAGAATCCCGCAATGGTTATTACACACAGTAGTTTTATTGATAGGCAAGCTTTGGCTTCCAAAACTTTGTCACAAACTTTGGACTCAGCTATAAAAATTGTCAACTACATCAAGAACAGCGCTTTGAACAGTTGGTTATTTACATTACACTGCGAAGATCTCGATTCAAATCACAAAGCTTTTCTGTTCCATACAGAGGTACGCGGGCTTTCCAAAGGAAACATGTTTGCTCGCCTTTATGAATTGAAAGAAGAGGTAATTATTTTTCTCGAGGTCAAAGAAAAACACGTTTTCCTCACAATGTTCAAAAATGACATATTTCAATGGAAGTTGGCTTATTTACGAGGATGTATTGATATCTAGTTAGCCTAGACCAGTTTCATGGATAAACAAAATATTGTGTTACCATAGCAACGAACAATAGCTTATTAGAAGTGTCAGTGTAAAGCTTGACGTCAAAAAAGTAGACCAGAGTTACGCAATAAATTAAAAGAAAAAAGACGTCCACCGAAATTGTGAAAATCGAAAAATTGGAGCCATCGAGCCATCATCAAGTACTGGTATTTAAAAGGGTTAAGAGGTAAGCAGATTTACGAAGATATGCTTAATACCCTTGGTGATCAATGTCGTTCGTATGTGACCGTGAAAAAATGAACTGCAAGCTTAAAAAGAGGTAAATTTTCCATTGAAGATGATGACCGATCGGGAATGCCAGTTTCTGTGTCAGTCCTCGAAAATATCGATGCAGTTCATGACATGATTTTATCAGACCGTCGACTTGGGCTAAAACAGATATGTGAAGAACTGAATATTTCATACAAACGCGTTCATCATATAATTCACGTCAATTTGGACATGAGAAAAATTGCTGCAAAATGGATCCCCAAATGCTTGAATGGGGTGCAAGGGTAGAAGCATCGCGTTCGATCTGTGCTCGGTTTGAAAACGATGTAGACTTCTTGAACCGAATTGTTACTATGGATGAGACTTGGGTACATTTCTACGATCCAGAAACAAATCAACAATCGATGGAATGGCGATACTCTGGTTCTCCAAGACCTAAGAAGTTTCGTGTCCAAATGGAGTAATCATGATTGATTGGATTGGATAAGTGTAACAATAACTGGAGATTACTATTCGACATTATTGATCACTCTACGGAAAAAAATTAAAGAGAAAAGACGCGGAAAGCTATCCAAAGGTGCTTTGTTTTTGCAGGACAATGCCCCTGCACACAAATCTCATTTTCCCATGCAAAAAATTCGTTATTTAGAGTTTGAATTACTAGAACACCCCCCTTATTCATCAGATTTGGCTCTGTCCGACTATCATCTCTTTCTTCAACTGAGAAAAAGTTCAAAGGTCGTAAATTTTCTTCCAACGTGGAGGTTTGGTTTGCAGAGCAAGAAGAAACATTTTTTTTTTAAAGTCTATAGACGTTGCAGGTTCGCTGTAATAAATGTATCTAATTAAGAGGAGAATATGTCGAGTAATAAAATATTTTGACATTGAAATTTTGTTTGGTTCTATAGTAGGCTAACAATTTTTCAATATATCTTCGTAACTGAATGAGCTAAACTTGAAACTTCAGGGCAGAAACAGTACTAAAATAAACAATTATGATTATATTTAGAGGTTCATAGCAAAGCTTCGACTTTGGAATCAAAAATTATCTTCTGAAAATGTTATAACATTTTTCTCGGCTGTTCGAAGCAACTAAAAATAACACACGCAAATTTGAAAGCTGACGTAAAAGCTCATTTGCAAGAGCTGGAAGACGAATTTCGCCGATACTATCGAGACATCGATTTCGAGTCACCAATATGGAACATGACAAGAAATCTATTTGTTGTCGATGTGTTACAGTTACCAGAAGAAGTTCTGGAAGAATTTATAGCTGCTTCGTTCATGGACGATGACTTCCATTTTTTGACATTGGAGCAATTTTGGATCAAAAGATTGCCTGTTAATTCGAAACAGAACCTTGAATTAACCAACTGGTTCTGAGCATGCAATCTCATTATGATTATTATGATTTTTTCATAAAACACTTATTATTTTAATTTAAAATTTTAAAAAGTGTTTATAATAATTAAAATGAAAGGATTTTAAGTACATAATGTGCGTTTTTTTGTATTTATTGAAAGTGTAAAGGGCGGCATGAGAAAATTATTAATAGTCTGAGGAGCCTCAACAAAACAAAGGTTAGGAAACTCTGATTTAGATTGTTAAATTTAAGAATAGTTTAAATAAAAACAAAGGGCATATTCCTTACAGCCCACTGTATAGCTTAGTAGTTAAGGAATGTAGCCCTCAGCTTTTAAAACAGCTAAAAAATGAAAAATGACAAAATACAGGGAAATAGTAATCACATAAATCATGAAGAGTTTTAGAGGTGAATATTTTAATTATGTTTACAGGTCAGGGCATTTACGAAATTACGTGATACAATTAATAGTAGGAAAAAACAACGCCATCGTGTTCTAGGGGTCAAATGAAAGTTATATGCATAGAATTCCACATTTTTTGTCTATGCGTTATTTTTTTAAACAATAAAAACACTAAAAAATCGGTACAAATTTTGTTATTAGCGTTTTGCGCTGAACTTATGCAAGACTTGTCTTTGTTACTATGGACAATATTGTAGAGAATTGAAGAATTTTCAAAATAAGCTTTTATAAATTAAATTTCAATAATTTGTTGCTGGCGTTGTTTTTTTCTATTATTAATTTTATCACCAAAAGCCTGTTTTTTTGTAAGTGCTCTAGCCTATTAAGAAAGAGATACTTTTTATTTGTAGGCAATTTATATACATTTACTTTCAGCGGCTATCTTAGCCATCATAACCGTAATAGGAAACATTATGGTGATGATATCATTCAAAATCGATAAACAGCTTCAAACCATTAGCAATTACTTCTTATTCTCATTGGCAGTAGCGGATTTTGCCATAGGACTGATTTCAATGCCGCTCTTTACTATATACACACTTCTGGGTTATTGGCCTTTGGGACCGCTAATATGTGACACCTGGTTGGCATTAGATTATTTGGCAAGCAACGCTAGCGTACTGAATCTGCTTATCATCAGTTTTGATAGGTATTTTTCAGTTACAAGACCATTTTCATACCGAGCGAAGAGAACGACAAGAAGAGCTGCTGTTATGATAGCGTGAGTACCTTTTTCAATAGTACATAGAAATGTTTCAATTCCAAATTCGAAGGAATTTTGTCAATAGATAGAATTTTCCAGAGAACCTATTACACAACACACACTTTATCAACAACTTCTTTCACGAAACATTGTGAAAATAGGGCAAGAATGGCAATATTATATAGTTTTATATATTATATATCAAAGTCCTCTATTTTGCATTTTCCACAAAATATTTCTCCATTCCTTTCTGTTTACAGCTTTTTCTATCCAATTCTGAACATTATTATTTTTATTACACAGTCATCTCATCGCTTTCTTGGTCACCACTTTCTCTCTTTCTTTATTAGCTGTTCTCCTCCAGCCCTCATCCGTGTGTACTCCTCCGTATTTTCTTCTCTCTCTCCCATCTTTCTTACATGGCTTCATCTTTCTTTTTTAATATCCATGTCTCACATGAATATGTTGCGGTGGGTCTCACTACTGTTTTATATATTCTTATTTTTTTTTCTTGACACGTGTTTTGACTTCATCAGTGATCTTATACTTACCGAGTTTTTGTGCTCCTCCAGTTATTCTGGCTTTCAGTTCTAATTCTTCTACTCCCTTGTTTTCTATTACTACTTTTAGATACACAAAGTTGTTTTCTACAAAGATATAATATCTACGTTATATCTTTTTATTTCTTTCATCAGTATCTTTATTCCTCCTTCATGAAAAGTGCCTCTCACATTCCATGTGGCCATATTAAACATGTCTGGCTTTTGTTTTGCTTTTTATTTCAGAGTTTTTGTTTCTTTTTTCCTTGTTACTATCAAAATTTGTATTATATTCGTTGTTTAAATGAAAATTAGCGATTAAAAAAGATGTAATTTTTAACACTATTAGAAAAGATTATTCACTCTCCCCATGGCTCTATTTTCTGCACCTTTATTATTCGACGTCATTAAATATATGAGCTGTGTTATTTTGGAGGTAATTTCACTAAGGTAAACGTATTGAATACTAATCGATTTAAATCATCTTCATCAATCACATTTCATTAATAAATATCCTTATTTGATTATTTAAATATAAATGGACTGAGGCCACTATCAAAATAAACGCTTAAATTATTCAACTACTCAGTTATTTTTATATGTCCATAATTTTCGGATTTAGTTGAAATATAAGTGATCTCGAATGCTTTATTGATATAACTACTAACAACCAAAAATCACTCCAAAAATTAACGATCTATAATCAAAACCACAATTGTTACAAAATTTCGAAAAAATTAACAACCTCTGCTTTCTTCGTCGTCTCTTTTCACTTTACTTTTTCGGGTGTTTATTTAGGGCTCCCATTTCTCGTTTACCGAAATCATGTCAAGATTTTCCACTGTTGTTCTCCCAGTTGATCAATGTCTTTCTGAGTTTTTTCATTGTTTATTCCCGATGTCATGATTTTCCTCCCTATCTCTTTGAATTTTTACGACTTATGTACACTAATTTAATTGATTCTTGTGTTAATTTTTCTCGCTTTGTTGCTTTTCTAATCCACTCAGTTCCTTTACAAGTATTCGATAAAGCTTATAGTTTTAGTTCTTACCAGGGCTACAATATTTAATCTGAAATTTTTGCATGTAGTTTGTAACTTCCTTGAGCCAGACATATTGCCAGACATATTCGGATTCCATTATCTTACTCATCTTCCATACATAAAACTCACACTGTATGTATACATACTTAGTTAATTATATTCTCTTGGTATATGCTGTTTCTCACATGATCCTCCATATCTATTCACTTTCAACCAACTATCTATTACATTCTGATGCTATTTAGTCCCTTCCGCCTCCTTTTCCTGTTTTGTCCTATATTTGAATTCTTCTCGATATTTCATCTTGACCTTTTTTATTTATTTTAGCATTGTATATTATTCTTAAGGTCCTTTGTGGAACTTGTTTACATAGTAGTTGACAAACATTTATTCTTCCTCTGAATGTAATTTTTCTCTTCTTTCTTGTTATCTTCCTTCTTGTTGTATTTTTGTAATATTTTCATTTAACTTGCGATATGAACATAGCAGATTTGAAGCATTTTATAATGCAAGTGTATTTATGATTCTTTTCGTATACATATTTGTTAATTGTTGTTTTTCCGTGGTATCTCATACATCCCATTTTCTTATTATATTATTTTTGTTTTACTTCCAAGTCCTGCATCAAATTCTATTTGTCATTTTGTAGAAAATTCTCTAGGATACTTATAGAATGCATCTTCCATTAGGCCATATTTCTTATGTTTTTGTTCTTGTGGTACGTCAATAGACAAGATCTTCTCCATTTCCTATTAGTAAATTTATATTTTATATACAGGGTGAACCACGTCGAGATAAAACTATCTGTATATGGCAAAATACTTATAGTAAAATCATGAAAATTTTTACGTTTGGGTTTTCAGATACGATATTTTTAACTAAAATATTTTAAAAGATGGCTGACTTCTAGTTTTACCGGAAGTCGACTGTAGCTTTGTTATTTTAAATAGAATACCCTGTATATTGATACATTTTTGAAATATACCCAAAATATTCGTATACTTTTTGAGAACTTCTTTCAAAAAATGCTTACTTTTTGAGTCATTAATTTGTTTGTAAAAAATTTCACCATTGCAAATCCTAATAAATTATTTTTTTACGAGAATATCCTTAAAGATATGAAAATAGATTCTGTTCAGAAACTTTTAGCAAATTCACATGTATTTGAATATATGTGAATTTTTCATTTTATACAGGGCGTGTATAAAAAATGTTCAAAGTTTACCTTTATAAATGTCAAATTTCTTCATTTTTTTAAATAGAACCACCCGGTTTTTTCTATTTTAATGCATTCAGGGGTAAAAAATTATGCATATGTCATATCAGTTGAATAAATAACATTTATTACAAAGCTTACTAAAAATATACATGGAAAATTAAAATTTGTTCAAAAATACTATAATAATTTAAAACCTCGAATATCTCGGGAACGACTAAAAGTTGGAATAGGAGTGGTCAATACAATTTGATTCAATTTTTTTACAGACCTTGACAAGATGAAGAAAAATATTTTTTTATTTCTTACTGCTTGTATCAACGGGTCAAAATAAAATTTAGACCAGACCTGCATCTCTAAAAATATACAGGAAACATTCAATATCTGGATAACGTTAAGGTTTAGGTATAGGGAAGTATACATGAATTTGCCCCTGAATGCATTAAAATAGGAAAAACTGGATGGTTCTATTTAAAAAAAGAAATTTGATATTTATGAAGTTAAACTTTGAACACTTTTTATATACATCCTGTATAAAATGAAAAATTTCTCAACATAAATTTACATACGTCTCACCTTGCTAAAAACAGCCGAATAGAAACCATTTTCATATATTTAATGGTATCCTCGTAAAAAAATAATTTAGAAGGGCCTGCAACGGTCAAATTAATTACAAAAATATTAATAACTCAAAAAGTTTGGATTTTGCATGGTGTCCCATTTAAAATGATAATGTTACAGTCGGGAATCTTTTAGTTAAAAACATGGTATCCGAAAACCGAAACTCGTCGTATATCTATTGTATATCTATTGTCATCTTCCTCAGCTTATTTTCTATTTAAAATCTGTCTGTTTGTTTCTAATTTTTCCATTATGATGTATCCTTCAACATTTCGTTAATTTCGCTAGTTATATTGTTTATGATGTTAGTATCACTTAGATGTTATTTTCTATGCAACTTAAATCACCCCAACTAATGTTCTTTATTTATCTAGTTTTTTAACGGTGACTTGTGTCACTTTCCCCACAATTTTTTACCTTCTTGTTATCTCAGCTTCAAATATTTCCAATCAATTATCTGAAAAAAATCTCTGTTTCTATTGATCGTGTTCTAAAAATTAGTTCTTCTTTGATTCAAAGATGTTTTAATGTGCTATTTAAAATTATCCAGATCTGCTTGGGGAATCAGTCTGCTGCTATGGCCTCCATGGATCTATAGTTGGCCATACATCGAAGGACAACGGACTGTACCAAAAGATGAATGTTACATACAGTTCATCGAAACCAATCACTACATTACCTTTGGAACGGCGATAGCTGCGTTTTATGTACCCGTAACTGTAATGATTGTTTTGTATTGGAGGATATGGAGGGAAACAGAAAAAAGACAAAAGGACCTTCCAAACCTACAAGCGGGAAAAAAGGATAGTAGTAAAAGAAGTAATTCAAGGTGAGGATATTATTACTTGTATGTTTTCATAGTTATTAATTTTCACTTCATCTTGGATTTCCTTGTTGTATGATTGTCTTAAGCATGTCTCACACGGAGACAATGATAAAGTAGTTGACATTAACTATACTTCACGTTCATATTGTATATTTTTGTAATAATAAGTGTGCATCATTATTTATATTTCAACCCTGTACACTTGCTCTATGCGTGATTATATTTTGGTTTACTATTTTTCTTCGATGAATAGTCTTTAACACTGGGAATAGATGTAGGCTGTCGAAGAGAAGAGTTGAAGAGTTAAAATGGAAATTATTGACATTGAAAATAAGGGGAAGTTACAACTCATCACGAACCCCAGATTTTAAAACGCTACAAGTCGAGGTTTAAAAGTTATCGGAGAAACCTGTTCAAACATGAATTTAATACATTTATATCAAAAATATGCTGAATTGAGACCTATCATATAGAAATGGAAAATGTACAAATCAAATTGTTGGTATAAACACTTCCATCGTTAGTTACGATATATTTAAGTTTGCCGCAACCAGATGAATAGAGAAAAATGCTTTATTGTGAAAAAATTGTCACAGTTTGTAGACAAATGCTTGTGAGAACTAAAAAACAAACATAAACTAAATAAATATGAGTACAATGAGTAAAAGAAATATAGGTAATAGTAATAGGTAATAATTATTATATAAGTCCAAAAATTAAAGCAGTATGCAGCATGTCCAGAATTAAATATTATTATTAGAAGTCAAGTCGCTTGTAGAATGCACTTACCAGTAAATATGCCCTCAAATTGTTGCGGAATGTGAGAAAATATGATATCGATTTGATTTCAATTGGCAAGTGATTGTGCATTTTTTGCATTGTAAAATATTGAGCCCTTAAGTAGTTCTGTAGGTATGTAAAGGTCCTGCTCCGCGTCCCTAAGTGGATAGCCCTGCAATGACCTTTCTGAAATTGGAGAATCCTTACGAATGGAAGGCAAATGGATTCAAATATTACTAATTCGATTTTTAACGATTTTGGGATTTAAACGAAAAATTAATCGGTAATTGTAAATAAAAATATTCATCCAATTTTTTTTTATTTAAAACTGTGTCATGCGCAACCTCGTATCTTAAAATACATTATGGCGCATAAACAAGTTCCCTCTCAGCAATGTGATTTAGTTAGTATTACAATTGAGATGATTAAAACATTGTCAAGACAAGATAATGTTTATTTATATTCCAAAGAAATCCCGTTAACTAAGCAAAAATACATGGACTTATTATCTCTGAAACCATTAATATCTGAGAACTCTCACTGTTTTTGTGAAAATTCAAAAATGAATTTCTATGTATGTAATAGCGTATGTTGCCGCCCCTCGCTCTAATTACAGCTTCCATTCGTCTTGGAAGGCTTCTTAACAGGTTCTGCACATGATCTATTGGGTTAAGGTCCGGGCTACGTGCAGGCCAATTCAGGGTGGGTATCTCTATTTCTTCTCAGCACTGCTGAACCACTATAGCATTTTGTGCATTAGCACAGAGTTGTCACCGATATGAGGCATATAGGGCACAACATTGGGTTATAGGATATTGGTTATGTACCTGCCAGCATTTAGTTTTCCATCATTCACTGGTACTAACTCCGTGTGACCCTCGAAAGAAATTCCTCCCTAAACTATGACAGAGCCACCACCAAAGCTCTCAGTTTGACAAAAATTAACTTGATCGTGCCGTTGACCACGTAACCTTTATACTGGTATACGCCTATCTGATGAATACAGACAAAATCTTGATTTATCCGTGAATAAAATATTGGACCAATCTTGAATATTAAAATTTGCGTGTTCTCGAGCAAATTCCAATATTACTACTCGATGTTCTCTAGTAAGACGTGGACGTGGACCTCTAGCTGGCACTCAGGCTCGTATACCTGCTTCTCTCAACCTATTTCGAACTGTTTGTAGGCTTATTCGTACATTACGAGCAGCCAACAGATCTATTTCCAGCCTTCGAGCGGTGGTTTGCCTAATTCTTAACGCCGTTAACCTCAAATAAAGATCATCATCTACCGAAGTTACCCTTCCGCGGCCTTGTCCGGTGCTTTGTTGAACTCCAATTACCCCGGCGACGTATCTTTGACTGCGGCCATCTTGTATGAGCGCGATGATTCTAGCGGCTTTTTCATTCGTCACATGTCTTGTTAAACGTTGAGACACATCCATTATTAACAAAATAAATTTAAATTTTCACTATACAATAACACAATTTGCTTAGAAAGTTCTCGATCTCAATGCATTCTCAAAGACAGAAATCATTTACTCGAGCATTTTTGCTTTGTAAGAAATTGTGATATTTTTTTGCCCATGATAACAAACCAGAAATATCTATTAAGTTAATACATATACAAAAAACTAAAAAACCAAAAACTAAACTAAAAAAAATTAAAAAAAATAAAAAAAACTAAAATTAAATATTAAAAATATCCTAAAATACCAGTGATCCGATAATTTTTGTGGGGTGTATATTTAAAAGTTTAGCACTTTTGTTCGATTAAGAATGATTTAAAAAGTTAATTTGTTCGCAAAATAAAATAATTTACAAAACTTTTTCATGTACTTATATTTGTAAATAATACTATGCAATCATGTATGTTACGTTTTTTTCTCTGCAGCAAACACGTATCTCAGAAAATAAAAGAAAAATTAATAATTAAATGTTTTAAATACTATACTGAGCTTGGAAATTTATCAAGAGAGTGAATATTTTTTAAATTAATAAAAAAATTGTTTAAAAAAATTTTCAATTTCATTATAAAACGTTTTTTATCATTCCTGAAAAGTAGTAGTTTTTGAGATACGAGGTTGCGCTTGAAAACCATCGTGCTGTTGCCGAAGTGTATGTGAGCAATTCTCTCAATTGTGCTTCACGAATTTCATTACAAGCTAACCAATTTAACTGTTCGTCTTTTTATCTGGGTGAAGATCGCTTGATGCACGTTTCTAGTCGTCATTTTTTCTCGACTTTTTCTGCTCATATGCCTCTGTTTCATGAGTACCTTTCAGTTTTTTAGCTTGTTTCATAATTTCTAATTTTTTCTTCCATTTTTTGATTTTAACTATAACTGATGTCTTTCTATTTGTTTTAAAAGCTCTTAGTCAGTTATATTCCACTAAATCAGCTTCCTTGTCAACTTCTATCTCTATTTTTCTCATTAATATTTGAACCTTTATGTTTTATTGACATTTCCCTTTGAATTATTATATCATTGCGATCCGTTTATATTTTCACATTTTCCAGTCTTTCTTCTTGTTCGGCTATTATTTGATTAAGCCTTTGATTTTCTTGTTTTAATTCATCTATAATATATGCATTTATGTCTATTTTTTCTTCCGTACTCTTGAGACTTTCTTTTATCTGTAAGAACATTCCTTTTATTATTTCCATATCCACATCGTCATTTTTATCACATTTCTTTGATTAACGCACCTTAACGAGTTTTGCATCCCTTTGAGTTTCGCAAGGTACCTTCTCAGTTTAGCCCCAAAACTTACCAAAGCTAACAAAACTAATCTAGCTACGTTATTGCCTTTGGTATGATGTTTATTTTCTTCGGGTCTGTCATCAACTTTTTCTAATACAAACCTTTACTTATAATTAAAAAGATAAGTCGAGAATGTGAAATGATATTTTCAGGTATAAGAGAGAAAATGATAAACGAGATGTTTAATTCAAAAAATAGGTAAAATATTATCATCATGAACCATTCTATGAAGAAGATTGAACTGAAATTTTTCATGAAAACTCTTTAAAACAAAGAACAGTAAAGTTATACTGTATTCTAGGTCATCAGCAAACAAACTTTATTGATTACATATACAGGGTGGTCCAAAGTTTACAACTAAATTTTCTCTTTTTTTTTGTAATTAAATTGAAAAATGCTCGGACACAACGATTTTGCTTTTTATAGGAACACATTTTGAACATATTATTCGATCTGCACCTTTAAGTGAGTAACAACCCTAAAATTTCAAATAGAGGGACTGATATATTATTTGAAAGGGCACAAAATTGTCTTTATTCCCTATTTGTTGCATTTTACTAAAACAGTTAATGCGAAAACGACTTTAAAGACATTAAGCCAATAATTTTGGTATTAACGAAAAATACGAATAAGTTTTAATTATTACGAGTGAAAACAACTACAATAATTTCTAAATTATTTATTTTAAAGGAAAATGGGATTTCAAAAACACGACATTATTTATCAGAACTAAATTCCTTACTAATCGTTTGCCTTTTTATGTTGAAATAAAAATTGCAGATACGTGTAGGAAAAGAATTTACACAGTTTATTTTATTCTCTTTATTGATTCAGATTGGTTGCTTTTCAAGTTATTTTAATTTCACGGTACAAAATGATTTATTCCATTCCAGAACGAGTTGAAATAGCTAAACTTTATTTTCAAAATAATAGTTGTGCTAGACTTACGGCTCGCTTATTTAATGAGAGATAAGTTAGTTAAAAAATTGTAGATACCGGATCTGTCTGTAATGTAAAACACCAGTCAGCGTTTAATTGAAGATTTGCAATTATTATAAACGTCTGGTGTGGCATATTAGGAAATCATATCCTAAGACCACTTTTTATTCCTGGAAATTTAACTGGTGAAGTCTACCTAAACATGCTTGAAGTTACAATTGATCCTTTAATAACACAAATAATTGAAGATGACCAAAATCATACTGCTGATCGGCTTCATTTTCAGCAAGATGGAACACCTCCGCACTATGTGGCTTCTGTAAGACAGTTCTTAGATGACCGGTTTCCTGGACGGTGGATTGGAAAGATGGGCTCAATTGGATGGCCTGCCAGGTCACCGGATTTATCGCCTTTAGACTTTTTTCTTTGGAGATACTTAAAAAATAAATGTTTTTCACGAAGCCCGAGTCCATAGGAGATCTTCGCCAACGGATTACAGCAGAGTACAGAAACATAACACCTGATATACTACGAAATGTTAGAAATAGATTTGAACAAAATCTGTGTTATTGTATGGAATCAAATGGGTCACATTTTCAACATTTGTTAATGAGGTTTTAATAAATCAATTTAACGGCTAGTTTACTTTTTTTACAAAGCATATTAAAAATAACAAATATTGGAATGTATTAACGATTGCAGTTGTTTTCACGCGTAATAATTAAAACTTATTTGTATTTTTCATTAATATCAAAATTTTCGGCTTAATGTCTTTAACCCCGTTTTCGTATTAACTGTTTTAGTAAAATTCAACAAATAGGGTATCATTACAAAGACAATTTTGTGCCATTTTAAATGATGTATCAGTCGATCCCTCTTTCCATTTAAAATTTTAGGGTTGTTACTCACCCCCACTAGAGGGTGAAAGGCGCAGATCGAATAATATGCTTAAAATCGATGTGTCCGAGCATTTTTGAATTTAATTACAAGAAAAAAGCTAGGTGCAACCTTTTCGTTGGATCACACTGTATATGTAATTTGGTCCAAATTAAATGATAGGATGTTTATTATTTAAACTAATGGTCTCAATAATTAATAATTGATAATAAACTGATAATCAACGTTGATTGTTGTTATTAATCGTAGTTTCCATAAATCTGGAACAGATGGCGCCATAAGCGAATTTCTTTAGAGAGAACTGTAAAATTTTGCGATTTGCACCTCATAGATGGCTCCACACTTTAATTTGATATATTTTCTTAGACTATACACTATATATCCTGTTTAAATCACTCAGCCACATCAATGCGTGGCCGGGTCTGTAAATACATAGTAGTAAATATATAAATAATAAAGCTCATCAATAAAACTGGATTCTGAATTAATATAACAAATTTAGCTAAAAAAATTTTTCTCACCTGTTTTGTCCACTAAAATTATTGAATTTAGAATAGCCAAAAGCTAAAAAAACTTCGTCAAGAAACCTATTAAATCAGTTTAACTAATTATTTCTGGTTAATACCAATTACTGGTAACCATTACCAAATTAAAGCTACTAGCATAATTTCCATTCTAGCCGAATTTCTTAATTCTTCAAAATTTGTCATACAAGCAAATTTTGGTTTCTTTAAAACTATGAAATCTTCATTTTTCGAAATGCATCTTTTCATTCGCCACTTGATATTTGGTAATTATCTTCAAACTATTATACACGTATGGAATTTTTTACAAGTTACTTATTTTTTCCTTAGATGTTCAATGTTGCTAGGGTAAAAAACAATTCGATCTTTAATTTTTTTCATTTAATTGTGTGTTACGTTACATATAGTGTATTCGTGTGCAGTGATGAGCAAAACAATGCTTGTTCAACGATGGACCACGACGAGTGGAAGCGGCCACGATCAGAATCTACAGGAGCCGACTCCGATTCTGTGTATATGCACAATATTTGTGTAGATACTCATAGAAGAAAAAAACCGGTGAGTTCACATGTAAAATATTGTTCTGTTATCGTAATACGAAAAAAATTATTTTGAAACAAAACGAATAAAAAAATAAATTAACATTATAAATATTAGCGGTATTATAATAGTTATTTATGCAACGAGTGAGTAAAGTAATACTTTTTTCACTATAGAACGGTTTAAATTCATTAAAATTCCTACAAGAATCTATACAACTCAAAGCCACCGAAAATCTTAATTATTTCACAGACAATGAAGTATTCGAAAGCTCGGAAAATATATTGAAATTAGTCTACTTCGGTGTTTCATTGCCACGTTCCCAATAAGAAAACGCTCATAATATAGCTGGCAAGACTTTGTTAAAATTCATATATAAATATATAACTCGTGGTTAAAAATAACGCACGACACCGATTTCTGGAAATATTTTTTTGTTTAATAAATTTAAATTAATATTAAAATGAAAATTTAAAAAAACCACAAAGACTGTTAATTGCTGATAAGAAATTTTGCTACATGAAGTAATTATATACTTTCGCGGTCCCCTCGTTTTTTGGCTGTAGAAAATCGAATCTGATTTCGATGAATTTTTGTTTAAATCTTCGTTTTTACGGCAGATTTATGAAAAAAAATATGGAAATAAAAAAAATGAAAACTGATATTCGTTAGGTTAGGTTAGGTTAGATGTGCTAAAAATTCAGAACAAATATTTACATTTGATCTGCTTCTCAATTATGACTGGCAGCGTGATCGACAATACTCGATTTTTCGGTCCCTCCGTATTTGTGTTATGTACTCCTTAAACCGGACAATCTCTTAGTCTGCCCAAAATACAAGTACTTCCCATAACAATCACCACAGCTTATTTCGTATATATCATTCTTTTCCAAATTTGGTATTTCATCCTTAGGATTACCCAGCAATTGTTTCAATGTATTGTTTGATTTATAAACCAATTTAAAACCCATGTTAAATATTCTTTCCACTCCCTTTGTATAAACAAACTTTAAAGGTAACAGAGCAAATTTTTCTTGTTTTTCATTTTGAATTTGTAAAAAAGTGATTTCCCACAGAGATTTTTTAAAACTATAACGGTTAATTAACCTATTTACAATTCTTTGAATAGATTGAATATTGGGATTTTGACTGTACTCTTTAAACAACACAATATTAAGATAGCGTGCAGTCAGTCAAATCTTTAAAATTCGATCAATTTTTAGTAAAATAAAAGATAACACACCAATTAATAAATTGTCTAGCATAGTATATGAAATTCCTTGTTTGATTTGTAACGAGAAGTACATCGGTCAGTTGGGGGGTCACTCACCTATCGGATTCCTCTTACAAGAGTTATAGCAGATTATATCCTGATATTCATTAGCGATACATCATAAACCTGTCAAAAACGTCTATTTTTAGAAACAACATATATTGCCCAAAATGCTAAATGCATTAATAAGAAAACTGATTTAAATAACCTTGGTGTAATCTATGCATATATTTTAGATTTTGAAAAAACAAATTCTATAAAAAATGTAACGTCATTAAAAACCAACTTTCTACCGCTGTCTACAGTACACCAGGATAATGCAGTGGCTGGAGTTGATAGTAAATTTAACCAGATGCTGTAGATACTACTGATAGAATGGTTGAAGAGTATTAAGCACGTAGACTAACTTATCTAACTAATAGATTATCTATGATAATATTTGGACAACTACTGGATATTTCTGGATAAAATATATTTATTTTAGGGAGTGTGTAATTTTCAATTAAATCAGCTACTACTCGTAAATATTGCCGTAGAAAATTCCTGAATGAGCTCGGAGAATCGCCGATGGAAAACAATGTTATTATAAGATTGGAGACCGGGAAAAATGCATAGAACTCTTATAACTCTCATATTATTTATATATTTTCTGATCTGGAAAATAGAAATGCAGTAGAACATGAAGGTCTACTCCCGGATGCTTTTTTAACGCGATTAGAAAAAAAGACAATGGAGACTAATATACAGTCAGTGTAATCATTTTTTGTGTTCTTTCACTCCAAAAAATGCATGTGGAAAGTGACAAAATAGTTTAATTGATTTTTTTTATATTTTTGCGTTTTGTTTTTGTATTATAACCAAGATTTTCTAGTAAATATTCTTTTAAATGAATGAATGATTTTCATCAATTTTTGTTTTTTGCTTTTTAAAATAACATAAAAATAGGGAAGCTGTATTTAGGTTTGGGGTACAAATGTATCCCTAACTGTAATCTGTTTATTTTTTGGTACCGTTAACTCTGATAGTTTCAAAAATATATAAATGGTTCAGATAAAAATCAAGTTGTTGATATGCTTTTTAAAAGTAGGATAAAAACAAATTTAGATCAAAGCTTTGAAAGATATTTAATTTTCTAATTCCCAGTAGTTTCACAATAATATTTATCGAAACGTGAAAACCATGTAATTTCTTTGACAGTAAACAGTGTGTTCAGTATAGTCAATTTCTTATTATGCAAGTGGAAAAACTTCGTTTCAAGCAACATATTTGCTTCAATATACAGGACACAACAACATCAAGCATCATATACTATTGTGATATAAGTTTTATTATTATCAGGTAATCCTCGTATCGAATCGACGTCATGGTTTACTTCTTGGTTTGTGGCGCATCCGCGAATGGTGCGTAGCCTGGTGGCATTCCGGAAGGGAAGAAAGCAGCGACACTGAAGAAGAGAGTCCCAGTGAACAGGGACAGGGATGTATCACTCCTGTTTCTCTGGACACGCCTTTGCAAAGTTCTGTTTCAAGGTGTACGTCGTTTAACGTCATCAGGTTAGTTAGAAAATCTAATATTAAATCTTCCTGTTGATGTAAAAGTGGTATTAGTTTAAGAGGCATTAATAGGACTAAGTTATATGAGTACCATGATGTTCTTTAATATCGGATTAGTAATTTATATGAAGCGATGAATCTAACATTTTTGACTTACGTCTAAAGAATAATTATTAACTCTCTAACTTATTAACTTGTTAATGCATTCCGCTGGTTTTTTGCTTATTTATTTTGCTTCTAAATTGGAAGCCCTTCCTTCTACTTCCAGTCAGATATGAATTGATAACATTTGCGAAGAACAAATTATATCAGTGCAGAGCTTCTGTTGTGAGTACAAGAATATGAAGGTATCTAAAAGTATTAAAAAAAAATCATTCCTCACAATATCCTCTTAACTTATTTCCCGTTTAGGAATTGATAATAAAAAATAATTTAAACGGTTGCCATCTTACTTTTGCTTTGCTTCAAGCACATCAGCAAATTCTTTCTTCACTAATCAACTGATTTTACTTGATTTTTATTGGCTGATCCATATATATTTGACCAAACCGAAATGTTTGTGGGCCATACCAAATCAACAACAATGTTTATAATCACCATTCCATAAATGCTTGAAATTTGGCACAGGTGTAAATTGGAGAGGAAATATGAAAATGTGAACCAGATCTGTCAACTTGTATCTGGAATATGAGGGTATAAAATTGTATAATTATAGAACCCAAAAAAGAAACACCAACTATTTGTATTTAAGCTGGAATTTCTGGAACCATTGATGATATTCTTATTGAACGCACTGTTTACACTGTCACTACACCAACACTCACCATTACACTGTCTGACGCGCGTTTCGATAACTAAGTTAATCAGTTTTAGATTATCTTAGTTTAGGTAAAATGAAACAGTTTTAGTTTATCTTCAGTCTCTGAAGGCGATAACTTGGTTATCGAAACGCACGTCAGACAGTGTAATTGTGAGTGTTGGTGTAGTTATGGTGTAAACAGCATTGATCAATTATTAGCATTGATGCAAAAACATTGCTGTTTAAGAGATTAGAGAGATGAAGCATGAATTTGGTACCCCAAAATACATGGTCAAACATTTGAAAAGAATTTTTAGAAAAAAACGTTTTTTGGAAATTATAAATTTAAAAATCAGGGAAAAGATTGTCAGCTGTAGGATCATTTTCGAAAATTCAGTTGAAAAAGTACAATTCCGTTAGTGAGTTTCAGTAGATTGTTTAATATCTAGTTCTTAGAGACAGATTCAGATGAATTTATTGATTAATTCTAGTTCAGCATGACTTCACTTCCAAACAGCAGGAATTTTCTCTGAAGCATACAAAAGAAATCTGGAACCATCTGAATTTGTTATAACCGGTAATTTTTCAAAAAAGTATAGCATAGTCCCATGAAATTGAGTACAAAGCTACCATAGGACAAGCCAACAGATCACAATCCATTCTCTTGTTATATACTGCAAAGAAAAAAACGAAATTGTAATAGTTTCCGATCCCTAGAGCAAAAAAATACCTAAATCTGTGCTTTCATGAGGAAAATTTTATGATGAGATGATTTTTTGCCACAGCTCATGGCATATGAGAAGTAAATCCATGCCCCACCACAACTTTTTGAGTTTGTATAAAACATAACCAACATATACTTTTGCATATTCTATCCAAGAAGATTATGTTGAATGCGAATGTTGTTTTTTTTTTGAAAAATGAAGCAATTAATCCATTGTTCCAAACTTATACATTGGTAGCCGTCCATAGAATTAGATTTAAAATTTTGAAACATGTAGTTTCAGAGAAAGCAAATGATTTTATTGTGAATAGACAATAAAAGATCTTTTCACAGCTAGTCAATGTAATAAATTTGTCTAACTTTAGATCTTTAATAACAGTAACCAATTCTTTGTTTGTTGGGCCTTTTTTACAATCGCTGACAGGAATAGGAACATTTCTTTCAGACATAAATGCAGGAATATTTCGAAGAAATTGTGTACATACACCTTCCGACAGCTTCGGCCAATAGAAATGCATTTGTCCTTATGATTCGATGTTTTCATTGGTAAACAGTGGAGATGATGAGTCCACGTGGACTGACGGTTTGTTACATGTTTACCGAATTTTTTACGGAGAGTAAACATTATTTTTCATTTCTTAATGTAGTGTTATGTTTAATGAGTGTCTTCTACAATTGATATTGGAGGAACTATACTAACATTCGAATTCAAGTAATTTCAAAATTGTACATGGATTAAAACATTTGAAATTATCTGCCATTATGTTGATCACTAATTTTGGCATCACCAGCAATCACAGTTCATATTTTCTTTCTAAAAAAATTGGGGTGGTACCTATCTTTCAAAGAAAGTATAGTACAAGCCGAAATAATGAGTTCACTTCCTTATTGTATAATAGAGAATAGAAATTCAAGGTTTTTTAAAAAAACTCCGTTACATCTGTGTTTGAAATTTTATTCATAAGTGAAAAACTTCCGAATATTTGCCAATTATTTTTGCCAAATGAGAATTCGCGATTCATAAAATCGCTATTTTTTATTGGCATGAAGAGAATAACAAAGTCTGCATAAGTATGTGAGAAGGAAAATTTACCATTATATAAGACCAGACATGTCAAAAATTTTTAAATACGACCTATTGTTTTTGAGTTATAGGTCTTTAAAGTTAAAGTGAAATCAGAACATCACTAAACTAAAAAAAAATAAAGACACTAAAAAATCGAATATTATATATTCCATACCATGTTTGAATTATCCTAAAAATTATATAGGAATGACGACACAATACTTGAAGAGTAGAATAGGTTTTCACAAATACATTAAAAATGCATCAACTGCTTTACACAAATATAAAAAAATAAACATCATGAATTTGACTTTAAAACAACCAAAATCTCAGCTCAAGACACAAACTATCAAAAATTATTAATCAAAGAAATTATTTAGATAAAACAAAATAGGTTTTCTGTGAAGGATAGACAAAATATAAAAAACCTCAGCCAAATTTACCATGAATTGCTTAATTAGTTCATTTCAATTTATCTGGTATAATTTTAATTTTAATACTTGTATATTAATACTTAATGTTTGTAATAATGTTTTTAAGATATCTACAAATATTTCAATTATCATCACAAGAAATTAAGGAAAAAAAATAAATATACTCATATGGTTGAGGAAATTAAGTGAATATATATATATATATATATATATATATATATATATATATATATATATATGCGTGTTAATGCGGTTTTATTTGTTAACATATTGATGACCTTTTAGTCTATTTTGCAAATATTGAAATGTCTGTCCTATGTAAACAGCGTCGCATAAAATTACAAGGTATTTGATACACAATATTATTTTAGTTGTATTTTTGGGCGTTTCGATTTTGATTCAGAGAAATAATACAATAATATTATTGAAATAATTTGCTAGTTATTAAGAATATCCTTGTACATATGGTAAGGAAATTTGATTTTCATGCCCTGTTTTGTTCCTTAATTGATATAATTTGTTTATCCTTCTCTTGAATACCTATGTCAATTATCATATTATCACGATAATTATTTTCTTTCAATGCAGTTTTTGCTTTTTTAAAACTTATGCTTCTAAATCCACGATCTAATAGTTGGATAGATCTATCAGCTAAATTTATCATCACTGATCTTTTTTGTAACATAGATTGACACGAATTGAAGTTCAAATATCAGTCATTTACATATCGAGTGTTTAGCACAATCAGTTTTGGAAGATATTGAGGAATCAGTTTTAAGCAAAGTAAAACAAATATACCGTCACATAGATGATTGAATTGAGAAAAAGGAAATTGATAATTCAATTCATATCATAAAAAATCAATTTTTTCGATGTCACATCATATAAAATTAATAATAACGTCAGGATTTTATATTTTTAAATAAAATTTCATTCAATCCAATTTGAACAAGTTACAATTTGATTAACATGAATGAAAATAAATTTAACAAGTGTTACTATTTCCAGGGATTCATATGTTCAGAATCTTACTACACAGCGGGATCAAACATTTAATCAGGCCAACATAACCCCAATACGCCCGAGAGATTCTAGGAGTTTGCCAACCAGTAATCGATTAACTGGTCGATCTTCGTCAACTGAAAGTGTTTACACCATATTAATTCGACTTCCAGGTGATTCGAGCGATGGATCTGGAGAAGGAGTTTCTATTAAAATGATTACCGAAGTAAGTAGGCCTTGTAAATAATATTTTGCTAAGTTTTTATTGCAAAATCTGTTCATAAGGTTTGGATACATTCAAAGCACCTCATATACCATCGAAATCTAGATAATCGGCGACTACGCTAGATTTCTACCTGAGCTGTGGGTTGCAGCTGGAAGTGGGTATGGCGCCAGGATAGCGTTTGCTGGGAAATATTTAACTACTTGAATCAAATAGCGACGCTCTTTGACTTATTCTTCACTTCGGTTCTTTAGCCCGAACGATAGTTTGTTATACCATTCTGATGAGACGTAATAACGTCGAAACTAATCAGTGGTTACAAACCTCTCCTTGCAGTTGTGAGCCATTGGGGATGTCAACATCGACAAAAAGGTCGATATAAGTTTTTTTTGGATATTTCGTGAATCGTCAATGCAGTTTTATTTATTTGTCTGTCTACCAAAAATTGAAAAAATATAAAAAAAACTAATTTTATAACAGAAGAGACCTAAAATCATATACCATTTTTCAATCATGGGGAAAGCAGTCATGGGAGAGATTTTATTAATTTTGTGAACTTATTTAGATTATACCAAGCTTTCGAACGACTTTGCATCCATTTTCGAGGATGTAATAAATACCAAATTAAACTGGTTCATAAAATAATAATTTTTTCAATTGTTATAACCTCCTTATATTTAAGACGAAGCCGATATTGCGAAATATCACAGGAACACACATAATCTAAATGTTTTTTTTAACTATATCATATTTATAGCAAGTTATATATATATATATATATATATATATATATATATATATATATATATATATATATATATATATATATATATATAACTTGGTTTTGGAATAAAAAAATGTTTTCCTTTTGAGGAATTTCATGAAAACTAATCTTACCTTTTCCTGTCGATTTGTTGTTTGAGTTGATTTTTAAACTTAATATAAAGGAGTTTGGTTGAGAATTGATTTTTTTTAATTATTGATTATTTGAATTAATGGAACAATAAAAACCCCCATTCAACCAAAACAAAAAGCTTGGAAAATTTCTATATTGTTTTCCATATTTTATCATCGGCAACTGTCACTTTTGAAAAAATTGAAAAAGAGGTGACAAAATGAGACAAAAGGCCACGAATTTCGGAACCCGGAACCTCTCACGTTCGTTATTCTAAGTGTGCGTTCACAATGGCGACGCTCGAACGATGAGCGTCGAGCGATGCCACTTTTGCGATATTATCGCGCGCGTTGGCCTGTTCAAATTGGTTGAGCGTCGTTTTAGTTATTTTCTAGCTTTCGAACCAAAAGGACCTAATGAATTTGCTATCTAAACGATTAACACTTATAGAAAGTATACGAAAATCAATTTTAAAGAAAAGCAAAAAAATATAAGGCGTTCATGAGCTTAATATAAATATACTTGCTTATGGCGAATTCCATCACCTTTATCATGAACTTCGCAGTGATCCAATAAGATTTTTTCCTGTCTTTAGGAACGGTGTCATTCCAAAGGGCTGGCCTGGTTTCAATTTCCGATATTAATAACTATTAATTAAAACTAGAACGTATAGTTTGGTCGCACTTCGACTCCATACTGAACAAAAATATAAACATGAGCGCACCACGAAGGCGATGCCGTTCAAAAAAACGAACAAGATCGAAGCTCGAGCGGCGCGACGTTGAGCGGTGGTCTTTTGCAATGTGAACACATTCATTTAAAGTCTATAGCCAGAAATATTTTTTAACACTGCTAGAGCGTTGCCAATGTGAACGCACACTAATGTAAACCCATCCCTGCATGATTATTGAAATTTAAGCAAACAAGTGTGCAAAACTTAGCAACCAGTTCTTAGGATGTCCAAATGGTCTGGAATTGGTTGTTATGATCAAAAACAAAAATTGTAAACATAAAACCAGGTGAACTTAATCTCTCGCCAGCACCATCAACTGAGCTGTGCCACCTGTTGTAAATTTTGTTGTAAAGTCTAAAAATTTTTTATTAAATTGGGAAGCCGCTCACCAACTCAAAACAATAACGAATTTTGGGATAAAATAATGAAATAAAAAGAACGAGACTGCATTAAATGCTTGGATAAAATTAGCTTAAATTCGAACTTTTTTATTACATATCCCATGATAACATAATAAGTTTTCAAGAAGGAAAAAATACAAATAATTCCCAAGTAACAACATCTGCATTAATTATCTGAATAAATCTATAATCCGCCAAATAAGCAACTTAAATTTTCAGTTTTAGCTTTTAATACACAGAAAGTTTTGAATCACGCCGGTAAGTGTACATGTATTCGTTTCAATTGTCACAGGTCTGCAACAACCTCGTATAAACACTGACAACTGTCAAGGTCGGGTAGTATCGGTACGCTTTTGTTAATCTGATTTCAATCATTCCGACGTGATTGACTTTTCTTGTCTTGTTAATATTCGGCGCAAATGTATGAGATATGGTTTCACGTTCTTTCAAATGAATGGTCGAAAAGAACACCACAGATTATAACAATTGTTCAAGCAACACCTAGCAGTCGTTAGAAAAAAATGAAAGGAAACGATTATATTGAGCATTTTATTTTATAATACCAATATTTTCAAAATCCATGAAGCTGTATAAAAGTAATGATTATACAGTGTGTCCCACAAAGAGTTAAAACTATCTGCATATGGCAAAATTATAGTAACATCATGAAAATTTCTAGGTTTGGGTTTTCGTATAAGATCTTTTTAACTATAATAATTTCTACCGGAAGTCGACTGTAACTTTGCTAATTTAAGTAGAACACCCTATATAATAATGAATTTTTGAAATCTACGTGAAATTTTAGTATACTTTTTTCGAATAATTGATACTTTTCGAATTTTTTTGTAAAAAATTTGACCCTTGCAGACCTTATAAATTATTTTTTACGAGGATACCCTTAAATATATTTCTATTCAGTTGCTTCTAGCAAGGTCAGACATATTTGAATCTATGTTGAAATTTTTTTTTTCATTTTATACAGGACGTGTATAAAAAATGTTCAAAGTTTACGTTTATAAATATCAAATTTCTTTATTTTTTTAATGCATTCAAGGATAAAAAATAAGGCAAATTTATGTATACTTTTCTATACCTAAACCTTACCGTTATCCAGATATTAAATGTTTTCTGTAAATTTTTAGAGATGCAGGTCTGGTCTAAATTTTATTTTGACCTGTTGATACAAGCAGTAAGAAATAAAAAAATATTTTTCTTTACCTTGTCAAGGTCTGTAAAAAAATTAAATCAACCGGTTTTTTCTATTTTAATGAATTCAAGGATAAAAAATAAGGCAAATTTATGTATACTTTTCTATACCTAAACCTTACCTTTATCCATATATTGAATGTTTTCCGTAAATTTTTAGAGATGCAGGTGTGGTCTAAGGGCGTTTGATTTAAACAGGGTACCAGACGTGAACTGAGCCCTTTTTGTACCCCATTCGTTTTTTATCTGGAAAACGAAAAATTCCATAAAGGAAAATGAATTTTTTCAAATGAAATTAGAATTAGAGTTATCATTTGATTGAATTATGAAGAGGGTGGTACTACATACACTCATCTTCTTCTTTGATAACATTTTCAACACAGTTTTCCCAAATCTCTTGGCAGTCTGTTGCTAGAGCTTTCTTTACGTGTTCTACTACCTCTTTACTTAGTTCTGGAGACTGATACCATTTTCGTAATTCTGAATTTACGTTTGCTCATATCCCTGGCAGGAATATTTCGAAGGAATTGTATACATACGCCTTCCCGCAACAGCGACCATTAGAATTGCATTTATGTTTACGATTCGATGTTTTCATTTTCAGTGGAGATGATGATTCCACGTGAACTGACGGTTTGTTAGAGTTTATACGGGAAGTAAACACAATTTTTCATTTCTTAATTTTGTATGAGTGCCGTACGTATTTATGAAATATGTTCCTCGCATAATTATCAGTTTCAAAAATATATTCGTATAAAATTTGTAGTTGCGGCAAAATCGTAAAAGATTTATCAAGATTTATCTTGAATACGGATGGCGTTACGAAAATTTTTTTACTGAGAAAACCCCAAATATTTTTCAGTTTTCTATCTATCCGGGACCACCTTTTGTATGATAGTTTTTTTCTTGCAGAGTAGTAATCTTTAATATAATCTCCAGTAGTTTCTGTTAGTCGACTTTGTTCTTTATAAGTTGCACGATCCAACAGGATCAGATGCCCAGTTTATCGTTTCCTTTCTTTTTATGTTTGATAGTACCAATATCCAATTGTCTTCTGAGTTACGCGTCTCAAGATTCTGCGCATATATTGATCTGTTTATGATTATATTATTTATTCGGACAATTATCCACGCATTCGAATATTTTAGTTAAGTCGCAAAGCGCTTTCGGAATCGGATTCCGAAATGCACTTCTAGAAGCGTAATATGAAAAACAATCGAATTTCCAGTACGCATATTGTATTAGTTTTCTCAAATTTCACATTTTTTGTCGTATTTTAGGCACCAAGGAATCATCCTATCACAACAGGTCCATCGGGTACAACCACCATCAGCGATTTTCATCATCTACAAGACCATGATAATCATATAAACCGTCGTCCTTCGGCAATGCCAGATATCCGCATACCTCTAAATGCAAAGATAATTCCTAAACAACTAGCTGGCAAAACTCCTTTAGCAAACGCCATCAAAAGTCAAGGGAAGAAAAAAAAGAAAACCCAAGAAAAGAAAGCTGACAAAAAAGCAGCCAAGACTTTGTCAGCCATTTTATTAACTTTCATAATAACGTGGACACCATATAATATTTTAGTCCTGTTAAAGCCTGTGACAAGCACTAGTACGCGTCTTCCTCCGCAGGTTTGGGACTTTTTCTATTTCTTGTGTTATATTAACTCGACTATAAATCCAGTGTGTTATGCCTTGTGCAACGCTAGCTTTAGAAGAACCTATTTAAGAATTCTGCAGTGCAAATGGCAGAACAGAAACCGGGCTGCAATGAATAGGGGGTACTACAATTAGCAGAGACGTGGGGCGAACGTAGGATTGAACTTGCAGGTGCACTTTAAAAACTGAGTAAGATTTCATTGGGATGTAATAAATTGGCAGACCTAACTGTAGTTTTGTAGGCCAAATCATTAAATTCACGAATCTTACTTACCATAATAATAAAATTGAGAGAATTGATTATTAATGGTGCACTTTTTAGATTTAATAAACAAGTTGATGTACTCAACATGTTTATTCTCTGTTATCATAGATATTATCGAATAGAAATCTATTAGAATTCGTTTCTCGGGAAATTATTTGCATACAGAAAAATATTACAAGTTTTGGAGAAGTAATACCCATAATAATAATGATGCATGTAATTTTTATTTGATGGATTTTGTATTGATTTACTTTCAAGAATAATAAGTTGGTATCTGTAGATGTAGATACAAAACAAAAATATTTATAAAAAAATTAGATTTATCTGGTAAATGTCATATAAATATGATACAGTATAATATGTGATATAAAAGTAGTTGGTAAGATTATTATTGGCCAAAACTTCTGTTTTCTACTCAACTGATCAATAATTGAGTGTTTAACATCGCTCTAATTTTTTTTAAACCGCAATGATAATTTTATATAAGTAGCTGTCGATGACCATTTTTCCAATACTCATTTAAAATGCGAATTTCTGCAATTATGGGTCCAAATGTATAATCACCATTAAATTCCATTCTTTAGTTACAATAAATTAAAATACATTATTCATTAACATAATTGCGCTTAACAATTTAGTTCGTAAGAGGATCATAATTAAACCAATCAATTACTACACACATAATATTAAGATTTTATGAACAAATTTGAAAGAAAAATCGTTTTCAGTTTGTGTGTTTCAGTGTTCAATTATGTTGGTAGTATGTGATGTTTAACTACATTATTCTGAAAAATTGATTATCCACTAACAATTATTGAATCTTTAGATTGTCAGACTTTCAGAAGAAGAGCCTGTGACCAATTTTAAGTATTCATTTCAAAAGTCACGAAACTTTCTACAGTAAATACTCTATACCAGTGGTCGGGGAACTGGGGTAAAAATGAACATTTTGAGGGTAAAAATGAAATTTATGTGAGTAAAAATTATATTTTTTTTAATTTGCTATTTTATAAACCTGATAGTATTTTTCCAACTTAAACAATTTAGCGAGATATGCAGGCCGCGACGCTCACTTCCCACCATTAGAGTGTTCTCGAGTTATATCTTTGCGCAGTAAAGCTATCTGCTCAGTCCGTGCCATGAGGTCAAGATACAAATATAATGACGAGTCAGAGAGCGAGTTTTTACTAGTTAGTTGCTGACAAAACTACCATTTTGTCCAGTCAAATGGTAGTTTGAAGTGGAAAGTTTTGGAGTAATTGTTTTTATTGGTTTATTCTATGTTTTTTGGGGTGCTGAACACGAATCTGAAGTTGTCCAACAAATATTTGCTCGGCAAATAAGAGAAATCATCAAAAAAACTCTAAAAATCTTGTTTTTTAGTGGTTTTCGGCTCATAACTTGCAAAGCAAGCTATTTATGCAAAAAGCGTTTATATAGTAAAATAAAGGAGGGAAAATTTCCTATAATTTATGTTTCTTAGTATTTTTTCGTACGTCGTATGGTTTCCACGCAAAAGAGTGGTGAAATATGAGAGAAATTAGCATTTGCAAAAAAAAATAGCAGAATACGGCATTAGTTTATATTTTTTATTTTATGTAGGTGAACATTATTTGATGTTTTGTAAAATGTTTTAATTAATTATTTGATACATCAATAAAAAAGGTTATTAAACAAAAGAAAACAAAGGTATTTAATTATTTCAACACACTTAAATATTTATGACCTAATACGAGCCCTCTTAGACACCGGATTCCAGCAGGGCAGCATTCCAGTTCTTCTAGGTCTGAAACAAAAATCATCGACTTAATTGCAAAATATTCAACAATTTTATTTATTGAATAAATATGAAAAATATCAATTTATAAGTAGTAGTACCTATCTATTTACTTGTACGAGCCCTTTTAGATGCCGGCTCCATGTTTTCCTTAGGGCAGCCATCCAGTTCTTCAACGTCTGAAATAAATAAGAGACCAAATTTCGAACACTTTTCAACATATTGAATAGATATGAAAGCAGTAGACACATATTTTGACACACAAATAATTAGTGAGCAGATAAATGATGGTAAGATAGAATTATTCATGCACAGTTACCTAACCAGAACACTTTGGGAACCTCCGGAACAAGGCTTTCATTTTCGTCCAAGAAAGAATCTGGAGGAGGATAGTCATCCATCGCATACGGTACTGATTGTATCTCTTCAAGAATTACATCAGCCGCTGTTTCAACTATTCGAAGACGTTCTTCCCGTTCTGATAAACGTTTTTCAATGTACCAAGCATCTGTCAAAATCTTATGGCCAGTATGTTTAAAACATACAATTGTATTCTGTTTGATTTTTGATATGATAACATCTTCCCCATATCTTTCTAGTAAATGTTGTATTACAGTTTTTCTTTGGGGAATATAGTCGCCCTCTATCTGAGTCATTAGCTGGTCTAATGAAAATTGACATTCCTCGTCATTACTTTCCATAAAAGAGAAAATGTCATTCATAGCGTTGTCAATTTCTTCAGAATGAGGGCCAACTTTCTTTTTTTCATCAACCTTGGGCTTACTGTACAGATTTTTTAAACATTTATCATGGTACTGACAATCAGCAGCCACCATATCTGTTATCGGTTGGATCCTCTTGATAACTGCTGCACCGAAATCATCTCCACGAAGGTGAGCGTATTTCATAACTGTATCTTTCATCTCTATTTTCATCACCTGATGTACCAAATTACGTTTATGGTGAGGCAGTCGTTGTTGTGACCTTGTGTAATCTTCGGGAATTCGTGTTCCGCACACAAAACAATCTGTTTTGAAGCAAAAGTCAGAGGATGATCTTAGTTTTCTCGAAGATGTGCTTGGTTGAGCAGCATTTTTCAGGTAAGCAGCTATCATTTTTTCATTTGTGTAACTTTTCTGACATGAAACATGTATGTTTACTGACGTTTTACCAGCCAAAACATTTCCCTTCCTATCATTTCTTTTTTTACTAGCATCTCGTAAAGTTTCTACTCCTTTTTCCTTTACCACTTTCACTGGGCCCTCACTTAAATGTTTTTCACAAATAAAACACTTATCACTGGACATTGTAAGGAGTTGTTGTATTGTATCTCAACGAAAACACTCGGAAACGAAAATAACAGGACTTCGCGCCGCCACAGAAAGAAACAAATGACACGGCCACGGTAATAGCAGTACTGAATGCATGAAGACGTGCCCTTGACGCTCACCCTTTTCAGTCACGTGATTTTGACGGATACCCCCTCCAGTCAGGATAGTCGAACCGAACTGTCTTTGCTTTTTGAAAGGCGGGGTGCTGCAAATGAATTTTTTCACTTAAAGGGAAAGTTGCATTAATTTATTCATTATGTTTTGCTTTTTTCCAAAAAAATACTGATTAGCCCCATATTTCAGCACTCTTTTGCGTGGAAACCATACGATATACGAAAAAATGTTAAGAGACATAAATTGTAGGAAATTTTCTCCTCTTTATTTTACTACATAAACACGTTTTTCATAAATAGCTTACTTTGCAAGTTATAAGCTGAAAACCATTAAAAAACAATATTTTGAGTGTTTTTTTGATGATTTCTCTTATTTGCCGAGCAAATTTTTGTTGGACAACTTCAGATTCGTGTTCAGCACCCCTAAAAACATAGAATAAACCAATAAAAACAATTACTCCAAAACTTTCCACTTCGACCCCTTTTTGTGCACCGTTTTAATGGCGTATTTATCATTAATCATCGATATATCGATCAAGGTAAGCCGCAATTTGAAAATTCAGTATTTGATAACTATTATTTTTTGTCTCCCTTCAGATGGCAGCAAATTGAAAAAGAACATACCCAGACGAATTCCTTAATTACGGCTTTACACAAATCGAAGACAATGGTACAATGAAACCACAGTGTGTGTATGAAGGTACTGACTGCAGATAATTTTGAAGAAGAATTGCTGTTTTGTTCTACTCTCGCGTTGAATTCTCGTGGAATTGATGTTTACAATAAAGTAAATGAATACTTCAATGCGCAAAGTTTGAAATGGGAAAACTATATTTCTGTATCTTTGGATGGAGCTCCAGCTATGCTGGGTCATATTAATGGTTTTTCGGCTTTCGTAAAAAAAATAACCCAAATATTGAAGTTACTCACTGTATGATCCATCGCCAGGCCCTTATTGTGAAATATTTAGAACCTACACTGGAGCCGTCATGCATGATATCATCAAGATTATAAATTTTATCAAGGGACATGCACTAAACACGCGGCTATTTCGTGAATTATGTTAGGTCGGTGAAGCTGAATATACGGACCTAATTTATTATACAGAAGTAATGTGGCTCTCTCGAGGAAATTTACTAAATCGAGTATGAACTCTCAAAACTAGAAATTTTTATGGTTGATCGGATAAGTTTAAAAACTCTTCCTGGATTACATATCTCGCATATTTAGCGGACACTTTTGAAAGTATAAATGTATTAAACAAAGAATTGCAAGTAAATAATATTAATATCATTTCACAAAGCGAAATAATGTCAGCGTTTGGATTAAAGCTGCAATATTGGATACATAAAGTAAAACAGAACAAGATAGCTTCTTTTTCAAGGTTTGCTTAGTTTTTAGAAGATTGCGAAAATATTAATTTTGCTGACATCAAGGATACAATAAATTGTAAGACATCTTATCAAACTCAGAAAGCGGTTTTCAGATTACTTTCCAGATTTTAATACACTTACTGTCAGTTGGATTGTAGATCCTTTTAAATGTGTGATTGCTATGATACCAGAAGAACCTTCAGGTTTAGCAGAAGCAATTTTTGAACTCCGATCTAATACTGAAGCACGTATTCAATTTGAGAGTAAACCAAATCTGTCGTTTTTTTGTATGCCAAAAGTTGCGAAGGATCTCAAAATTGCACATGAAGAGACGGTTAAAAAATTGCTGCCATTTGGAACAACATATTTGTGCGAACAAGGCTTTTCCACTCGAATGAACATAAAGACGAAGAACAGAAATCGATTAAATGCCGAAGACTGCATTCAAATCGCTCTTACATCAAACATTCCCAATTTTGAAGCAACTGTATCGAACGTGAAACAACATCATTTCTCCAAAACGTGAAGGAAGGATGTTTTAAATTATTTTTTTTTTTAGTTTTTTCAATTCTAATTTTTGTTTGTACCACCATTATTATTATTATTTTTATAATTTGTTACAGTACCCCAAATTGTCAACCCTCAATTGTACCTCAATGGGTTTCAATTTGTTATATATACATAAATATTACTTATATTACTATTATTACCGTTATGTTTTACTAAGTATCACATTGATAAATTGAATAAATGATGTTTAAATTAAATTTTTAGTTATTGTTTTCTTTTCAAAATTATCATGGGGGGCTATAATATGAAAGATGCTAAAAAGAGGCGATTTCGTTTTTTTTGTTCTTAGCCATGGGGTAATATCAAAATATTTTGGGGTAATGATTAAAAAAGACTACCCTAAAATTTTAAGGAAGGTAAGAAATAAGATTTATTTTAGTTACAGAATCAGTCATAAAATTTCAGGAAATTTCTTTCGACGTCATTTTGTCTTTATGAAATTTCTGCCAGAACATTTACATCTCTTCTGATTGTTGATGAAATAAATAAAATAAATAAACAATTAATAATATACAATGCCAGAACGAAATTCCATCACCAACAGTCTGCCAGAGCGAAAAACGTGTCCATGCGACACAGACAGTAATATGGAAAGCGCTTATTGGGTATTTGTGGACTTAACGTAGATTTAAAACGATACATAATGCAATAGATTTTTCCTTAATCCTCTTGAAACATCACTTTTAAAAGATTTTTCTGTAACTTTGACGCAGATGTTCTCCAGGTCATTGTCAAGGATACCATAGGAAAATATTAAACCGCATATATAATATTCTAAGTATTTTTTCTTTTAGGAGTGACGATTCGTAAGTTTATTGCTGTTTTAGTTCTTCCAATATCAATTACAGAATATGAAAACCCTTGCCGACAATTCTGTTTGATCTACCATAGGCGTAGATACCTCATTTTATAAATTCATTATTTTTATAAATACTTTTAAAAATATATATAATAAATGTAGTCCTACTTAATGTGTAATGTGCGTAATGGGCTTACAATTCTTATAACATACTATACTTTTTCTACGCCAATTCATTTTTTTCCATTAAATAAAAAACATAGCAATTATTTAAACTTGTTGTTAAAAATATTAATATTATTATTAATGTTTAGTGTAGTTCTTAGCATCTAATGAATAGCCCATAGTGAAGATGACTTTATAGTGTTTGAAATTTCTTCAAAATACGCAAGTAAAACATTCTCCGAAAAGGATTGATAGGTAATTTCGTACCTTTCTTTGGATTTTAGCGGTAACAAATTATGTGTGGCGGCTTGAGCTTTTTCTAAAATCTCCGATGGAGTTCTCGCATTTTCATCACTTTCACTACTATCAGACATATTCGTAGATAAAGTTGAGAAAATGTTCGGATACATACAATCATATTTTGGTCAAGAAAATGACAATACAAATAACATGACATTTATTTTCATAGTATGCTACTTAAGCAAACGTGTCTTATTTTTAAAGAAATTGCATAATGTGCTGCCTACATTTAGGGGCATTACTCTTTCAGCCCTAAATATATCTCGCTAATGCTAAAAGTTTTTATATTTTTCAATTGACTAAATTTGTGTAAATAGACCAAATAAAGTCTTACGTAAATAAAAATTTGATTGCAATTTAATTAAACCAAGAAGTTTAAGTTTTCTTCTCAAAACGCACGTGTATGTTATGGGATCTCATTACTTGCATGTTATTATTAAATGTCATTCACAAGGAATGTTGACAGTGCGATTTTTGACGTTTACAGACATGGGCGTAAAAAAAATTATAAAACGTGAATAGACGAGAAAAAGGTACCTGCCTGAAGTGGCGTTTGGTTTAAACAGGGTACCCGACGTGAACTGAGCCCTTTTTGTACCCCATTCGTTTTTTTTTCTGGAAAACGAAATTAAAAAGCAAAAACATAGAGGAAAATAAATTATTTGCAAATTAAACTAAAAGAAAAAAACATTTCAATTCCAGAATATCTTTATAAATAATCATGGTAATCAGAATCGTCTGAGCTAGAGTTATAATTTGATTGAATTATGAAGAGTTGTGAAGTGGGTGGTACTAAATACTCATCTCATTCTTTGATAACATGTTCAAAATAGTTTTTCCAAAGCTTTGTTACTACTATTATTTGGTATCTTGAGGAGTTGGTGCCAGTGGTAGGAGGTGTTGTCCATAACGATTCTGGTCTATCGCATACGAGTTAGAAGTATTATATAATGAAGTAGGCAAATCAACACACGTAGAAATATACCTCACAATACTTTAAAATTGTCTTTACACGAATATATTGTAAATCTTTAACAATAAAGAATTTTTTTCCAATACTTCAGTATAAAATATTTATTTTAATAGCAGGTTAGGTTAGGTTAGCTTTCCCAGTAAGCGTTTTCACTCTAACCCGCTGGTTTTCCATATTACTGTCTTACTTTCACTCGCACGGATACGTTTTTCGCTCTGGCAGACTGTTGGTGATGAAAATTCGTTCTGGCATTGTATATTATTAATTGTCTGTTTATTTCAATTTATAGCGTTCTGTCAATAATTAGGAGAGATGTAAATGTTCTGGCAAAACTTCCATGAAGACAGAAAACTATCGAAAGTTATTTTTAAAAATTTTATGACTAATACCTTAACTAAAATAAATTTTATTTCTCACCCTTCTTTTAGGGTAGTATTCCACGGCCACACAGGGCTGCCAGAAGTCACTTTTCATTTTCAGTAAGTATAGAGTATTTACTGTTTCGTGACTTTTAAAATAAACCACCTGGACTAACAAACGCTATGCATTAAAATATTGAAAAAAATTTCTTACAGTGTCACAGCCAAATTAGTCCTAATGAAAATTCTCACATACGCTTAAAATCGATATCCAAACATGAAAAATTCAAAATATTGGTTATTTTGCTTGAAAATTAACATATTATGAATTGATTCAATTTTCAAAATAGTCAGAATTCAATTATGAATTGATTCAATTTTAAAAAATAATTTTCCATAAAAAAGATAATAGGAATTAAAACATTATGTATGAATCTAGAAAAATAGCGTTTATATGTTTTAAAACATATAAGCGGTCCAGTAATAATTAACATAGAATGGTCAATGAAATGTTTATAAATTCCGAAAAATATTATTATTCCTAATATAACGAGATGTTTCCTGTCATATTGTTTGAATTATTTTCATCCGATTTTGCATTCTGCTTTTTGATATCCATTAAATTTTTTTGAGATAACTGAATAATTGGCGGTGATCAATATTTTGCAAAAAATTTAATAATAACTTTCTATCTGAATTCCAAATTTCCTACCCAAGATATTTTCTAGCTATAAAATGCGGTCCATATGTATGGAATAAATTCAGTTTTAGCGTTTTTATGTACTATGTGAAAAAAACCTGAAACAAATCAATTTTTAATCTTAAATTGACAATTTACAGTATGGAAATATTATCTCCCTCTAGCACCCTCTCGAAAATTTTAAATAAGAAATGGGATCGTGTGGCAGCTTGTTGGAAAGGGATTTTAGTCCTCTGTTCAGCAATATGAATTTTTTAAATTTGGTGTAATCATAACTGAGAAAATTAATTTTTGAAATGTAAAATTTTGATAATGTCTCTATTACAAACTATTTTGTTTATGAACTGCAAATCTGCGTTCATTCTGTCCATCATCAATTTACAGAATTCTTGCCTTCTATCGGGAACCTCTTCGTTTAACTTCTGAACAACCTAAACTTTGTAAGGGTGGTATTTTTCTTTATGCAAAACTCTCAAAATAGATGATTTTCTTATCATCTATCATTTTCGGCGGCAAGCTCTTGAGTTGTCTTATGCGAACTTTCCTCAATCTCTAGAAGTACATTCAACTTTTTTGTTCAGTAAATTGAACATTTCTACCTGGTTTTTCAATATTTTTCACATATCCAGTTTCACGAAAATTTTTTTTAAATTTTGCTAACTGTAGACTGTGAAACGTGTTGACCAGGGTATTTATTATTAAAAATTTGTGAAACCTCCTTTTGAATTTTTGTTTTATTACCACAACCAATCATAATTAAAATAGGTGCTAGAGAGGCATAATATTTTCGTACTGCAAATTGTCAATTTAAGAATAAAAATCGACCTGTTTCATGTTTTTTACATAGCACATTATAATATTATAACGCTAAAATTGAATCAAATACATATGGATCGCATTGTATATTTTAGATGTTAGTTAACGTATATAAATAATATGTTGTCACCCGAGAATGCAATGACTCTTTTAGCTTTTTCCATGGATGTATCCACTTTCTCGACTTCATATTATCAGATTATTCTACGTAGAATTGTGTTTGATAGCACGATACACATACACCGGTATGCTCATGCGCAGCCACGCCATATATCTCATAATGTGACGTCACGTTGGAATCAAAATATGAAGTACAGGGTCCTTCACGACGAGCTGAATCGATATGCATATGGGGAAAGTACTGCGACTAGTGCGACTGAAAATTTGCTTGCACAGGTTTTCCAAGAGACTCGGTTCAGCTAAAATAAGTTCAGTTCTCTTCGTTATTTTAAATGGAATGCTATGGTTTTTATTAAATTTTTGGGAATCCACGCGAAATTTCAATATAACTTTATATAAGGCATCGTATGCCTAAATTCCACCATTTTTTAATTATTTCACATTTTCGAAATTTTTTGACACATGCAGCCCTCCATTAAAAAAATTATATTTCTAAGTTTAAATGTGTCAGGTCTAATGTTTTAGGGATTTGGACAAATAGCAGTTACAGCTTTCAGAATTTGTGAAAAGCTTGACAAAAATTTATATAGGGTGTTCAGAAAATGCTGCCGAATTTTGCTATGTAAAAACTTCGAAAACTTAATTATTTCATATGGCAACCCCCATTTTTTTCTTTACCATTGGATTCTACGCTTCAAATTAAGTAAACTTCGTTAGTAAATTCATATATCTCAAATTAACGGTATTTTTAGAAACTGAAATTTTCATGGTTTTTGATTGTCGGTTGTTCTGGAGCGACCAAAAAAAGTTTTCGAAGTTTTTAGATAGCGAAATTCGGCACCATGTTCTGAACATCCTATATAAATTTTTGCCAAGGTTTTCACAGATTCTGAGAGCTGTAAGTGTTATTTGTCCAAATCCCAAAAATATTAGACTTGACAGGAATATAATTTTTTTAGTGGAGGGCTGGATGTATCCAAAAATTTCGAAAATGTGAAATAATTAAAAAATAGTGGACTTTAGGCATACTATGTTTCATATAAAGTTATATTGAAATTTTGCGTAGATTCCAAAAATTTGATAAAAACCATAGCAATCCGTTTAAAATAACGAAGTTTGAGTCCACTTCCGATATAACCGAAAATTTCAGAAAACTGAAATTATTTTTGCTGAAACGAGCATTTCGGAAAACCCATGCAAGCAAAATTTCAGAACACTAGTCCTAGTACTTTCCCATATGCATATCGATTCAGCTCGTCGTGAAGGACTCTGTAGTTCACACATTAAAAAATACGAAACGACCATAGCCTTTTAGCTGACTTATCCATACAGAACCTACATAATCTTCACCGCACGTCATTGGAAGAAGATTCTGCAACCAGCTGGTTACCTAAATACTTGATATTTATCAGAAAATTTATAGATTTTGTTGGTGGACTCTTTAGAGCTGATAATACAGCTAAAACAGCTATAATTTCTTTCTTACTGCCTCTATCTGTGTACAAAGACTTTACGAAAATGGCAAAACGTGATCCTGAGAGCTTTCTTGCATTATGACTATAGACTATTTCAGAAAGGTATAGAGCAATAAAATGGGGAGCTCCGTCCAGTTCGGCTCAATGTAGGTGTCGGCCATAGGTGTAGGTCTTGAAATATTGTGTAGGGATTACTTAGGTAGTAGATTATACAGTTACGTTTTGGGCTTAACATGTACCGTTTAACCTTCGATTAGTGCTTCTGCCTAGTTCCAGCCCTATTTCAGATTCGGCTTAACTATGCGCCGTAAGGGCAATGGTGCCTTATCCGAAATGTTTGACCTTTGAGAAATATGGATTTTGTCTGGGAAAACCATAACCGTAAAGCACTTTTACTGGAAAGCGATGAAATTGTTTGCTGGCGACGAAAATACTTAAGAAGTATAAAGCAGCACAGAACAGCAGAAGAAAATCTTTTATCTTGATGAGACGTGAATTAATGAAGGGTATACACTATCAAAAATGTGGCAAGACAAAAATATAACCAGGGCTCGCCAAGCTTTCATGGAAGGCCTGTCAACGGGTATTAAGGTGCCTTCAGGTAAAGGGAAAAGACTAATAATCGTCCATATTGAAAGCGTAGAGGGATTTTTAAAAGAAGGTTTGCTAACCTTTCAATCGTGCCATATTAACTATAGCAAATTTACACAAACATCGTTTTATGAAATACGCCGTGGAAGATATAGCAGAAAAACATAATGTAAGTGTGCTGCGCACACCGCCATATCATTGCGAACTAAATCCTATGGAACTTATATGGGCGCAAGTGGAAGGATTTGTAGCAAGACACAACACGACATTCAAAATGAAAGACGTTAAGCTACTGTTTGATCAAGCCATTAAGGAGGTGAAACCAGAGAACTGCCAAAAGCAGTCCAGCATGTTATTAAAGAAGAGGAAACAATGATCGATCGGACCGTCGACCCGTTAATTATAACCACAGTGCCTGAGATGACGAAGAATATTATGATTTTTTATAATTTAGTTTCTGTATAATGTATTTTTTGTATAATATTCAATAAAAAATAAGTTTACCTAATACTATGTACATAATGCCTAATTTTTATTCTGTTAAATTAATATTCTTTTTTTTACGAGTATCCTACCGGCACGCCTTTGGCACAGTATTTTCAATGTTTGTGAAAGGATAACAATAGGCTAAACCCATATATTGACCCCAACCCGGGTGGTACTACCTGCACTTGATAAAAAGAAAAAATTTTACAATGAAATCAATGCCAAATTATTAGTGTCTTAAATATTCGTTGGGTCACTCTATGGTTCCTTTGCGTACCTAATGAGCTTATATTACTCTATACCTTTGTGAAATAAACTATAAATAATTTTACGCAATTTGACAAAATACCAGCATAACTAGGGTTCACGCCAACATGGCGACATAGCGACAATTGTCGCCAAATCATCAAGAAATGTCGCCAAAATCATACACATCGACGACAAATTTGTCGCCCAAAATATTTTTAAAAAAACCTATGTTTTATAATATTTACTGTGCTGTTTTTGCATAAAAGAATTTATATATGCCGTAAAAATATGTATAAAAGTGTGTGTAGCATGCATATGTTAATTTTTTTACTTTTGTCTACCACGTTATATTTTTGGACCACTAAATCATAACTTAGGTGGTCCTTTTAGACCATTAAATTTTCATTGCTGGTGTGAACCCTAGGCATAACATATATGGGAGACAACGTATCTCATTTTGCGTGTTTATTTTGAGGCATTTTACAATTTTCCTGTTATTTCCTTGTCACAATTAGATATAAAAAATAGATTCATTAACCACAGCTTTATTTCAAAAGAAATACATCAATAAACATTTCTAAATTTGAAGAAATTCGTAAGTGTATAGATATCTAAGCAAACTTTGTCTAATGTAAAATACACATCAAAGAAATAAACTCAATATACTTAAAATTCTCAACATAAAGTGAAAATTGCGAAAACAAAATATCTATTTATTTATTACTGCATATCAAGGTTCTATGGTACTAAGAGGAACATAGATTATCAATTTTAAAGCAGGCAAATTTATTTGAATTGCACTGTTCATTGTCAACTTTACATGAAGATTTTTGAAAACCTTGATCACTGAGAATTTTGATGAAATGCAACTTCTTGTCTCAATGTGAGACTTAGAGCCTTCATCTTGGAAACCAACCGAGGAATATTGAATTTAATTTCTTGAAAACCAAGATTTTATAATTCCTCTTGAGGTATTACTTTGTAGTGCCCGTTCTTTATGTCTTTAACTATTAAGCAATCAAAAAAAAGCAAAAATTAAATTTTCAATCGAATTTATAACAAAACGGTGAACTTTGTTTAACTCGATAAAATTTATGGTTCAGGAGATATGTAGATATTTAGATCGTTGTACATTTAAGAAAACCGTTCGCCATAAAGAGACATGAAAAAAATTATCATAAATTGTAATTATTTATCGAAAATACTTATAGCAGTTATTAAAACATTTCTAATTGAACTGCATACTGTTAAACATTGTGTAACTTACATAAGAAAAAATTGAAGTGTAGAAAAATTTAGTTGGTTAGCCTACAACTTATCAAATATAAACAAACAAAAACTATGACAAATGTTCGAAACGGGTAGCTTGCACTTCTACAAACTTCCGGAGTCTACGAAGAATATTTCTTTGAACTTGGATGAGCATTTAAAGATTCTGCCTTATAGCGTTCCTTATGTTTACGGGTGTTGTATATACCAGGCTTTCAAGATATTCACAAAAAAATTAAATCATTGTATTTAAATCAGGGGAACATGGTGGCCATGCTAATAGATCTCGACCATTCCACCTATATTAGAAAAAACGTTATTAAGATGATTTTTTACATCATTTAGGATGTGGGGAGGGGCTCCATCGTGCACATGACTCTGCGAATGTTTAGAGGAATATTACTTATCATGGGTAAGAAATCATTTTGTATATATAAGTATCGTTAACCAGTCATGTTATTATTTAAAAAATATGGACTCGTTATTTATCTAGAAACCAACGAGCGTAAGCTAGTCTTGCTGGATAATCCTCTACTTCCATTGCATGCTCCTTTTGGATGTAAAAGGAGTAATGAAGTCCTGGAGAATCCTATGAAGAATGGTCGTTGTAAGTTAAATTTTAGTGAAATTTTGTATACGGTAGTAGTGGGATCGGCACCAATTGCCTCTATTGCATTTTGCTTTAAAGCTGGTGTACGTATTAACCTTCACCACCTTTTTTGGTAGGGCAAAAATAATGGAAACTAGTTTACTCAATTTATGTAGACAAACCTGTTTCCCGTAAGCTATCAACCCTAACACATAATTGTGCCCCGAAAACGTTCGGTATACAACCTTCTGGCTTCTGACGTGTTACCAGAAGCCAATCCATACATCAAATGCATGTCTGTATATCCACTTAAGGTAAATTCTACCATATTGAAACTTTAAATACGATATGATAATTATCGTTGGCAGGTATTGAAAAAATTGATAGCAAACTGATATTAACGAATTAAATCGCTTGCAATTTTTGATTGAATATCACGTAGTAGCTTATTTGACATTGCCTACTAGATGAAATAATCATTAATATCTTTTAAGTTTTTCCTTATGTCAGTAATATCATCTTCGATAGTATGTAGTAGAAATATTTATTTATTTATTCATTAGTTCTCAAAGAAATTATGTTTAATACCTCCTGTAAGTATTTTCAATAAACAATCACAATTTTTGATATTTTTTTTCAGAATATCTCTTATGGCGAACATCATTACTTTCACGTCATCTACTCAATCCCAAAATTTTTATATGAAGTCCCGGAACACCCTGTAGAATGCAGTATCAAATAAAACATGTAGGTATAACATAAATAGTGAAGAGTACTATTGCCGTGGCGCCGCGATTTAATAGCGAATTTGGCTTAATAAGGCCAAAATAAATCGAAAATGAAGAATGAAATTTTTTGATGTCTTGCTTCGTTTTCGAGATATCGATACTTAAAAGTTATAATCAAACGTTAGTTCAAAATTTGCTTTATTGAACAGATAGCGTTCTATACCTCGTTCCAAATGATTATTTATTAATTCAAATTCAATATGAATCTTGTAATTTAATAAACAATCTGCCGAATAAGAAAAATATAAAAAATCGTTCCAAATCTACCCGCTCCGAATTTATCTGCCCCTAATCTCCCCTTCCAAACTCACCCTTTCTTCGCGATCTGTGACTTTTGGGCAAACCAGGGTCCGGGGTCCAGGGGACCTGGTGGGGTCGAGGAGGCGAAGCCCCCCATAAGAAAAAAAAATAATAAAATAAAACTAAAATAATCCTCACGAGAAGATAATTTTTTAGACTGTAAAAAATTCACGATTTTTAAAATTTTTACACTCAAAGTGCACTACGAGAAGGTTAGATTAGGTTAGGTTAGGTTAGGTTAGGTTAGGTTGATATATACAAATATTAAATAAAAACAAATTTTTCCAGCTTAAAGTATCGATATCTCGAAAACGAAGCGAGATATCGAAAAATTTTAATCTTCATTTTCGACTTATTTTGGGAATAATCAAATCCAGGGGCAACGGAAATCGTACTCGTGCCCATAAATAGATATATAAGACACGAAGGAAAATAGTAATAAACACTAAGTGAAAAAAAGATGCAGAACAAAGTCAACAGATAATTAAGAAAACAAGTACTGATAACAGAAAAAAATTTAAACAGAAAGTGTGTAAATTTGTATGGACATTCACTATTATTAATTTATCAATTTCGAGCTCTAAAGCAACGAAATTTTTTCTCCAGAGGCAATACTCCAAAACTTTCAAAAAACTAAAAGTTGTATCAGTAGTTTGTAATTTTGTGTCGCAAAAAAGATTGAAATTAAAATAATTGTTAACTAGATCAAAATGATTATTATGTTATATTAATTTTTCAGTGAAAAATGTTATTTTGAAAACAAAGATTATAAAGTTTCTGATTTTCGAAAACTGCATCAATTTTTAATTTTAGTAATACAAGAAAATAATAAAATAAAACATTTTTCTATTCCCGTTACAGATTATAACTACGTATTACTAATATGTACAATTATGCTCTGGTTATGTGTCATGTTTTCATTGAAACATCGTGACTTTGTAACTAAAATCCCAGACTGACCTTAAGGTGAAAATAAATGGTGCTAAAAGTGTATCATGCATCTTGTCGCCCCATGTATCTCATATGTATATCCTCTAACCCCATATTATTCCGTAATAAGAATCCTCAACGAACTTTCTAGATGTTTTTATATTTGTAAATGTTTGTCGCTCAAAACGTGTTCTATAAAATAAATCAAGTGTACGTGAAATTTTGGACTGAATTTAATAGAAAGAACTTGTCAACTGTGCAATATTTTTTATCGATTTGATTTTCACTATCGTCTAGAAGAATTTTGAACTATAATTTCTAAGTTTTATATTTATATTTGATTAAGTTCGAAAAGTATGAAAATAATATTTGAAAAATATTATTTCTCTTAACAATATTATAATTAAGTCAAATTTACGAATAAAAACCGGTATTTACGAGGAAAAACATTTATAATTGAACTAATTAAAACTACAAAAATTGTTTTTATTATTCCAGTATCAATTGCAGATTATAAAAACCCTTGTCGCCAATTTTGTTTGATCTCCCATAGGCGTAGTTAATTTATGCACTTAATTGTAGTATTACTTAGAACTTACTCAGCCACGCCACTGCTTATCGCAGTCTGTCTTGGCAGGAATACTTCGAAGAAATTGTGTACAAACGTCTTCTGACAGCTACGGCTGAGTCCACGTAGACTGACGGTTTGTTAGATGTTTACCGAATTTTATACGGGGAGTAAACATTATTTTTAATTTCTTAATTTGGTATGAATGCGTATTTATGAAATATTGATTGTTCCTCGCATAACTGTGTTCTGCAATTGATATTGGAAAAACTATAACAACTAAAGTACTGAAGAATGGGTATAAACTAACAATTTATAAAATGTTGGTCAATCTGAATCTGAACGCGATTCTGGAATGTAATCTGGCGTGTGATTTTCCGATGGTCTTCGGCCAGAATTGGACTGAATACCACAAATTTTTAAACTTTAAACACAAATTTAAAGTGATTTCAAGACAATTCATTTACCTCAACACACCTAACAATAAAACAATTAAAAAAATGAACATATCCAAACAACTAGCAGGGCCGTACTTTCAGCAATAACTCACACTGGTTGTTTCGACGCCTAGCGTTTTCAGGCGTCCAGATAAAGCCGGACATAGGCAGGCTTTTTGATTGTGTGTCCGGTCAAAATAAACGGTGGGTGTCCGGCTGATTAATAAATTTGTACGTATTATCGAAAGCTTTCAGTTAAATAATTAGTACACTTTTATGTATAAAATGAAAGATCTCAAACTTTAAAAAATAATGCACAATGTTTGTTTTTGTAAATATTTACGCGCACAAAGCAAAATATGTAAACTAAACTCGTTCTCTTTGTCATTTTAAACCAGTGAGGATGAATATCTTTCAAATTTTCAAAAATATATACATGTATAGACATATTCAGGAAAAAATATGTGGAAATAATAAGATATAAAATATTATAAAAGCTGATAGCGCAATCACAAATGTTATGTAATAAAATTATTACGTAAATATTTTTTATTCCTAATTTTTTGAAAAATATATATTCTATAAATTGTTCTTTTCTTCTAATATACGTATTTTAAGAATACTTGAACTACCCTGTATTTAAACTGGATGAAGTAGTTAGTGATATGAAATTAATCATCCTACTGTTTACTTTTCTATAGTTTATTTCAGAAAGGTATATAGTAATAAAAGCTCATTAGGTATGCAAAGGGACCATAGAGTGACCCAAGGAATATTTAAGCCACTTTAATAGTTTGGCATTGATTTCATTGTAAAATTCTTTCTTTTTATCAAGTGCAGGTATTACCACATGGTTTGGGGTCAATTTATGGGTTTAGCCTATTGTTATCCATTCACAACACTAAAAGTAGTGTGCCAAAGGCGTGCCGTTAGGATACTCGTAAAAAGGAAAGCCGAATTTGAAATCGGGTTGGAATTAGGCAGAGGCACTAATAGAAGGTTAAACGGTACCTGTTAAACGCAAAACGTAACTGTATAATCTACTACCTAAGTAATCCCTAGACAATATTTCAAGACCTACACCTATGGCCGACACCGAAATTGAGCCGAATTGGACGGAATTCCCCATTTTATTGCTCTATACATTTCTGAAATAGACTATAGAAAAGTGTATATAAAGAATCACCCTTATTTTTGTATATGTTACCTGAAATGTATGAAATCTAGAAATTCTATACAAATCCTAGAAAATTTATATTATACCGAAGCTAAATGAATAAAATATTGTACAGAATTCCTAGGAATTGTATATAATTCCAATAACCTATAAGGAAATGTATAAAAATAATACTTTTGAGACAACAAAAGTTCAGGTGACAGTCATATCGTAAAATACAATAATTTTCATATTTTCTTACTAATTAAAGCTTAGAAAATGAAGTATCTAGGAACTTGTAAAATGTATTTATCACAAAATCGACTTATATTATTCTTATAAAGTCCTAACCTAACATAACCTAACCTAACCCTTCCCTCACCCCCGCTATACCCATTGATATCTCAAATATAACTCCCTTAAGTTGGGGGGGACAAATAAATTTTTTTGCTAAATCGTTTGTTCGTCATTTGTTCTTGATTGTTCGATCAAATTTGATGTTTGCTCGATATTCATTGTTTTATAAATTATTATCAAAATTTTGGTCTTAACCCAGCTCTTAAAGTAATCAATTATGAGTTTTTTTATTATTCTACTCAATCTCAGTCAGTTATCGTTTGTTCGGTCAAAAAATATGTTTGTTCGATCGTTTTATTCTTAATATTTAATTTTTCAATTCCCTATGTTCCAATTATCATTTCTGCGCATTCACGATTATACAAGATTACGCGGTTCATTTGAATCTTGTTTATATCAATCAACACAAATAATAATTACCTCTGCACATAAGAAAAATAAAAGTGCTCCGTACATTTGACGGGACCTTTCGAAGTCTTTATATCTTAACCCGCTGTATCCGAATCCGACGTCAATTTGACCTATATACTCCTAAAATTTTAAGAAACTATAGTCTATATAAGTCTATAGTTTATTTTGATCATTAGCAGTTTAAAATTCAAATAAATGTTAAAAAATGCTAGAGTATTGCGTTTTTGATGATTTATGTAGCCAATTTATGATTTTCATGTTATATGTTCTATGCAGTATAAATTTTGGATTTTTTAGCCCGTAAACTCTGAAGAATTTAAGTTGATAACCGAAGCTCTGCAAAAATGACGAACAAAGCGGAAAATCTACCCGACAAAAGTAGAAAACGGGTGAGAAACTCTTTTCGTAGGTCATTTCAAGACAAAAAACTTGATGATAAAAATGAAAACATTCACCGGATAGTCTCATATTCCCGCATTCAATAAATCATTAATTGTATAATTAATAATCATTTGTAGAAAAGAAATAATTTTAACAATAATAACTCTATGGTAAGATTACTTATTAAAACAGTAACACTTGTTCGTATTACAACCTCAACCATACACAAAAAAAAATCAAAAAAAATTTTTTTTTCTTTGTAAGTCAACACTCTTAAGGCGGGCGGCCACTGCGAGCGAAACGAAGAGAACTAAACGGAACACGTTGAGTGAAACCACTGCGGCTGAATTTCGGTTAGTTGCCAGCTGAAGTTTTGTGTGAAGGATGAGTTCTGTAGCAAACGTGCTGTTATTAGATCTAAGTTCGGAATCAGATGAATCCGATGGTTTTGATGATATCACTGCAGTGGTTATAAAGAAGAAAAGAAAAAAAAATGGATAAGCAATTACATGCAGACACGAGAACAATTCGGAGAATTTCATAAATTAATAAATGACCTAGACGATGTTGAGTTCAAGAACTATTTCAGAGTCAGTCGAGAACAATTTTGGGAATTATACGAATTAATAGCGAATGATATTCAAAAGAAAAACAAAAATTTTCGGCAAGAAATAAGTACTCAAGAGAGACTAGCAATCTGCCTGCGGTAAGTACATACATAAATACGAATTATAAACTCTTTATTGACAAATAGTATTGTACATCTGGTTCTATAAGACGTTTAAATATTTCTAACATATCACGTTACCTAGATAAATGTGGGTCCAGACACATTCTGCACGACGTCTACAATATTATAATCGTCATAGGTAGCTTGTACGTTGGGTACAAATGTCGCAGTCGTACAAGTGTCGTCGGAATGTGGCAATGAAAATGCTGATAATGGAGTAGCACTACCAACGGTTTGATTTTCAGCTGAATGCTCGGCACTGGAAACTGCGTTATAAAGAGCAGTTCTCACTTGACGCTGTTATGGCAACAGCAAAATCTTTGTAGCTTCACACATAGAGTCAAAGAATAATTTCGGACTATCGTTCACTGGTTGCAGTAGTGCGTCCCTAGTACGTTGCCTGATTTCGGATCTCTCCTCACATTTCCATGCTTGCTCTTTGAGAAATTTCAATGTCTCATATTTACTTCCGACCAATTTATTTTTCTTGACAGATGCACTCTCATTAGTTTGTTGTTGTTTTATTTTATTTGTAAGGTACCTCGCAGATGACGTGGATGGCGTTTCAGTCAGTTTCAAAACGTGTTCATCATCGTCATCGTTATGTTATGTTTCAATCAGCGGAGATGTAGATTCACCATTCCCTGAAATATTGGAACTTCTCGGTCGATCCTTCATGTAAGGAGTGAAGAAATTCACCTATTGCAAAAACTTCCACGGTTTGGCTTTCTTGGCGGCATCATCACTTTTGGTAAACGTGGCTGTTTTAAAAGAGCCTTTATGCCCATTTCTTAAATTTTTCCATGCATTTTTGGCTTCCTTCCCTAGAAATGACAAAAATACTAGTTTTTATGAACTTACTTAAATTATTCATCGTTCAAATATTAGCTGGTAAGTGAAGTCAGTCTTGTTTTTTTTTAGATATATGGCAACAGACAATTCATATAAGACCATCGCCTACAGCTATCGCTTAAGTCCACGAAGTGTTGCACGATGCTTCAAAGATGTCACTAAAGTGATGTGGTTGACATTGTAACCATAATTTTGATCACTGCGTAGGCGATAAAGCTCCTCCTAAGTTCATTCATCATTTTTTAATTACAAGAAGACGTTTTCTATAGTACTCATGGTACTAGTGGATGCCAATTACAAATTCTTAGCAATAGATATTGGGGCGAAAGGTCTCTTTAGTGACGGCGGGATTTTTTCAAGTAGCCCACTTGGTCAACGTCTGAAAACGTCTGCCACAAGATGAACCCTTGTATAATGGAGGGAAACCAATGCCTTTTGTGGCTGTCGGCGATGAGGCGTTTCCATTGATGAAACATTTAATCCAAACAGACAAGCATCTGAAAATCCGCGACTTGAAAATTTTAATTATCGCTTATCTCGAGCCAGTAGAATCGTTGAAAATGCCTTTGGCATTTTGGCTGCAAGGTGGTAAGTATATCGGAGGCCATTCGAAATCTCAGTGGAAGTACAGTGTTGTTGATACTGTTGTTAGAGCCACGTGTGTTTTACATAATTATTTAACTGAAACTACATCCGATCTAACCGAGATTACTACGGATTTTACGCATAATCAGTTACTAAATATACCAAACAAACTTTGCCATTGCCGAAGAGCTGCCCAAGAGGCTTTCGACTTCAGAAATGATTTTATGGACTACTTTAACTCACCGTTGGGTTGTTTACTATGGCAGAGTTAGCCATACTTCATATATTAAATGAGCATCACTATACTCTTTTAAACTGGTGTCATACAGCACAGTGTGTTTTCGTACACATTCAATTAAGTGTTCGCTTTGACATGTTTTGGACATTTTGCGTGCAATACTTTTCCGAATATGCGTCCTCTGACAAGTGCGATTATCAACTAACAATGGGCAAAACCTAGCTAGAATCTGACACGGGCTAAAACGAACGAAACGAAGATACGATTTCAACATTCGTTTGCACAGTTTCGTTTAGTTTAGTTTAGGCATTTAAAAGTATGACAGCTGTTTTTTAGGAAACTTATCCTCGCTTAGCTTAGTTTCGTTTGGCTCGCAGTTGCTGCCCGCCCCTAGAAATAGCTTGGAAATTCTATTGTAGTAATTAAGATTCAACGATTTATTTTTCACACATCCTTAATCTTTAGAACACCTTACATACAGAATCCTAGTCTTTTGTTGAATGATTATTATTATGTTTAATAAATTATTATTGTTCATATTGATTGTTATCAACAAGATTCAAATGAACCGCGTAATAAGCGCGCATCCGCAGAAATGATAATTGATAAATGATGATACTAGGGAATTGTTAATTATTAAGAATAAAACGATCGAACGAACATATTTTTTAACAGAACAAACGATAACTAACTGAGATTCAGTAGAATAATAGAAAAAACGCATAATTGATTACCTTAAGAGCTGGGTTAAGACCAAAATTTTGATAATAATTTATAAAAAAATAAATTTCCAACAAACATCATATTTGATCGAACAATCAAGAACAAACGACGAACAAACGATTTAGCAAAAAAAATTTATTTGTCCCCGCCAACTTATGCCTCAAATATTTACATTTCCGATTGCTATTTCCTAGGAAATGTGTTTAATATAATTTATTTTACACATTTCCGTGCTATTTTAGGAATTACATACATTTCCTAGGAATTGTAAACAATGACGGATTACATACATTTCCGTTAACATATATACTCAACAACAAAAAACCGGATACTTCATATTTTTTTTAGTAAAAGCTAATTTTCAGCGATGTGTTTGTTTTTGTGAGCATTCCAGTTATTACAGAGAATGTAAGGTCTATGTTCATTGAACTAATCCCTTCAGGAATAGTAAACAGTTAGATAAAACTTGATTTACCTGTCGGATCTATCCTAAACTGTAGTAGTTTTTCGCACATTTAAACATCTTTAATTTATTAACCAAGCCTTTTCTGTGATTAATAGACAAGTTTTTTATTTTGGTCCAGAATAATAGTTCTTTCAAATTTTGAAATAGCCTAAGCTGATGTCTTGGCCAGAGAAGGCTGCGGTACATTACCGAAACGATTGGGGTAGCGAAGTCTACCATTCACGGCGTTTCCTGGTAGCCCCAACTCCAGGAAAGGCGATTATTTACCGATCAGTATTCTCATTGGACTCTGGAACAATGGGGAACTGTTTTATCCATGTATGAGTCACTATTTGGTCTATACCACTCAGACGATCGAGACAGAGAGTGGAGACGACTAGGGGAGCGATTTGCTCTATGTACCATTCGTGACTCACGGTCTTTTGAAAGGAGATCAGTTATGATTTGAAGTAGATTTAATTTCCTCGCCCGGACTGAACTGATTTTCATAAATAATGAGACTCTGACTGGTCGGAGCTACATCGAGGAAGTCCTCCTAGAGATTGTGATCCCATTTGCTCCATTTATTGGTGAACAATTAATTTTAAGGCAGGATAATGCTCGTCTACATACCGCCATAATTGTTACCGAATACTTGGAGCAAGTGGGAATCTTCTGGACTGACCTGCACGATTTCCCGATATGAATTCTATTCATTTGTTGGATAATTTAGGGAGGCATCGTCGTCATCCTCCTCCTAATGACTTAAATCATTTCCAAATTTTTCTTCGAGAAGTATGGGATGCTAAGCCGGTGGAGTATGTCCAGAATCTAATTTCTTCGATGCCTAACAGAGTTATAATCCTTCGCCGTAGCAGAGGGAGTAATATCTGCTATTAGAATTACATAAATTGAGAATCGAAGATGTAGCGGATGTAGAAATATCGCTCCGGTCGGTTGCTACAGCTCAAAGTTTAGGTACTGGTCGGGGATTTAAAAAATGTTTGTGTGAAACCCAGTGTGTCAACAAAAAATGTTTTTGTCTTAGAAATAACGTTCTTTGTAATTCCAAGTGTTATTTTAGTAATCCTTGTTGTAAAAAATTACTTCTTTTTCGGCTCAATTGTCTATCATTAGTTAATTTATAGAATACTTAGGTATTCTATGAATACAAAGTTATTGTAGGCAAAATAAAGAACCAATTTATCTTGGGAAACGATTTTTGTCGACATTTCCTGTTATTATATCCTGAGTACGTCTATAAATAAGTATAAAGCAAATATACGCATGGAAAGACTGCAAAATTTATCATTCCCGATAACAAGTTAGTTTGTAAATGATGTTAATAAATAAAAAATTGTTTTATATACTTATTTAAAAAGATTTTATAAGAAAAATCCCATTATACTTCAGTAAAATTAGACAAGAATAAATGTGTTTCATTTTTATTGTGTAGCGTTTACGAATCTTGATTTTATGTAAAAATAATTTGTTGTAGATGACGCATACCACTAGGTACTATATGAAATTTTGAGATATTTGAGATTAATGCAGATAATATTAGATAAAGATTTTATTAATATAGATGAATAGGTTTCGTCAGATGAGTCTAATTTTTCTGGAGTTAATAGAATTACTGAGAAAATACGGGTATTATAAAAATAATGTTACTAATAAAAATGTATAAAACTGATTGAGATAATAAAGCTAATTATGAACATGAATGATATCAATTATCAGTATATTTCAAGAAATTATGAGAATTTTTTCTCATTAATAACCATTTTTCGCATTAATCCCTCTCAACTATCAACTATCGGTGATTTGACAGAAAAAATTGGAAACAATATATTCAATTAAAATATACAGGGTCTTTCAAAACGTTCGCATGCGAGCTATATCACTGAATTAACAACAATGAGGTTTAGCCAATCAAAGCTTGTGGAACGTTTAAGTTCCTCCCCATCGAGCGGTCGAGAGAGCCATAAAAGTATTTAGATGCTGCCACGTTTTTGAACTTACCTCTGTTTCTAAAACGTATATTATTATCGATCGTTTAACTGCTGCGCACGAGCAGTGGCAAAAGTGGCATAACTCTAGAAACAAGAAGGTAATAACTCTAACATTCCGTCCGCTATCCGACCAATAGGGCACGGTGTAGATTTGCAGGTCCCTGAACCACCAGAGAACTTAAATTCTATTGTAACAGAAGAATTTTCTGATGTACAGTCAGAGCTAGATGAACACGATGAAGAATTTCAATGTGGAGCCTAAATTGTGTACTCAGGTCGAGCTTAACGACGGATCTAGGCTTAACGAAAGAAAAAGCTGAACTGCTTGGCTCTAGGCTAGAAGAAAAGAACTTGTTGGCGGCTGGAACTAGCGTTCATGTGCATAGGGAGAGAGAACAGCAATTTTCAAAGTATTTTGTACCAGAGGGTGATTTGGTGTACTGCTCAGACATTCCTGGTCTAATAAGTGGGTTTAGAATTGAATACAAAAAAGAAGACTGGAGGCTGTTTATTGATTCATTCAAAAATAGTTTGAAGGCTGTTTTACTACACAATGCTAACGTGTATGCTTCTATACCTGTCGGTCATTCTGTACATATGGAAGGAGCTACGAAAATCTAGAAATAGTGTTAAATAAAATAGGTTATTCTGCACATGGTTGAATGTTATGTGGTGATTTGAAAGTAACGTGCATGCTCCTTGGTCAGCAAGGTGGTTTTACCAAGTTTCCAGTGTGAATGGGACGGTGAGCTAGGAATCAACATTGGTGCAAAAAGAACTAGCCTGCTAGAGAATCTTTAAAGCCTGGCGAAAAGAACATTTTACGCAAAAACCTTGTAGACCCAAAAAACGTACTCCTACCACCATCTCATATTAATTTAGGCCTCATGAAACAGTTTGTAAAGGCTTTATGAAATTTATGCAATACTCATTCATATTGAGTGAAACAAAATAAATGTGTGCAGAAAAAATAGTTTGTAGATCAGCATTTGAAAAATAGTAGTGGTAAGGACGAACCTAACCGAGAGGTAACACAAGAATTTCCGTTGACATTACATCCGCCGTAAATGTTTTAGAATGATTTTGTTTGTTTGCACAATTACTTTGAGGTGTAATGAAGAGAAAAACATCATATTAGAGTAAAAAATATTAGTTGAAAGTAGTAAAAATTGACTTATCCAAACTCCAGAGTCATATTGACAAAAGTGATGATTTCAATTTCAATTTTCTATCACATAAAAACACTTGTCACTCCACTGTTTCTACTTCTAAACTGACAATTTGCAATTCAAGACACGGAAAATGAGGTAAACAACCGTTTTCATGTATAAAGAGAAACACAGATACACATTTCTAAAATATTTTGAGGTATTCAGGGTGTTCAGCCTAAGCGTGACAACATGAAGTGAAGTTTTTCAAATAGGACACTCTGTATATTTTTTTACCATCGAATTTAGCGTAAAATTCTGCATCTAGCCCTATCTAAAATTGCATTTTCAGTTTATGATTTAAAAATATTCACCTTTTTAACTGACTAAATGTGACGTTTAAATACTTCTAGTTTTTGTGACAAAATCAAATTTTATACCTTTTATACCTTTAAAAACTGTAATAAAATAAATAGGGTATCTACAAAACTCAAAATAAACCAAAATAACTAACAACAAATGAGAGAACTAAAAACTTTAGATAACTTTTTTATTAAATGTTCAAAATGACCATCATTTACTATTCTTCATGTCTTTCTTAGTAGTCGCGGGTGTTTTGTACAGTTGTTCTTTGACGTAGACCCTCCAAAAAAATCCATTGTTTTAAGGTCCGGTGAACGAGGGAGTCATTTATGGGGTCCTACCTATCCATCATCCAGGAAACTGATTATTTAAATGTGTATTGATCAGTTGGGTATGGTGACCACATTCGCCGCTTATCATGAGCAGGTAATTGCTGAAGTAGTTGGGGTAATTTGTTTTGTAAGAAATTTAAATAAACTTGCCCATTAACAGTTCCGTCAAAGAAATAATGGCCTATGACATGATTCCCAATCATGCCACCTCATACATTTAATGTCCACTTGTTTGATTGATAGTCCGTATACAATGCGGTTGATCTGTTGCATAATAATTGAAATTGTTTCTATTAACAAACTCATTTTTATGAAATGTTGCCTCATCGACAGATAATACAAAATTGAAAAAATCTCTGTTTTGCTGAATTTGTTCTTGAGCCCACTCACAGAAGGTTAACTGCTTTTCATAATTACCATCCAATAGTTCCTGCATTCGCTATTTTATACTCAATTTTCCCTCGAATACAACTTCTCCCGCGGAAATTAATTCCAGCGGGAAAACCTTCTTGGCGGGAATCACTTAATCACTAATCTATAGAGTGGGCTGTTAGGAATTGGACTTTTGTTCTAATTCAAGTTTTTCTCACATTTATTATAGGATGAATTTTTAACAATTCTACTTCTCGTGCAGAGTAGAGTCGTTGCTTTCCAATTGCACAATTTGAGCGCCCAATTGAGTACATGCATGCGCAATGGTTTAAACGCACGCTCCAAATTACCGTTTTTGAGATCAGTATCCCTTTACTCTGATTCTTGGAAGCAGTCTTCACGTCTTGGAACAATCATCGTTTTCAAGGATTATTCCTTTTAGGACAAGAGAGTCCTACTGACCTCAATATTCCTTTAATGCCGGTGAAAATCTTAACACTTCTTGCTAAGTAAATTGCCGATTTTCTTCCTTCCAATGCCGAATCATTTTCAGGTGAGGATCATTCTCCTGATCTTCTTCTTAGTGACCATTCTTCTAACTACTGTAGTTCTTAAAACTACAGCTTCCTTTGATACGGCTTTATTGCAGTGGGAGCAGTCTTCTGGGCACGGTCATCTAGGTAGAGAATCGGCTCAATATTCGATATCAAAATTACACTCTTGAAGGCGTTCAATCCATCCAGCAATCTGTCTCCCCAGATTATTGAACTGCTTCACCTACTTAAGTGCTGCATGATCAGTCTGGATATGAAACTTCGTTCTGTAAAGATAATGTTGAAAGTTTTCCATGGACTTCATTACCACCACACGTAATGCAGTAGGTCTGTTCTGGTTTCGAGAGAACTTTACTGAAGTATCCCAGCACTCTTCCTTGCCCTGTTTGGAGCTGTGAGAGCACTCCCCCAATCCCTACGTTGTTTGTATCCGTGTACAGGATAAATTTCTTCCTAATAGTGGATATCCCAATATTAGCGCCGTGGTTTAATGTCTCTTCAAGGTATCGAACACCGTTTGACAGTCTTTAGCCCAGTGGATAGCTCTTGTTTCTTCTGTGAGTCGAGTTATTGGCTTGGCAATATCTCCAAATTTTCTTATGAATCCTCCACGTTTTCCCCTTGCCCTTCAAACACCAGATAATTGTTTTAGTTTCATGAGTTCCAAAATTGTGCTATAAACCCAAGCTGTAGAGTTGAGGTTATGTAGGCATTTATTTTAAAATTATTTAGATACGCATTTGTGATTTTGAAATGGAATCACAACCGTGGTGCTCAAAACATAATCGATGTAAAAACTTTGAAAAATGCTTTATTACTTAATGAACAAGACTATTAAAGGACCCCAAGAAGGTTATCTATGAGTATTTAAGTACTTCCACAGTATTCCTATTTTTCATTTAATTAATCGAGTTTCTTATATTTCGGACATTGCAACAAATAAATGATATATTTTAATATAAAACCTCACCTAAAATTTGACACTTGACACAGAAGTTTGTTCCAAGTGCTTGAACGGTCTAAAATCTGTTCGAACAAGTACGAATTTTAAAACTTTGTAAAATATCAAAATAGACATTTCAAAAAAGTTACTTATTTTATTTCTGTAACAAAAGCAAATACCTTTTTCGAATAATAAACGAATAAGTAAATGTAATAAATCAATTCACATGCTTATTGCTATTAATAAACATAGAAACAAACGAAAAAGAATTGTTGGATGCCAGCACTTCGACTATTATTTTAAATCCCATTTTGGAATGTCAATGATCAGTTGGTAAAATTTTGTAACACCTCTTAATATGTACGTCCAGAACGGTAAAAAACTATTTTATGGTTAGTCATTACCTCGCTGCTCTGAGCATGTAGTTGTGGTTCGAGCCACAAGCAAATTTTAGAACAATTAACGAAATGCTAGAAAAAATAATAAAACGATTTTTGTTTTGGTTTGGTACTAAAAAGCTTACGCGAGTCATTAAAAAACGCGCCCGATGTTTGACAGTTGACATAGTACACATCAATTTGCTTATCGACAGTAGTCATCCAGTAATTTACATTATATCAAAGATTATATGGAAGTTGTGTTTCGGATAGATAACAACTTAGGTTCAATTAATTAGTTATTTGTTGTAAATAAACGAAGATTCTATCAATTAATTCAAACGTTAAGCTATATTTTTGAAAACCATGACTTTAGAAACTGTTCCCAAGAATTTAAAAGGTCTTAGAGCATGTTTAGTTTGCTCTCTGATAAAAGTAAGTTTAATTATTAAACTTTTTGCATCTATACCTTTTTTATTCTCATTTCAGTCCGCCGATCAATTTGAAGACGAAGGGTGCGATAACTGCGATGAATTTTTGAGAATAAAACATAACACTGAGAACTTATACGATTGTACAAGTACTAATTTTGACGGGTAAGTTAATGTCATTTGGATTAAAGATTTTTATAATACAATTCTTAATTTCTGAAATAAATAAATTATTCAATAACAACATAATTGATGCAAATTGCTTTCCATCTTGTAGCATATCTATATTTTTTACACATTTAATGGCATTGGCGATTGCCAACTGGTATTTTTAAAGCAATTTTTACTGTCCATTTTTTATCAATTTCCGTATTCTGAGAAGGGTTTTCATCAAATCTATAGCGTAGATACTGCATATCTTTTCAGGAAATTGTCATATTTTGGTATTCATATTTAGTTAGATTCCTAATTACTGTGTGTATATTTTATAAAGTAGTGGGTGAAACATACTTTTTTTGAGTGTACCTACCTGTATCTGTAACATATCAGTGATGTATTTACTATTTTTCATAAAGATCGTGTGAGATTAATATTTTTATAACCATTACAATTATCTTTGAGATACCAAGTACTCCCATTCTAATGCAGAAAATATCTAGATTTACATTATCGAGGGCTCCTTCTATTTCCAAGAAAATGGAAAAAAGTAGTTATAGGTATTTAGAGAAAACAATCTTAGATATATGTTATTCTTGTTCTTCTTTCTCTTAAGAGTTAGGCTGATTTCTTCTACTATTCAGTCTCTCGAGAAGTAGATATCCAGTTTTCTGTCGCGTGAATCATACTATATATATCTTCAATTTTAAGATTTTCTCTTATAGCTTTGCTTCTTATTTGATCTCTTAGACTCACTCCTGTATAATAGTTCTAGATATTTTCATCTTTGCAGCGCCCATCATATTCATTTTTGTTGTCAGCTCGAGTTTCCCCTGCAGTATAGGTCTTACAATTGTTTTGTATATGTGGCCTTCACTTTCAGTGGACATATACCTGTTTTTCTATATCAGATATCCAGAGATTCTGAGACCTTATTTACTTGGGTTTGTCATACCTCTTGTTCTAAATTTCTGGAATTTAGATATATACACTGGTGAATGGGGTTGCTGTTCACAGCTAGTTTACATCTTGTAGGCTCTTTTGCTATTGTCATTGCTTCTGTTTTTACAATACGGCTTCTTCTTCCCTGAAAAATGTCTGCTGAGAGTTTATTTTTTGTCTCCGGGCTGTTTGTCCCTCTTTGAGGATGCAGCGTGAGGTTATGATTCAAAGTAGTATTTGGCCATGTTTACATTAATAAATTAGAATTTGTGCATCTATATGTGACAATGTCCAAAGACACTACAGTCAGCTGTGAAGGCTATGGCTTCAGTATATTGGGCTGAGCATGGAATATTGTTCATAGACTATTTCCATAAGGGAGAGACAATCAATAATGAATACTACATAGAGTTGTTTGATCGTTTGAATGCAAAAATCAAGTAAGATTAGCCTCATATGTCGAAGAAAAAACAGGTTTTTCTCGTAGTCACATTTGCTAAATTTCTTTTATGCATTAAAGTCCTATCAACATTTGACATTTAACATAATATTTCGGGCAAATTCAAATGTCTAGATCTAACTAACAAAATGATATTTTGTAGAATTAAAGTAAATTGTATTTTGGTATACATATCGTATTCCCAGAAAAACAGCACTAAGTTAAAAGAGCAAATTTTTCAGAATTGACAAAAAACTGTTATCACAGAAATATTTTCAAGTTTTTTGAAAAACGCTGATATGGGTGTGAATTTTCTCAAAACATCAATTAGATTGAAATTTTTCCATTATTTTATGAAAAATTCAGTACACATGAAAGTTTGATGATGATTATCTTTTGAACACTTAATTTAATCGCCAAAACATATCACACCTTATTTCTAAAGCAATTAATTTCCTACATAAATTTGTATTGCACATTTTATAATTGTCATTTATTGTAAAGTTATAAAATTCATAAACAAAAATGAAATTTGTTTCAAAATAATCAAACGGTGAGGTTTTCTGAAAAAATATGAGATACTTTTTGTGTGGAGCATTAGATTCCTACAAAAATCTGTAAAATCAATTAATGATGTATGAAATTTTTTCTATTGAACTGAGACAAAAATAAAAAAACTATTTAACAACTTATTTTTTCATGTCACTTATTGACAATAATTGATTTTTCTTATTCCCTTCTTGTGAATAGGTCGAAGGAGGCTTGCAGATTTCTAGAGTGCCTGGAACAGTTTCTTGTACCTCCAAGAGAATGAGTGGGGTGAAAATAACCGCAATTTTGACAAGAAGTTTACCTTTGATAGTTTCCTGGTTTCAATTTAGATACTCCACAGATTAGTGATGATTTTATATCACAAAACCTAAATACCAAGACATTTCTTCAATGACTAGTTTTCACTAAATGGAAAAGATGTTGTAGATTCATATAAACCGAACTAAATATTCATATACATACAATTTTTTTCACATTGAAAATTTTATTCAAATCCATTATCAAGTTATCTTTTCTCATTTGATAATCAGGAAGGATTAGTTATTACCTTAAGGAAAATAATTTCATTCGAAAAGCTTAAGTTTATTTACCTTGTTCCAGGCTTGCATATTACATGTGAAGAATCCATTGCTTTATATAAGGCAGTTGATTTAAAATGCGTTAATTAAGTGAAATAATACTTTTTTTGACTTAAATCACTGTCGTGGATTAACTGGAAGAAATGTAAAATACTTACATATTTCGAATTATGTCTTTTTTAGTGATTTTTTCTGAAATAATATTTTTCTGCAGTTATCTTATTGAGATTTAATGAACAATAATGACACATTAGTTTTATTTTCATGAGTAGATCTATTAAAATAAAATATGAAATTCTACCAAAATAGAGGTAGATATATTTTGAATACAGATTAGTACTAGCAATGGACCCATAGTATCAATTGTAACATGTGATTCACAAAAAGATAAAAATTCTTCTATTAATCATAATACAAGAAAAAGAAAATGGCATTTTATTTCGATATAAAACAAATAATACAAGATAAATTATAAATTTAAAAATGAAGGATGTAGTATGGTTATATAAAACAAAAACTTTTTTGTATATAATATTAAGTAATATAAAACCGTCATATTTTCAAATTTCACAGTTTAAATAAGTAGTTCTTGTTATAACAGATTATAAGTACGACTATGTAGTATCACAATTGTTTATGGTACATAACAAAAACCTTAAAACTAAACTTATTTCAAGTGGTAGTTAACCACTTTCAACTTACAATAAATGTGATGAGAACGCTACTAGGACATAAATATTTTTTTAAAAAGAGAATATTAAACACTATGAAGTACCATAACCATAAAATTATCTTATACTTTTAAATTATTAACTGCATAAGCGTAGACGGATAATAAGTAGCATTTATCGCTATAAAATATAATATCTACGTCAGTACTAACACAATGATCACGCATTAATCATTGTTTTGGTTTACTATTTTTCTTCAATAAATAAACTTATATATAGTACTCTGTTGACGAAGGTATGTAAGTTTTTTTGTATTGTTTCAAATGGTTCAGTATTATTCGTCAGAGGTGAAAATTTTATTTGTGGGATATTATGGTCATACTGATTCGGGCAATAACGACGCCACGCCGCGTTTCTTGCCTGGACGTTCGTGAGAGGTGAAAATTGAAATAATTCACTATTGTTGGTAAATATAAATTGAGCTTTAATTTTGTCGAATATTAATAATACATTTTTTTGTACAAATATAAGCAATCTCACTGCAGTGTGTTAATACGATGCCGTCCCTGTACTACACCTGATTTAATGGCTTTTTCAGCGATACGAAGCTCGTTTCTCCCACGCGGCTTTTTATTTGTGGTATATTGTGGTCGTACTGATTCGGGTCAATAACGACGCTGCGCGGCGTTTCTCTCTGGATGTTCACGTGCTGATCGCGCGCTGATCATTGTTTTGGTTTATTATTTTTCTTCGATAAATAGAATTTAGTGAAAAACACTTTTGTTATGATTTAGAACAGTTATTTAAGAAAATGAATTTATATACTTATGCTTATATTTATATACTTATACTTCTATTTCGTGTTTCAGAATGATTTCATTAATGAGTCCTGATGATAGTTGGGTTGCCAAATGGCAGAGAATTAGTAAGTACTGGCGACCATGATAGTACTTTTAGTTTTTATGAAATATTTATTTCAGATCGGTTTTGTCCAGGAGTGTATGCCATTTCCGTATCCGGACGCCTACCTAATAGTATTATTAGAGAAATGAAAAGTCGCGGCATTGTTTATAAAAGTAGAGACACTAGTCAACGATAATAATAGATTTTATATATGTCGAGTATCATGTCAAAATAATCTGATTTTTATTATTTATAATAATGTACTATTAAAAATAATTATCTATTATACAAAAAATAAACTTTTAGCAGTCAAGGGAATTATTTAGATCAGTGGTACCCAAAATTTTTTGTCCGGGGACCCACCTTCATTATGGAATATTTATCACGACTCACTATTAATATTTTTAATTATCGTGAAATTTATCTTTTGAGGAAAAGGTACAACTGTAAAAAGAAATGAGTCCGAAAAACACTTTTAATTCAAAATTAAATAAATAATAAAAAATGAAAAGACTTGTCTGTGTTGAAAGTTAAACACATCACTTTCCACACAAATCCTGTGTCAATATTTATTTTTTAAATATACCAAATATGCAGTTGAAAACCCCATAAGATCTTCTAGACTATACCTACTGAAATAAATGTCCAGGACACTTTACCAGATTTAGATGAAGCCTCTTCAGGTGATGATTAGTGGGAAAGGAGTTGAGTGTTGATTTTTTTGTGCATTCTGATTTGTGTTTGTTCATAATTAGTGTAAAATGCGTTGAGTGTTGATTTTTTTGTACATTCCTATTCATGTTGGTTTGTGATTAGTGTAAAATGCGTTAAAGGTTGATTTTTTTGTACATTCTGATTTATGTTTGTTTGTGATTAGTGTAAAATGCGTTTAGTGTTGATTTTTTTGTGCATTCTGAGTTGTGTTTGTTTATGATTAGTGTAAAATGAGTTAAGGGTTGATTGTTTTGTACATTCTGAGTTATGTTTGTTTATGATTAGTATAAAATGCGTTAAGGGGTGATTTTTTTATACATTTTGATTTATGTTTGTTTATGATTAGTGTAAAATGCATTGAGTGTTGATTTTTTTGTACATTCTGATTTATATTTGTGATTGATTAGTGTAAAATGCGTTAAGTGTCGATTTGTTTATGTATTGTAAGTTATGGTGTTTTTTTTTTATCAAACCAACATGTTTATCTTTTGGTTTAGTACTATGTTTTATGCTTTACAACTAAATAAATGTATTGTTCAACGAATATTGGTTTTACAAAGCTCAGCTGAAAATAGGACCTTTTTAAAAATCAATATATCAGATTCTCGTTAATCCTGCAGATATCAAACTGGGTTGGTACCGGATTAGTGAAAATTATTACTGGAAAATTATAATATAAATTACAAAAGAAGTCGAGTTTTATTCTTTAGTTTTAGGTAACAAGAGCATTTACAGACAAAAAGAATTTATTTGTCTATTAAAAAACTTAATTTTAAAAATAATCGTCTAAAGCTCTGCCTATTGTAAACAGAAACATCAGGATTTACAGTTTTGGTGAATTATTCCATTGGAGTATAGAAACTGTCAATTTTCTTGAAACAACACTTTCGACACATTCTCTTGAAATCTCTTTAAAACAAGAATGTCATTTGCGGAAACATTTTCTTTTGCCCACTTTATGGAAGTAAAGGCAAAGGCACCCAGTACAGCATCATGACTAACTAAATGAACAGGAGACCCCTCATCTCAAGCATAACCATATTCTTCTTCTTTTTTACTCAACACATCTTCAATTATTTCGCTATCTGTTATAAACTGGCCTTTTTCTTCTTCTTCGCCGGTTAGCAACAGGCTCACAATATCTATAGTTTAACAGTTTTTCGGTAATCGTTTCTCTCAGCTCTATCAGTTCACTTTCTCTTCTACATCTTTAGCATTATTTTTTTTCTATCTTTTCTTTTTGTATTGTTCTAACAGTGTCACATCCGGCCACAAGTTGCTCCATGAACGAACAAGAACTTTTTCGGGTAGATTTTCGCAAGTGGAAAAATCACATCTTTCAAGTTCGTTTCTTTTAATGAATTTAGGACACTATCTTGCAAAAGAGGTGTTACGTTAGGGGACATACAAATTTTTACATGGTAATATAATGGGTATGTCGATTTTCCGAAACAATCAACTAATTTGACCTAGGATGACTGGACTATAAAGTGATAGAAGGATCAAAATTGTTTTTTTTGCCGATTTCGCGTTTAACTGACATCAAATTTTGTTTAACGGCAGTGACTTTTCATATGAACATTCAAACTAGATTTCTGAGAAAACTTCTTGTGACATAATTCGCAATGGAATGGCTTTTCCCCTGTATGAGTTCTCATGTGATCCCTCAAATGAGCTTTTTTAGAGAATTGTTTGTAACAAGTATTGCACTGAAACGGTCGTTCGCCAGTATGGACGGTCATGTGACGATTCAAATTTTCGATGTTGCTGAATTTTTCTTGACATACGCGACATTTGAATCTATCCTCTTTGGAGTGATTTTGTAAATGAACAGTTAAATTAGATTTCTGGGAGAATTTTCTAGGACAAAGAATACACTGATACGGCCTTTCGCCAGAATGACTTCTCATGTGTAATGTTATGCCGGCTTTTAGAGCGAAACGTTTTGGACAAAACTCGCATTTGAACGGTTTTTCCCCAGTATGACTCACCAAATGTTGTTTTAAATGAGAAGATATGCTGAAATTCTTCGAGCAAATTTCGCATTTAAAAGGTTTCTCGCCGGAATGAAAAATCATGTGGCGTTTTAGAACTGACATACGAGCAAATCGTTTTGGGCATATTTCACAACCAAATGGTTTATCTTGAGTGTGGTTGCTCATATGTAATTTCAAACTCGATCTTTGAGTGAAACCCTTTTGGCATATTTCACATTTGAACGGTCTTTCAGTCTTATGTATGTTCGCGTGGTTACGTAAACTTGATTGTTGGGTAAACGACTTGGAGCAAATTGAACATACGAATGGTTTTTCGCCCGAATGTATTCGAAAATGTTCGTTGAAATGTGATTTGGTGGAAAATTGTTTGAAGCAGATTTCGCATTTGAACGGTTTGTCCGTGGAGTGCGTCTTCATATGACGATCCAACAGCGTTGACTGGCTATATCTTTTTAAACATATGGTACATTCGAATGGTCGTTCATCGGAATGAATGCCCGTGTGAAGAATCATGTTCTTCTTTTGAGAAAATCTCTTTAGGCAAATTTCGCATTCGTAAGGTTTTTCTCCCGAATGGCTCCTTAAATGTATGACTAAAGAATACTTTTGGCCGAAACCTTTGAAACAAATTTCACATTTGAACGGTTTTTCTCCGGTGTGTACTTTTGTATGCTTCCGTAGGTGAAATATTGTAATAAATTCTTTCGAACAAATTGAACAAACAAAAGGTTTTTCACCCGTATGGATTCTCATATGAATTGTTAGCTGGGATTTACTAACACATTCCACTGAACATAAATTGCATTTGAACGGTTTATCTCCTGTATGAATTTTGATGTGATATCTTAAATGGGATTTTGTTATGAATAGTTTTGGACAGAGTTCACATAAAAACGGTTTTTCACCGGTATGTATCCTCATGTGTTGCTTCAAGTATGCTCTTCTAATGAACTGCTTGTAACAAATGTAACACTGCCATTTGCCGTTTATTTTTTTTAATTCGTTGCTATTAAATTTGCCATCACTGTGATCGTCTTCCTTCGGGTCGGGATAATCTAAAAAGTGTTTGTATTGTAAGGTGGCCCATACGTTATCTTGATGATCGTTGGCTCTAAATTTATTTGAATAATTGATTTGTTTAGTGCGATATTTCTGTTTTGTTGTGTGTTTCTTGAAGTGATCCAGATATTCGTAACTTGTAATTGAAAACTTTCCGCACAAATAACAAATATTGCAACGTGATCCAAAATGTGACCTAATATGTTTTTTACTTGAAGATAAAGGTACCCGACCTGAAATACAAATGAATTATTAATTTGGATAGATTATCTATACCCAAGGGTCTCCAAACAATAATAGGCCAGCAATTAGAGCAATTTTTCTCCCAAAAGTTCAACTTAAATTGCTCCTACATTTTTTTTGCTTTGTGGTCGTCATAGTGTGCTGAATCAACAATCCCATCACCCTCTTAGGGGGGTGCTACCTCTAAAATGAAAAAAACGTATTTTTGGGGGGTATTCTCTAAAAAATTTCCAATTTGTCAGTTTTGGGCTATAAATATGAATGAAAACGAACTTGAAAAATAGAAAAAAATTCCTTGCAACGATGTCAACCCCTTGGTATGACACATCCTCCCTCCCCAAATCGATAAAATGTCTTTCTTTGGAATTTTTTCTAGAGATATCTGAGATTTTCGCTCTTGCGTAATGAATATAATCAAAATTGTTGAAAATAATAAGTGAAATTTTTTAGCACTGATTCTCTCCGGGCCAGAATCCTCATGTTATCCCAGAAACGTGTTTGAAGGGGATATGTGGAATCACTGCTTTCAGATAATATAAATACTAATGAAAACTCGAGAAATGTCATTATTGAGTTTTGAAAGTCCAGTTACGTGAATCGTTTTCATTAATAAATTCAGATAAACTTGTATAAATCAAACGTAGAGACCGGACCTAACGGATAAGTGTTTTTTCCATGAATATTGAGGAAGGGTACAAAGAATGAATTCTCGAGAAATCACCATCAAGAAATGGGTAGAACGATATATTTATTTAATCATCGAACTCATAGTCACTATCTGCGTCTTCGTTTTCACAGTCTGGGACTATCACCGGCAAATTTTCGCGTACATTTATTACCAATGCTGGTACGTTTGAGACCACTCTTTTTATATGTACAGGTATCTCTAAATACATCGGGTTGTGCAGTTACAGAAAATCATCCTCAAAATCGAATTTGGAGCAGCTTGAACTGTAATTTCAATAGGTTCCAAAGTGACACCCTTTTTCCACCCCCAATGTTGACTGAGCGTCGTGTTTACATCGTGCTACTGCTGACAATATTGCAGATCGCCCTCTACGCAACCGGTCGGCGCACTCACGGACACGACACATACAGCGGTCCGCCAGCTGCCGCTCGGACAGGTCTCCGGCCGCAATGAACAGGTATAGGAATTTGAATGCGTTCTTCCCAGGCACATTGCTGAATAATTCTTTTGGGTTCTTGAATGCCGTTATTCCTCCAAGGACTGATTTTATTTTCCTCCGGATAAGATGCAATGCGAGTAAACGTCGACAGAGTTATGTTTTCAGCTACTACAAGATTGACTGAATTTTATTTAAAATCCCTGCAACTAAGCCCATTTTTATAAAGTCTTTCAAAAAGAGTAGATACTCCCCTCCAGGTTCCACTTTGATTTATGTTAATACGTGCGCTTATTCCTGAGATATCAACATTTGAAGTTATCAACTCTGTCAAGAATTTATAACCCAAAAAAGCGAACTTTCGAAAATTATCGTATTTGAAACCAGCATTACTAGTACCGACTGAATACTATGGAATTTAAAAATTAAGTACTCCTCAACTCATAATTTTACTCGCTACAAAGATAGAAACAAGATTTCAGTGATCTCGAGCATTATTTCACGCAGTTAGAAATAGTAGTGTAATGAGAGCCTAAGCTGCAATTTTGCGTATGAGAGATAATAATATGTCAATAGAAAGCTGAAATACTCATCTTCAAAATGACGTAAGATTCGTCAAAATCGGACATTTCTATTAGGAGTTATGGATTTTTATTCCCCGCGCTGGTTGGAAAAATACAGATCGTGAAAACGCTTACCTTCAATAACTTTTTTCAGGAATAAGGTGCAATTTGGAGAAATTGTTGTAAGGACCGTTTTTTTGTAAAATTTTGTGCCCTTTTTTCTGAATCTACAGTTTTTTTGATAAGACAATGATTTTCAGAGATATTCTGAAATTACCTAAAAAAATAAAATTGAATCGTATTTGGGGGGGGGGGGTTGCACTCCACTTAGGGGGTGATAAGATTCTTCATAAGTGATGTGCACGTTACGGCCTACAATTTAAAAAAAATATCACAGGAACAATTTAAATTGAAGTTCCTAGCCCTTTTTACTGGCCTATAAGGTTATGGACTAAATTCGATCCGCCACCTTCAACATTACGGGCTGCGGCAGATAATGGCTTAGGTTTAAATAACACAAAAAAATATAAAAGTATAACTTAAGAGAAATCCTTTTAGTGTTTATACGAGAAATAAAAAATTAAAAACTAATATAAAAGTTCACCTATGTCTAACCGTTCATTTGATATAAATCGACAGCTATTAATTAGAGAAACAAAATACACTCAGTAAGTGTCGATTCATTTGGGCGAAAGTATGAGAAAAAAAATAATTATTTAAATAAAAAGCAAAAAAAAAGCAGAACATAATTATCATTCATCTAATCTGTCATCGTCACAATTATGATGTTTTTGATCCTCTGATTCTTCACTTTCTTCTCCATTTAATTGGCCACAAAAAATTTCATCAACTTCTAGTGGTGCCGCCGGGACGTTATACCACAATGGTTCGAGTTTATGATTTTCCATAAATTGACATCATGCCTTTATAAAATTCTTTGTTGTCACTTGTACTTGCAAAGAACTTCAAAAATAATTCAAATCTTGCAACATTTACAACACTATTTTGTACATTGTACATTTAATTTGTAAATCTTTGAATTATATCTATTTTTTATTATTATTAATGTCTTGTGGATCCGTTAAATGCTCAACAATATTTTGATACTCTTCATTTTGCATCAATAAATTGTATGGTTCATATGATTCAACAGAATATGGATGGCAAATCACGGAAAATCATAAACTCGAACCATGTGGTGTAACGGCCCAGACGCACCACTAAAAGTTGAAGAAATTCTTTGTGGCCAATTAAATGAAGAAGGAAGTGAAGAATCAGAGGATGAAAAACATTATAATTGTGACAATGACAGATTAGATGAATGATAATAATTATGTTCTGCTTTAGTATAAACAATTATACCACGATATTTTTAAAATTTACATAAAAATAAGCAAATTAAAACAATGGAATGATGAGGAAATTTTATCCTCCAATCACATCCCTTAAATAGGTAAGCCGGGCCCTTCCAGCTGGAAAAAATTGGTAAGCTGATTTTTTTCCATTCATTCACAAAATTTCCTATCAAATATACATTTTTTTATCGAAATCCGCGATGACGGTAAAACATTTTTGCTTTTTATTAATAAAGAATTATTTTTTTATACTTTCGATCAAATAAATCACTTACCGAGTGCATTTTGTTCCACTAATAGCTGTCGATTTATATAAAAATTTTGCAATTCCTCGATCACGGGTCTTTTGAGATTGCCAGCTCCCGGACTATATGGTTTGTTATTAGAAAAATAATATTTTCAATCTCAAGATAATTAAAGTGTACTCGTAGGTCAACCATCATTACATTATTTTGGGATGGATTCAAAATTGATGAATACCTACTATAAAACATATGAAATAGAATAATAGAAATATAAACATTCTTAAAATGGAATATAATATAAAGACGTACTTTTATATAAAAAATTATTACTACTGTATGAAATTCAAGCCTTCAAATGCCTATAAAGAGATTGAAGAAAGAATTTTAACACTAGATGATTCAAAAGGAGAATCAAGATCCTAATCATTTTTCTAAAATAACCTGAACTCTGTACATGTTCATTCACTATTAATTTTCCATTGTTTATCATCATTATTGTCTATAGAAAAAATACAAGTCTGCAGTAAAGTTTCGAAGTTTCAGCCAAATTTTAGTTTTCAATTTTATTTACTGTGCGTTGATTGAATTTAGTGAAAAATAATCAAGTTTCTATATTATCTCTTATTAACAATATGAATAAGCTTTTAAAACTAAAATAGAAAGAAAACTTGTTGATATTTCATCTATGATCAAAGAAATAAATAAAAAATTACTTACTTTTTCCACAAATAGGGCATTTATATTTTTGTTTCTTATTTTTAGTCTTGATACTTTTCAATGTAAACGGACATCTACTAGTTGATTTATAACTGGAAGGACCAGGTTGAGTATTCATATTCCATTCTAAATTTTCTGAATAAATAACATTTTGATCAATTATATCTGGTACATCTAGAGGTTCAAGTTTCACTTTAAATACTTCTGGATCGAGAATATTTGTCACTCCCGTAGTTTCCTCTTTTTTCATATCTGGTTCAATTTCGACCTTTACCATCATGGAAGGAGTATTTACAAAATTTGTAGAATTTTGTTTAAAATCTTCATTACCAAAGGTTGCTTGTCCTTCAACATTTGGTGTTTCTATATCTAACTCATCTTTTAGTTCTCTTTTTGGAAAACAAATAAAGTTTGAGGAATCCATTTAATTTTTTTGTTCAACTTACGTATTCTGTCTTTAATTTTACTGCAAGGAATTTGATGGTATTTTGATTGACTTACGTTATTGGACAAATATTATTATAACTATGAACATGTAGTCAATAATGTCATAATCCCCAATACCCAACACATCAACTGTAAATATATGTAGTAAAGGTTACCTGACATCACAGAACATACCCTAAGATATCCTTGGTATGTTCTGTTGCCATAGACAAACTATAAATTTATTTTCTACAAATGTGTCAATGAGTCACGGAACTACAAAATGGGTTCGTTCCACTTAACACCCATAAGAAAGAGAGAGGTTCTTTGTGATTTGCATGGGGATATTATTTCTGAATATTTATTCTAATGAAAAAAATGAACTGGTTTTTTTTAATAAAATAAGTTTATTCAAAACTATCAAAACCAGACATTTTACTGCGTTATAAATAGTCAATTCAGAAATGACACATGTGTTTATTAAATCAACATTTTTGTTTTTGAAACCTAACCTGTACTTTTAATCAGTCAAACTAAATGTATTCTTATATTTTTTTACTTCTAACCAAACTTGACCTCTGAGAAGTAATGTGCTCAGTATCAGATAAAGAATGTAGTGTACTCATAAATGTGTTATTGAAATAATTGTGAAAGTGTTAAAAAAAATAGGTAAGCTATGCTTTTATGTAATATAGTCAATAATAGTCTAAGATTTTGATAATACATTGCTTATAATATATTTTTTATTTATAGTTCTATTTAGTTATAATGAATTAATATGTATAATTTGTTTGAATTATTTCTGTTTAAAATTTGATAATGCAACTAGTAACAAAATGGTTATTTATTCATACTATTCCACAAAAAATCTTGTTAATAATTAGTTTTAAGTACATTTAAGTTGATATTCATGATAATGAATAACATATTCAATATGATTTTCTTTAACTTTAGAGTGAATATTGATTACCAGCTTTTTTAGTTGTTTGTTTTGTAGTGGTACAGTAGAAACAGTTTTTTTACAGGCAAACAGTTTTAGTTTTTTTGCTGGTTGACATATATTTTTTTATTTTATAAGTCCTATAGGTTATTTTTGGAAATATTCCCTTATAATAGTCTTCAGATGTGTACAATTCTTTAGTTATAGAAGATATCAGTCTGCATTTTTGAGAATGATTTAGGTGCTTTTCAGAAACTATGATAGGGTTAACCTGAGCATGATCAGAATGGTCTGAAAGTGAGTAATAAGGATCATGTTCACAAAACGAACAATATGAATGGGACCTTTCTACTTTCTAACCTAGTATATTAGTAGATAAATGTGATCAGCTGATAGTTTTGTTTGTTTCTATTATTTTCTCTATTTTAAATGTTATTAATTCCTCTTAAATAGTTATCTATGGCTAATGTTGCTGATGCTATGTTAACTGCTCAACAATAATAATTATATACCTAAAATGGATTATACAACTGAAGATCTATAAACAAAGAAAATGTCATAAACATAAAAACTATGAAAAATTAACATACGAAACTGAATTGATAAAAATAAAAGGTTCTTGTAGATTGAGTTTTGAATTTAAAATGAAACGACATTTAAGAAATATAATAGTACCATTGTTCAGGATTAGAATCTGCAATAATCTGATACATGATTCAGGATCAAACAACTAACTTTACTTTCAATAATAATAATAAAGTATTTTCTTAGAAACATAATGATAACAAATCTATCAAATTAATGAAGAATTCCTCACTATTCTTGTAGATTGAGATTGATAGAAAATAAAATATTGATAGGTAGAAAAAAGAAAACTGTCCAAACAAATATTTACCATATCAACCAATATCATTAAATTCGACTGATACTGCTCTAGGAGAAAAACGATTTTTTGTCATTAAATTTCAAAGAGTGTGATCGATTGTTGATTGAAACTATTTGACGATTATTAACTTGATATTAACTTGATAAACTACTTGTTCTAACATGAATAGATGATTCCTAGTTTTATCCAGAAGCGTGCAGCAGGGGTCAAGGACCCCCTTTCTACCCCTGAATTTTAAATTCATAGGATTCAAAATTCAATTTTCGGGCTTGAGACGAGGGGTGTTGAACTGCTCTGATGAGACGTAATAACGTCGAAACTAGTCAGTAATTACACCCTCTCGTTGCAATTGCGAGCCATTGGGGATGTTAATATCGACAAGAAGGTCGATTTACATCATGCTCTTCAGAGAGGTTGTAATTCAATATTAGTCGAGGCATTAGAAAGTAGTTGTTTTCCCCTTTGAAGAACGGCGAGATACATTTTCGATATATGGAATTTTGAAATTATTTCAGAGGTGAATAGTAGAATAGTAGAAATTCTTTATTTTCATATATATATATATATATATATATATATATATATATATATATATTGTGAAATTCTATGTGAATAGTTCATCAACAGTACCACCTTTTTGGTGTAAAATTAAATGTTTAAGATCACTTAAAATTTTGCTTGATAAATCTAATATTGAAAAAGTTATGTTCAATACTACTTGATATGAACTGTGTAACTAGCGCCCTCTATGAGAGTCAAACTTAAAAACAAATTCATTGGATGTATCAGCTTCCAAAACATATTCGTATATAATTACTGAGCAAACCCCAAATATTTTTCAGTTTTCTATCTATCCTAGAGACGGGATCACGTTTTTTAGTCACACTCTGTAGAAAGCATAATAATTGCGGTTTAAAATAAATGTATTCAAGAGGAAGATCAGCAATTTAAAATAAATCTAGTGAGTTGAATTAATATTATATTTTATCACCTCAGTTGGTGTATAGTGAGGAGTTCTTCATAAATGATTTTTTAATAATGATTTTTTTTATTTAACTTTGTAGCTTAGGCAATATTCTAAGATGAAAGTAGTAGCTTTAGTAAGTGGTGGCAAAGACAGCACATTTAATATGATGCAATGTATTGCCGCAGGCCATCAGATAGTGGCTTTAGCAAATTTGGTGCCCCATAGTAAAACTGAAATAGATAGTTTCATGTATCAAAGTGTAGGCCACGAGGCAATTGACCTAATTGCATCAGCTATGGATCTACCTCTATATAAGAGAGATACTTTAGGTGAGGAGCTTAAATTTTTTTTGTACACATTTAACTTCGGTATTTTGAACACTCAATATTCACTTAACACATTGAGCCCCTACCTAAATTGATAAACTTTCCCCTATGCCTAAAAATGTGTTTGTGTTTTTACATTCTATATGGAGTGTGGATCCAAGAAAAAAAAAGGAAAAATTTATTTGAAAGTAACAGTACGAGAAAATGATGTTCTTTGTGTGCGGTTCATAGGCTTCCTTTGGGCCCGAGGTGAAGTTTAGCGTTAAATCTGCATCCAGGGCCAAGAGAGGTTCTATGGACCGTACACATGAAACATCATTTTTGAACTTTTTATTTGAAATACATTTTTTTCAAGTTTGCTTGCAGAATGGAAAAACAAAGTTTTGTTTGCTTTTTTATCCTTTGAACGATGATTTATACTTTTATGTGAAGTGTATAGGAAAGTACGATATATTTCGATAAATATTATATCATAAAACCGCTGTGGGCTGTAGGCCTATGAACCACACCAGGGCTCAACGTGTTAAAATTCAGTACAATACTCTTACATAACCCAAAATTTATCAGTTTAAAGTTTGAATATATATTATTTATAATTATTAATGTTCCTTCCATATCTAAATTTGATGAACAGAATCAGAAATAATTTTCAGAACATCTATTGATACGTATAATAAAATTTTTTCCACTCTTGTCTTCTAGTACCCTACTTTTTTGTACTTTTATTAGCATTGAAATCGATCGGTATCAAAACAAGAGAGGCGGTTATATACGTCGATCCGTGTAATGATTTGACCATCGAATATTTAGACCACAATGAAGAGCTTTTTGATGTTTTTGACTGAAAATTTGAGGTTTGAAAAGAATGCTTTTAAAAAACAACATCAAAAAAATAAGCCAACATATTTTTTGTATTTCCAAAAATTCAATATCTGCCTTTGTTTATAATGTTACCTTAGTGACATCTGTTAATTTTTATTTTTTTTTAATAATCAAAAGAGCCATTTTTCTGTAAAATTGTTAAATATGACATTTCAATACAATTTTAATTTTTATTTAAATCCGAAAATATATTACGATATACGTCCGTGAAGTTATTAATACTGTACTCGATTAGATATTGTTGACTCTACTCCTTCGTCGCCTCGTCTATAAACATCTAACTCGAACCGTACTAAATCACTTCCCGGATTTATAATGTAAATAACTATTATTTTATTCTTCTAATTTTCTTTGTTACTTAATTATGATTTATGAAAATAAATAAAACCTACTAAATCTTGTTATTTTGGTTAAATACCTTGTATGTCTAGCTATAAAGTTTATAATTAATTTTTTTAGTAGAAATTATTTTTAAACAACTAATTATTTATTAATCAGAGATCATCCTCATCAAGCCTTTCAATCCCATGTGGATTTTCGCTTTTGGCGCTTTAAATCCTTTTTTTTTTGAGATGCATTACTCCTCGTTTTCTAATTTTTATTTTCTTTATAGTTTGTCGTTTGCTTTGGCTGCTTTTGTTATTATTTTCCATTCTTTTCGATTCCGGCATTCTGCTCCCCAGTTTTCTATATTGAGTGCTCTTATGTCCTCCTCTATTTCGTTTCTCCAAGTTTTTCTCGGCCTGCCCCTTCTCCTTGGCCACAAAGGGATCCATTGCGTTATTCTTTTGATCATTTCAATTGGTTTTCTTCTCATTATGTGCCCGGCTCAGTTGAGCCTTTGTGCTTTTATGTATCTCACTATATTCTCCTTCCCCAGTTCTCCCTCTATTTCTTAGTTTTTCTTTGCTCTTTCTCCTTCCTGTGTTATGTTTGGATCTATTACAGTTCTCATTATCATTATTTCGGTTCTTTTAAGTTCTTCTTCTCTTTTGTTTATTACTGTTGTTTCCATCGCATACGTGATTATTAAGATCTGATTATTATACTGGTCTTATTAGGGTTTTGTACATTTTTATTTTGTTTTGTTTGGTTATGTTTTTGTTTTTAGTAGGTTTTTATTACTTTCATAGATTTGATAGCCCTTTTGTATCCTATCCTTTATCCTCTCTCTGCTTGTTTATCCCAAAGTTATTCCTAGACAGTTAAAGGTCGATACTGTTTCAAAATTGTATTTGTTAGTTTTCAATTGGTTTGCTCTCTGTTCAGGTTTTCCTCCTATTTTCATATATTTTGTTTTTTCTGCATTTATTTCCAGTCCGTAATTTCTTGCTTCTTCTTCTAATTTGTTGATCGATTTTATTAATTCCTTCTGTCCATTTGCAATGATCGTTACATCATCTGCATATGCTACTATCTGTATTGCATCTGTTATAACGTTCGTATTTTGTTGTCCAGCGATTATCACAATGCCTTCCAGAATTATGTTGAATAGCGTTGGTGACATTGAGTCTCCTTGCTTAACGCCCTTATTTGTGTGCGTCTTCTCTGATGTTGTGCCTTGGAATCTCACTTTAATGTCACTCTTATATATAGCTATGTATAGCAGTTCAAGCAGGTTTTTAATCCCTCTTACAAAATTAATATTTCAAGGAAATCTGAGCAGACCAGTTGACGCAAGAGCTTTTGGTCAGGAGTCAGATTTTTTGGCACCAATTACGCACAGACTTTAGTCATGTGCAATTGCACTGTTTCAGGAGTTAAAACAGTCACAGGGCGACCTGGACGTTGGTCATCTTCAGTGCTCTCTCGGCTCTCACTAAAGCGCTCACATCACTCAAAAACACGCGTACGAGATAGAGAATTGGCCCCATAGGCCTCTTGCAACAATTTATAGCACTCAGTCAGCCTTTTTTTCAATTTAACGAGAAATTTGATATTGATACGTTGCTCCTGTTATTCATCACACATGGTTTTCGGCACGAGAAAAAAACCGCCACTGCACAAATACTATTATAGTGACGGAAACGTGTTTTGGGACGTGCATAGAAAAGATATCTAGATACCCAACGCACCTCACCCGTCTAGGGCGCCCTCTAAGCACGCAGTCTCGTTATTTAATAGTCAGTTCTCGTAAAGTGGTATTTTCAAGCAACTACCGCCATCTCTAGGTCAGGCCAGGTACTTTTGGGACAGTCCTTGCATATATTGAGGTTTGTTCTTGGTAGCTGCACTGGAACTATACTGAACTGGATCAGTGCAGGCCAGTTCATGAGTGTATAGAATTAGTTCAATTTGATAGAAAGAACGATATAGTGCAGAGAGGAATAGAGAATTTGTTGATTGTTGTATTTAAAGTTATTTGATGTGATTCAGGCCTTGTAGTATTAACAATAATGAAAAACGAATTAGTACTTTTTGATATTTTACATTCGTCCGATAACGAAGATGTAGTGCCACTGTTTCCAGATAACATTTATTGCACTGTCTTACACTGCACTGGCTGAACTGACTCTAAAACCAGTGCAAGCACTACAGTGAACTGGGTGAACCAGTTCCCTTGCACTGCTACTAAGAACAGCGACACTAGCGCTGGTTCTGCTACAAAGAACGCTTTAGTATACACTTCCTAATTCTGCCAGTGCAGCTACCAAGAACAAACCTTAATTCTATACACTCCACAACTGGCCTGCACTAGTACAGTTCCAGTCCCTAACCAAGATCAAACCTCGCGTATCAACGTGATTCCCGCACCACGACCGTCTGAGAGTGCCGGATTATTGGACTAGCGCAGTGCCGGATCACAAAGGTTCTACTGTACTATTGTTGTCTTCCTTTGCACGCGCATGAGCGAAATTTCGTTAAAGACGGTAACTTGAAATTCTGTAGCAGAGGGACGATGACGACGATTATGAAGAAGACGAAGAAAAAGAAGAAGAGAATTGAAATTAGAATTTTGTCTAGAAATTTTTATTAATTTTGACAATAAGATATCTATAAAATAAGAAGTTTAATGAAAACATTAATTAAAAATTAATTTCTTTTCTTTTTTATTTATATAGAAAGTCAGTCTTGCACTGCACTACCTGAATTATCTCTAGACCCAGTGCAAACCAAGGTTACTAGAATAATAGAAGGTTTGTGACATGCGCATGCTTTTGTAAACAAACGATCAGCTGCTAGAACACCAGCTACGTCATTATGTTTACATTTTTGTTTTGTTTATATTTTTATGTCAAACAAAACCTCACTAACATTATGTTCGAGTTATGAGGATGTGTGTTATCTCTTGCTGATCTGGCTATACAAACGAATATATTTCTAACTAACGAATTTATTGCGACTTGTTGCCGTTCTCACAGCTAAGAAGAACCGGTGACGTCACTTGTCTACTGCGCATCTTGTTATTGTCACAAACCTTCTATTATTCTATAGTAGAGGATCCGTAATAAGATCGTCCTTCACTAGTGTGCCAACCAGATAAGAATAATATTTTATCAAATAAAATAAGTTTCTGAATATAATTTAATAAGGCAACCCTTTAAAAAATTTTCATGGTTATAATTAATTAAAATTATAAAAAATTAATATTTTTCATAATTTCGCCGGCGTGCCTGCCAAATAAAACAAATTCCAGTAAAAAGTTTATAATATACACAACATGCAACACCACAGTAGCATACTTTTCTCTGGTCCCTAATACCTGGCAACTTCGTTCAAAAACGTAAATTGATATAAGTAACTGCACTTTTCTGTCAACCAATCGCAATTAATTTTAAAATGAAAATAATTTAATTACAAACAGCGGAGTATAAGGTTGCGTGTGAAAATTTATTCATAGATACAAGTTGTAAGACTTTGAAACTGAAAAAATGGAGCGGGCAGAACTATTAGACAGAGAGACATTGCGCGTAGATTTCCTTCCAATAGAGAAGGACAAAGTACTACAGCTGTGAGCACAGGCGCCGTAAGCCATAAGAGAGTGCGCAGCTTTACTATAGAGCAATGCTTTGGGTTATCTGTTGGTAAACACGTCGTGTATTGTGAAAATAAATTAAAAATGACAAAAAAAAAGTGTTTCTTATGCCAAAAAACTGACTCAGTTATTCTTTTTAACGACAAGTCATTCGAAAATTGTTCTATAAAATTATCATTCCGGCGTTTAAAAGGTTTTAAATATGCTGACGTCAATTTAACCAAAGACTCAATTGATGTTGTAGGTTATCACTCTTCTTGCTATAAAAAAGTAAGTTTTAAAAAATATTTACAATGATGAATTTGATTTATTTGTAAAAAATCTTGAAGTAAGTATATTATTAAAAAATATTTTTATCATAAAAATTTTTTTCCGAAATTTGCTTCAACGAATTATTTTAGTTATTTAAAGGCAATCTACATCCAAAATCGTTGACAACAACTTCTGAGGATACTGAGGATAAAGAAAATAATGGTGATGTGGTAACTCCTTCTCCTGATAAGATTAATAAGGTATTTTAGTTATTTTTTTTAATCAATATTAACTATATTATATTTTATTTTAATTATATTTATTCTTAAGAAATTGATTATTTTCAGGTACGGTCTACGGACACAGTATTAACAACACAACAAAATTACAGTAACTACACATCTAAAACTCCAGCAACTCAAGTAACTCCAGCAACTCAAGTAAATCCAGTTACTTGCTTGTTTTGTAATTGTAAGCAAAAAAAAATGTGGAAAAACCGTATTGAAATTAGTGTACCCTCAAGGTGATCAAACTATAAATCATCTACAGGAAATTGCAGATAAGTTAGATGATTCAGAGATTCTTCATAAACTGAAAAATCAAACTGTTGCATACCACAAACCCTGTTATGCCACATATCTAACAAATGCCAAGCGGTCCACTGAAGAGCCAGCCGATTCGAGTTGGCATCAATACAGGCATTTACATAAATTAGCTTTCAAATCTCTTTGCAATTTTGTCGATGAAGAAATTATGAAGAATAACCATGTAACTTATTTCGCTCAACTATTTAGACGCTATCAAGCATTGTTATTGGAGTTTGGGGAAAACACTTTGACCCTTGATGACTTGAAAGATTATCGGACAGAAATGCTGGAAAAAAAATTAATTAAAAAATATGGAGATCAAATACGTATAGAAGCTTCTACTGGACCGCGTAATCAAAAAATCATTTATAAGTCAGACATTGACGTTTCCGTAATGGCAAATAATATTCAATCTGTTCATCAAAGTAATGAAAAAAAGCTTGAAGATGTTGCGTATAAATTAAGAAATTGTATTAAACAAATAAATCCAAATCCACTACCTAAAAGATTAACTGTTGATGATGTCTTACGTGGAGAGTGTGAAGTTCCGGATGAATTACTTGATTTTATGCTGAATCTAATAAATGGACCTGACATAACTAATGAAGAGTTAACAGAGAACATATTAAAAGTAAAATCTATTTGCAGTGATATAATTTACATTGTATCAAAAGGTCGATATAAAGCAGCAAAAAACATTGCTCTTGGACTTGCGATGAAATCTTTAACAAATTCTCGCCAGGTTATTACGATACTAAATAGATACGGACACACCATTGGATATACTTTAGCAGAAGAGCTGGAGACAGAAATGACATTCACATCAGTTGAAGATAATAATATTATACCTACTGGTATCAATGCAACAAATGGATGCAGTACTAATGTTGCCTATGACAATTTTGATCGTTTTCTAGACACACCATCGGGAAAGGATACGATGCACGATACCGTTGCTATCATATATCAATTTCTTCGTTCTGAGACTGCAGATATGGAAGTTGCAGCTTCTCCAACTTCTCAGGTGGATTACCCTTGTGCTGAAAGTGCAGACATAGAACCTGTAGCTTCTTCATCTTCTCTGCTGGATCATGACAAAAGTGAATACGAGCCATCTCGCAAACGAAGACGCTTTGAGACAATTCCAAGAGACATCGAACCATACTTTGGCAAACCTACAACATCTATGGAACTTCTGCCTGTTGATTTATTCAATAGTAGAATCGATATGTGCAAGGGCGCAACAGAAATTGCAATAGATAAAGATTTATTGTGGATCATGTCTTTATCACAATTAGATTTTGTTCCAATGTGGCTGGGTTACAATTGCATGATATCTACTGATTTAAGTGAAATTCAAAAGATTGAATACTTACCTCAAATTAACTCATCGCCAACTAGTTATTCAATAGTTAATGAATCTCTCAAAATAAGTTCTGAAATAGCTAAAAGATGTCATCAAAGTCAAATCATCGTAACTTATGATTTAGCTATCGCTAAAATGGCTATGCAGATCCAGGAAAAAGAAAAACCTAAATTCGATCATATTTTTATAAATCTCGGAGCATTTCACATGCAAATGGCATTTTTTAAAGCTATAGGAAAATACATCGACTCTTGTGGATTAGTTGACGTGTTAGTTTCAGCAGACGTATTAGCTGCTGGCTCCGCAAACAGTTTCTTAGACAGCAAGCATTTTAATCGATGCAAGCGTCTACATCCGCTGACCAGTGCTGCATTACAAATTTTTCATTTAAGAAGATTTTTATCAACAACAAATGTATCGGTCGAAATGTTAGACGAATTACTACAAGCTTTATTAGAAGAAAAATCTAATCAACCTCAATGTGACGTTAATGAGAGAATGGAATTACCTGATTTATTAAATCGTATTCTTAACGGGTACAAAGAATTCTGTAATCAGACGTTGAAAGGAAATTTTGGAAAAACAGCTCAATTTTATTACCAATATTGCGAATTTATCAATTTATTTTTGCGTTTTTCTAGAAGTATTCGCACAAGTAATTTCGAGCTTTACTTGGATTCCATCAATGACATGTGTGATTTATTCTTTGCATTGAATCAACCGAATTATGCAAGATGGGGCCTATTATATCTGAATAATCTAGTGAAGTTGCAAATAGAGAACTCACCTTTAGTTTCTGAATTTCGGCGGGGTGCATTTGGGATTCGTCGGACAAAAGCTAATTTTGCTAGATCACCGGTTGATCTGACTTTGGAGCAGACCATCAATGCTGATGCCAGCAATCAATTATCAGATAATCTCTCTGCTGATTCAATATCAGCGCGCCAAAGATGGGCGCTCAGCCACAGTATAAGAACAAAAATATTGTCCTACATAAAGAATAATGTCGGAATCTCGCAGAAAGATGACACTTCGCACTCTTTACAAAAAAGCGTCATTAAAAAAGATAAAAAATGTCTTCAAAGTGTTATGGAGGCCATACAGAATACGATGAACCCATTTGATGAAACTATTGATGAAAAGACTTTGTTTAATATATCAACAGGAAAAGCAGCACCTGATGACGTTACTAATTTTTTGCTTAGCGTGAAGAGCATCGGTAATCAACAAAAGTTAGATTTTATCACTCAATCTAACTCAGAACCTGGAAGATTTGAAAAACCTATCACCCCAAAACAAAATTTTGAATTTTGCCTCTCAATGCGCTATTAAAGAATTAGCAAATAAAGACAAATCCAAAAAAGTTTTGCTGAGAATAGAACGTGATATTTTTGGCCGTCTACTTGCAGTTAGCATTGATAAAAAAATTAAAATTGAACATTGTTTGACTTTTCCGCTAGCACCGATGCCACCTGCTCTTTTTTCGTGTACTGGAGAAATGTTTAAAACCGACAAATCAACTTTAGCTAAAGTATTAAAGTCTCAAGTGAAAATGGTGGAACCAACATCTATAAATGTTGAGATTATCGACGGATTTTATTATTTACATTTGATTGGATCTATAATGCCTCATACATTTGAAAAAATTGCAGAGTCAATACTCATTAAACTTTGTTCGTCAAGAGCTAATGAAATACATTTAATTTTTGAGCGATATTTTTCACCTTCTATTAAAGACGCAGAACGTCAGAATCGACAGGAATTCGATATTGCTTTTAAAATTTCAGGTCCCCAACAAGCTCGGCTGACAGATTTTTTGAGGAGTCTAAAAAATTTTCGTTTTAAAGAGGCTTTGATACAGTTTTTGGCGAGCTATTGGGAGAATGATTATTTGGCAAAAATAATCACAGACAAAAAAATTTTTCTGACAGTCGACGAACATTGCTACTCGTATCACACTCAACAAAATCGCGTAATAAAAATAAAAGAAAATGATTATGAATGTTTTCATGAAGAAGCGGATACGAGAATGGTTTTTCACGCTTACAAGGCAGCAGCAGGTTCGAATATTTTAATCAAATCAGCAAATACAGATGTTTTGATAATTTTACTCGGTAACATACATAAAATTCAGAACTGTCAAATTTGGCTTGTAAGTTCATTGACAAAAAAAAAGTAATGACTTTAATTGCTTAAATTGTACAGAATTGGCATCAAAATTAGGATCCGACCTGTGTCTAGGTCTACCTGCTTTCCATGCATACACTGGTTCTGATTACACCGCTGCTTTTTATAATAAAGGAAAGTTAAGGCCATTCAAGCTATTTTCGAAGAATAAAACGTATCAAAAATGTTTTGCTTCATTAATTGATGAAGCTGACATTTTTATTGACGAAAAAATGGATGTCATTCAAGAATTTACCTCGGCCATGTACGGTATTAAAAACTGTAACAAAGTAAATGACGCAAGGTATCTAATATTTTCTAAAAGATAATGAAAATTTTCTCAAAAAAGTTAAAAGTTTTGACTCGAATACAATACCACCATGCTGGGAATCACTCAAACAAAAAATTTTACGAACTATTTATGTAAATTAGATGTGGCTACATGCAACTGACCCAAATTGTGTGAAATTAAACCCTGAAAATTGGGGTTGGATCCTAGATGGATATTTTAAACCAAAAGGATTTGCTGGAGACCAAACACCTTTGAAAATAAATGATATTATTGAAATGACAGAAAAAGACAACGACGAAGCTTCCCCTGATTTAGAAAACGATACAACTTCCGGTGACTCTGATCCTGAATAAAAATTATTTATTACTGTTTAGTAATGTTACTTATTTTAATGTATTTATTATTGAATAAAAAATTTTTTATTTTCCTGCTAAACATGAATTAAAAAATTTTTTGAAAAATATTGTCTGTTTTTTCTTTTGTTTGTTTTAAATACATTTTTCGTTTTGACACATACTGAGGTTTTCAAAAGCTTTTTTACTAAAATTACAAAAAAATCATCTTATCTCCTTCAAAATATCACTCTCTAGTAAATTCATTCATCCTTGTCATTACTATGAGTCTAAAAACTGCGCACTCTCTTCTGTAGTACTTTGTCCTTCTCTATAGCAGGGAATTCTACGCGCAATGTCTCTCTGTCTAATAGTTCTGCCCGCTCCATTTTTTCAGTTTCAAAGTCTTACAACTTGTATCTATGAATAAATTTTCACACGCAACCTTATACTCCGCTGTTTGTAATTAAATTATTTTCATTTTAAAATTAATTGCGATTGGTTGACAGAAAAGTGCAGTTACTTATATCAATTTACGTCTTTGAACGAAGTTGCCAGGTATTAGGGACCAGAGAAAAGTATGCTACTGTGGTGTTGCATGTTGTGTATATTATAAACTTTTTACTGGAATTTGTTTTATTTGGCAGGCACGCCGGCGAAATTATGAAAAATATTAATTTTTTATAATTTTAATTAATTATAACCATGAAAATTTTTTAAAGGGTTGCCTTAATTAAATTATATTCAGAAACTTATTTTATTTGATAAAATATTATTCTTATCTGGTTGGCACACTAGTGAAGGACGATCTTATTACGGATCCTCTACTACTAGGAACCTTGGCTCAAACAGTACAGTGAACTGGGTGAACCAGTTCCCTTGCACTGCTACTAAGAACAGCGACACTAGCGCTGGTTCTGCTCCAAATAACGCTTTAGTATATAATTCCTGAACTAATTCTGCCAGCAAACCTTCGATTTATATTTTTTCCATCACACTAGTCTCAACCTATTAGTTATTTCTTGCAATATTTTAACATAAGTATTTGTAGGTATTTCTAATGAAAGAGGTAAAATTTATGAACCTTCCGAGAGCGATGAGGTAGAAGACTTGTATTTATTACTCAAACAAATAAGGAATGAAATTATATTCGAGGCTGTGTCTGTTGGAGCTATTTTATCGGATTACCAAAGAGTAAGAGTAGAAAATGTGTAAGTGTACATTCAAATAAATCAAAAATATAATTTCAAGCATTTGAAATATTTCAATAAATGTTTTAGTTGTATAAGACTGTCCCTGGTACCTTTGTGTTATCTCTGGCAGAGAAATCAAATCGAACTTCTTGACGAAATTATAAAATGTGAAGTAGACGCTAAAGTTATCAAAGTAGCAACATTAGGTTTGGAAATTAAACACTTAGGAAGATCCCTTAGCTCGCTACAACCTCATCTATTAGCAATGCATGAGAAATATGGGATAAATGTTTATGGAGAGGGCGGAGAATATGAGACTTTAACGTTAGATTGTCCTCTATTCAAGAGCAGAATACTAATGTAAGTGTCCGACCTTTACACTAGTTTCATTAAAAATTTCAATTGTATTTAGTCCAGGAGCCGGTAACACTGAAAGTCCCGTTGTAGCGGAATCAAAAATTTTTTATTCAAATAAATAGAACATAAGTATAGGAATAAATTATGCTCGGAATGCGTGGATTCCTATTGCTGAAGCAATGTAAAAAAATTATTAAAAAATGAAATGATGGCATTTACAAACCACTTTTTTTGCCAGAAGTCTGGTATACATATTTGAAGTATGTGATGAGGACTAAAAGATTTCCATCATGCCCGAAACTTTTTTTTAATTATTTTTATGTAATTTTTAGAAATATCTTTGTATCGATTGAATTTAGAACATAGTACAGAGGTGAAAATAATATTCCTTACATATTTAATCTATAATGTTTGCAGTGAAAACTCGGAGATCGTAATGCATTCAGATAATCCTATAGCACCAGTAGGTTATCTCATATTCAAGAAATTATCACTAGAAATCAAACTGCCAGCTTTAGATTTACAAAGTAGATTGGAAGGCTTACCCTTAAAGGACAGTAATGGATATGTAACTGATCATGAAGAAGAAGCGTTTCAATATATTGAAAATGACACAGGTAATATTTATGTTATACTACAATAATACTACAGTTCTGAAACTGTGAAACTGTTACTAATTTGTAAGCGAAATTATATACCAAGGCTCAACTTGAACATTTATTCAAGAAAAACTAACAAACTTACATATATCAATATGTGGCTGAAAAACTATTGCTTGTAGCAGAAGTTTAATTTTACAGGAAAGCGAATGATGTTCAAAACTTTATAAAACGGCAACTGGCAAACTAAAGACCAACATACAACGTTGTTCCACTAAATAAAACTTACTCAGTTACTTTTTAACGTTTTAGAAGATGAATCCACCGTAAACTCCGATTATGTAGTTAACTATAATTACACTTCCGATGGTATAATACAAGAAGCGTCTTCTGTTGGAAGTAGAGAAGGGTGGATATTAGTAGGCGGCATTCAAGGAACTTCTCGTAATGCTGCCGAATCTATGGCGGAGGCGATGAGTATCTTACAGTGTAGGTATGCATTGTGATATATTTAAATAATCTTATCTTTGCAAATTTGTAAATACCGATCAATTTTTAATTTTAATAACATGCCATATCTATCAATATAAGTATCTGATGAGCTCTACCCCAAAAAGAACCACCGATCCTTACAAGGAGTCTTAAAGCTTCACATGGAGTTAAATGCTTTAGTGCTGGAGAGACATTGAAGTTAGCTGCATCCCTAAAACAGGTAGAAGACCTAGCTCAGAAGCTGAATCCTATCATCTTATCAGTCTATCTTCTTTTTTTCTTTCTGAAAACGGTGGAATAAAATCATTGTTCCTACATAAGAACGGAACTGTCTACATAGAAATCAATTTGCATACCAAAATGGTATGTCGACTGTCTCTGTCTTGCTTAGTCTAACCAAAAAACTAGACTAAGCTTGGAAGTATAAACAGATAAGGCTATGTAACTTTAGAGAGATTGAGGGTTCCTTTTCCAACATGCCACGACATTCCATCCATCAGTCACTGCTAAGACGACGAGTCGAAACAACCTTGAATAGTGATTATGATAGAAATATTGATATCAATTGAGGGGATAAAGCAATAACTGCAAAACAAACCGGAAGACGGATAGACCCAAGGCGGCTACCTATCGCTACTACTATGGTCATGATCATCTGCTCATAAATCTAATCAACGCAAGATACAGAGATAACTGTGCTGAGTTAGCATGATGGTATAGTTTGGGATGAAATGCAATCTGCCCTAACAACGCTCAGAGATGGTGTGTCGATGAAGGTCTAAGCATAAAGCCCTCAAAGATTACCTAGTTATAATCACTAGGAGGAACAAATAACCCTCAGAATGAACTAGCCCTTGAGTCAGATATTAAATATCTCAGGGTTATCTTGAGACACTATCTTCAAGCATTAAGCCATAAGGCACGAAGGCTTTAGACAACTGCTGCAGAATGGTCGGAGGTATACGGGACTTAGAGCCCAAATTGTTGAACTGGATGTATGAATCCATTGTGCGACCTAACGTGAGCTATGCAGCTTTCGTATGGTGGCCAAGAACAAAAACCAAAATTGCGGTAACAGGCGCGACACGTCTCACGGCAGCATTACGAGTCATTTTAGTCTTGCCCTATTTGAAGACCTTCATAGAAAATAAAGCAATAAAGGTATACAAGGAACAGAGCATGAAGCCTGATAACCTGACCGGCATCTCGGCATTCTAAAAGTATGTAAGGTGTCCACAAAAATAATGGTGAACTGCAATGGACAAATGCAGAGATTTCGTTCCCACGAGGCTCATTAATTTTCTAGATTGTTGGCTCGAAAAGGAATATATGGTCCAGGAACCAAGCTTGATATCGTAATGGGCTCAGAACCTTCCTTACATGCGCAGCTCGTTCAGCACAATCTTCTTATGTGGGTATCTGGTCACACCGAAGTACACGGCAATAAACAATCCTCTCATCTGTCGAAAAAAGACAATTCTTACAGGACCAAAATCTTTCATAACTTTCCTCCCATCATGTCATAGTCATGAAAAAATAGGAAAACGAGAAGAAATCAGACAAATGGAATAAGACCCCAAGTCTGAAAAGACCCTTTCATTGAACAAAGATGAGCTAAGGAGAGTTAATGGCATGCTTACTGGACACTGTTCAGTGAAATACCATCTAAAGAACATGGGAAAAACTTCTGACAGCTATTGTTGCTTTTGTAAGGAACCAAAGGAAACCAAATCCATAAACAAAACTACGTACTCACATTCAAGCTTTTTAGAGCCAGAAGAAGCAAACCCCATAGCTCCCAGACAGGTAGCTCACTTTGCAAAGTCGTTGCCACCTGACTAGTGAACAGGTCGGGGTATCTTACGCCCTAGCTCATCTAATCTAACCTCATCGCCAAGAACAAAAAATTTTACACGAATTTGGAGTTGAACCCAGTTTTAAACAGCTAACATCCAAAAGTAATAATCGTCTGTCATTTTGTGGTTTAAATGTGGGATGAATGCATTTTATAATTATGGAGGGTCTACGACGTAATATTACATATATTACATGGGGGTGGCGTGTGTATTCTTATTGCTGATAGTACTCATGGCAAAAAAATAAATGCCTCTGTGGCAAACAAATATGATATACAGAGTCCAATAGACTCAGTTTTCCTAGAAATGCGAATACATGACATTAAAATACAGCTATGTTGTATAAACATACCAGGATACACATCTACTGAGACTAATCTAGAAATGATTAAGGCATTAAGAAATGCCTATGCATCCGGCATACCCATCTATACATTTGGAGACTTCAATTATCCTGAACTAAATTGGACTGACCTTACTCTACGTAGGCAAGATAATGCAACCCAAAATTTTCTAAATTTTTACACCGAAGTGAATGCTCATCAAATAATAAACTTTCCAACTAGTTTTAGAAACGCTAAAAGTCGCTACTTGACCTGTTTATTGTAAACCATAAAAAAACAATTTTTGATATCCAATGTCACCCACCACTGAGAGGGAGTGATCATGGAACTATAGCTGCCAAATCCCAAGTTAAAGTTCTTAGTAAATATACGAAAAGAATACAAATAAGAGACTTTTGGGGTGTGGACTATAATAAAATTAACAACTATATATTACAACAGATTTGTATTCCATGTGACTTCTCCAGATATGAACAGACTTTAAACCTAGCAATAGAATTGTTCGTACCACTGAGGACAATTAAAGTTAATCACAGCAAACCCTGGATAACACTAGCTTGTTTAAAGAAACAAATCTAAAAAGAAAACTTTAGGACAAGTACGTGAAAAGTGGTAAACCTGAATTCTATCCTGCATATCAACAACAAAACAATCTGATGAAAAGTAAAATGGATTATGCAAGAAGAATCTATGAAAATGGACTGGTGCTTGAAAGTTCCCAAAAACAGATTTTCAAATACGTAAACCATACTTCCATAAACTTCCATAACATTAAAAGATCCAATCACAGGAAAGTGGTAAGTGATTGCGAACAAGTAGCTGAAGCATTTGCAGACCAATTTGAGCAGACATTTACTAAAATCAAGAATCTATTAAGATTAAGATGCATTAGCATTGCCTAGTTTGATGCCTAATTTCACTGATGCGAAAGTAGAAGAAGCCATTAACAACTTGAAATACCATTCCAGTCCAGGCTCAGACCAAATTTCTACAATATTTTTAAAACGCTGTAAAGTTCATAACATCGACTCTGAGAGAAATCTTCAAGGAGATGGAAACTGGGAGAATTCCTGATATGTGGCGCCAAACAACTTTAATCCCTATATTAAAGAAAAGAGACAAAAGTCTAGCGTCAAACTATAGACCGATTAGTTTGACTTGTCATCAGTGTAAAGTTATGGAGAAGATAATAGCAAAGGAACTAACAACTTTCATAATAGAAAATGACATTGTACCCAAAAGCCAACATAGGTTTATGCCTGGTCGATTCACAACAACAAATCTTCTGGCATGTCTAGACAAGTAGACTACTGCTTATAACAATGGAGTTGCTACGGATGTCATATACCTGGACTTTGAAAAGGCATTCGACAAAGTTCCTCATAGATTATTGTTACACAAACTAGAGCATCTTGGAATAAGAGGGAATCTTTTTGCCCTAATTTCATCCTTTCTCCAGCTTAGACAGTTCCAAGTGAAAGCGAATGGTACTTTGTCAACCAAGCACGAGGTTCTTAGAGGAGTACCTCAAGGGTCTTTTCTTGGTCCCTTTCTCTTTTTGATCTACATTAGTGATCTTGCTGTGAACATTAAAACAAATATATTATTCTTTGCTGATGATACAAAGATTTTTGACAAGTCTGCTTTTTAGCGGCAGTTACTCCAAGATGACTTGCACACAGTAGAGGAATGGACAAACTCCTGGAAAATGAAGCTCAATGAAACAAAATCCAATACAAACATCCATTAATATTTTACGCTCGTCTATTTGAGTACCTTTGTTCGAGATATTGTTGTTGATATTTTATTCTGGAAGAACAATTTCTCGTATTTTCTTCTAATACCCAAATCGTATCTGTTTGTTAATCCACATTATTCCAAATAAATATAGTTTAAAAAATACTATAAAACGCTTTTAAAGCAAACTAAATAGTTAAAACCTTACCGTTTTAACTACACCGTTATGGCTCGATACAAATTTTGACAACATGTAGGTATATGAACAGCGAAGCCATTAAACGAGGATGTTATCAATTAAGAAACTAAATAGTGAAGAATAAATATAGTTTTAAAAAATAAAAAAAAAACGGATAAATTAACAATAATTTTCAGAATAAGCTTAAAATAATGATGAATGAAAATTATATTGTGAAAAAGCATCGGGCACTCGATGTACAAGAAATATGAAACAAAGTAACCCATCCAACCCCTCCCTTTTTACATTAAGTTTGCAATGTTCATATTTGTGGTTAGGTTAGGTTAGGACTGAATATCCAAGATGTAAATGAAATCATTACTAGTATCAAGGAAAATTGACGTGCATGTTAATTGGTCTTCCATTATCCGTAAGGTACAATCAGGTATTTTTGTATAAATACGGCTTCAACCGATAGAATAAAGGCTCCATTTTTGGACAGTTTTGAATAAATATGAACATAACGCAGATACCAGATTTGGAGCAGGAGTAAAATCAATTAATCATATATTTCTAGAAGTATCGACATTTCAGAAATATGTTAGTATGAACTTTCGTAGCCCTCGTCTATTGCATGAATATTTCTTGGGCTATTGTCTAAAATCACGTGTCACTAGATGGCGCTGAATTTGGCTTCTATAGCAACAATACAATGTATACGGGTGTTTGATACTGTTTATAGTTTAAGAGCCTATTTAACATCATGGAATATATCTATTGGAGTCAGAATCAGACCAAAAGAAGGTGGTCAAGAAGGAACAAATCCAAAAACCAAAAGTTTTTGTCTAAAGATGTCAGGTCCAACTTCCCAGCCATCATGAGATAACGATTAATCTGAATGATGTAGTTAAATATTGGAAATTTTTTTCATGTAAGTACAGGAGGAAGAGACTCGTATATGTACAAGAAACTACCAAAAAGGTGCACAGGAGTTTTATTTGCCACTAGTTAGGATTTGAATAACTGTACATATATAACACTCCAACTTTTACCACGTTTTTATTGTTTTCGAAGTGTTTGTTTTTACATAGAAAAGCACTTTAAATAGGAATATTATTTCACTAAAATGTAAAATAACTCTATCTATTGTTTATATAACAAAATTATCTCGTATTCTGGCTTTGTTGTTCACCTCTATTGAAGTTTGAAAGAAAATTAACAGATGTCGTCGCTTCGTAATTTTCGCGAATTAAGCCGTCGTCGAACTTGACTATTCAGACTAATTTTGACTGTAGTCAGAATCAGCATCTAGTGTCGAACAGATCAATTAAGAAATATCTAACGAAGATATTGATGATACTTATCAATTCTAAATTTTTAGTTATGCTTAACGTTGTGAAGAAATCCATCAAAATATTTTAATTCATCTTTTTCACAATTGATTTCTACTTAATAAACATTCATATCCTTTTTCAGTGGAATTATCAAAGTACAATCATACTGTGAAAGATGTGTGTTCGGTTACAATGTACATTGGCGATATGGCGGAATATGCTGCTCTGAATAAACTTTATGTTGATACATTTAGTTTTCCAAACCCACCCACTAGAGCTTGCGTGCAAGTGCCCCTGAATGCTGATAACCCAGTAAGGCTGGAAGCTATTTTATGGAAAGAACCATCTACTAATACTGGCGATAAAAACGATGAAAGGTAAGAGGTTTTAAAGACAGTAGTAGCTAGTATAGTTACAGATTTGGATAAAAAATAATGGGAAATAGTGGTAAAAACTAAAATAAATGTAGAAATCTAGATGAATTTCAATTTAAATGTATTCGCAAATAAAAAAATTTTCCACAAACCTAACTGCATACGAAATAGAAAGAATTATGTCAAAAATTAACTGAGTAACGTCTGTAGGTTTCTGTATAAATATACAAGGCTATACAATCTATTGAGCCGCTCAAATTGAATATTGTTGTGGGTGCTCGATACTCATTTTATCCCTAATTAATTACAGCTTATCACATATTTTTGAAGCATCAACTATTGTTCTCCATTTCTTTCTGTCCTGCATCTGATTCTGCACAATTTGATCTTTCCATCTATCTTTTTGTTTACAAGGCAATATTTTCATGTTTGGTTTTCAGTTAGACATTGCAAAAACAGGAGGTTTTATCCACTAACAACTGAAACGAGGTTTTCGGGAAAGTACTGTATACAAAATTTTTAGTGAAATATACCATCATCCTAAGTCTTTGTTTAAGCTATCAAAGGATTAAGAAGCTTTAGGGCTATTCAGGCAGATTCTGTTTATTTTTGACCTCACTCTCAATGTTTCTGAAAAATAAATTTTTGTAGAGAGCTACATTTTTCCTAACAAAAAATTTAAATAACTTAAAACTAGCATTAGTTAGACATTGTAAAAACAAGGGGTTCTATCCACTAACAACTGAAACGAGGTCCTCGGGAAAGTACTGTATACAAAATTTTTAGTGAAATATTACCAATAATTTCAGATGAATATGTTCATAAATACTAAGAAAATCTTCGCAATATTTTCATTACATATTTATTCGCAGACAAACCATACATGTGCAGAGCAGATCACATTGGGCACCAGCAAATATTGGACCATACAGTCAAAGTATCAGAGTGAAAAATATCATTCATTTAGGTAAACATTGATTGTGTTTTAATATTTCCATTAAAAAATATTTTTTCAGCTGGACAAATTGGATTAGTACCAGGTAGTATGGAAATGGTCAAAGGAGGAATAAAATCTGAATGTAGGTTGGTTTTGAGACATTTAAAGAGAGTTTTGATGGCTGTGGATCCTAAATTTAGTTTGAGAAATGTTGTACAGGTAATATATTCTAAGAAATAAATATTTTCTTTGTCACCAGGTGTTCGATCGGTTGGTTGGTAGTATTCAGCTGAGATCCCCTATTTTTTCCAGTTCAGCTTTTATGCGATTACATTGAGAACAATTGAAGGGTTTATTTCAAAAACAACCAACGTTAAAAAATATAATATTTGAGAAATCGATAAAAATTCGATAAACTGATAGTATTTGAATCCATTTTTTTCTAAGCTCCTATGTATTAGGAGAAATATTTTTTAATACACTTGATGCCAATAGGGTATTTAGTTTTTGTAAAAATAATTGAAAAACTATCATATTTGGCTTTTTTTATTGAAATACATAAACAAAAACACGTTTTACTACAAGAATTTCATGTTTTTCAACTCTAGTAAAGTTATTCGTAACCACTGCTATTATCATCTTCGTCAACAGTTGGTGCCAGAAAAGAATAACCATTGATAGGAAATATGTGGGTTATTTTCTTTGATAACCTTCAAACATTGTACCAGCATATAGTGGAAATAGATCATAACATGGTTTTTATTCTAGTCGGCACATCCATAACTGAAGATAACTAAATGATCATTAGAAAGATCTTTATGATAAAGATAATGCAAAACCTTTTTTTGCAACATCTTCAGTGTAAAAATACATTAATACTGAATAATCCGCCATGTCGTGGATCCCAAAACAGTGTCTCACTTCCAAAAACACGAAGCTAGTTCTTATATGTGGTAAAGGTAGATTTTGCTCAAAGTCAAACGATACATCCATAAATATGCCTTCTCTTGCTTTTAGTTTATAATGTCTATTTAATTCCGTAAATTTATTGGCTTTTCATAAGTGCTCCTCTTATAATCAAAATCAGTTCATCACAATGTGAACAAGTGTCTATTTTTACCACACCGAAGGAAATGTTGAAGTCGTTTTTAAAGACATTGAACTATAATTTAGAGTCCATCGTTCAATCGTCGGATTGCTGCACAATACTTAACAATTCTTGAGATTTGCCTGTCATTTCATTTCAACAAAATAGTGCGAGGTAAGGATAGGGTCAAGGTTGGGACAGGTCGGGTCAGCTGTCAATTTTATCAATTCTTAACACTTCATCTGCTCAAAAAATCAGTGACACACCACTTCTTCTTTACCTTTGTATGCATGTATGGATTTATTGATTTGCGGTCTTGTATACACTGAGACCCAAAGGATCTATTGTGCCCCCCTTTCTTGCTGCGATACTGGACAACCCAGTGTTTACAGCTGATCTGTTAATTCCATTACTTTTAAAAGTCTAGAATGTGGGATGGCTTTAATTGCCAGAGATCTTCGTCTTCTATTTCATACGCACCCAGGTGTAGTGCTCTGGAGTTTCACATTTCGAGAGAATCTGCACGTCGCATTATCTGCTAGGTCTAACGTCTTCAGGTATAGAACTCCTGTAGATTGTTCTTATATAGATTGATACATTCAGCAGATCTACTCTGGTTATGTATGGTGTTAAGTGGTGTTTTCTCTGTCCCATTTTCTAGTATATACAAGAATCTTATGCCAACAAAAGTTATCATGAGATAAGTAATTATAAACAACGTTCTTCAACTTTCCATGATAGATGAAAATATATTTGCAGCAATAACAGACACATCTACACAGACTTGTGGAATATGTGGGACTACACCCCAAAAAATGAATAAAATCGATGAAGTTTTGGAAAAAGAATTTAAGAAAGATTTTATAAATATGGGTTGACGTGACTATCCATGGTTCGTGTAAAAAAATTGAGGTGAAATACTCATGCGGCTATTCCCCCTGGACTATACATAGCCTACTATTTTCAAAATTCAAATTGATAATTTTCTGACTCGAATTTTGTAATATAATTTTTCAATATTGAATCACCGTTTTTCCCTTCACAGCCAAAAATATTGTTTGTATGTATTTAAATATTTGTTCCATTGCAAAAATATCTTTAAATAAAAATAGTACCTTGAGTTCAAATTGATGAGTGTAATTTTTTTAGGGAATTTGTTATGTGACTGACGTATCGTATATTGCACCTTGTAGAAAAATATGGGAAGAAAGAACTAACAATGCTATCGTTGATTATGTAGTTGTTACTGGATTACCAAGAAATGCTACAGTGGAATGGCACGTATGGGCACATAAATATAACAACCTATTTGATTGTAAGTTCACTTTTGCAATACATGATTTCAAGTATACTAACGTCAGTGAGATGTTGTAAAAATAATTTTGGTTCATTTAAATTAACTTTATTGTGTAAATTAATATATGTCGGAATAAGTTTTAAGTAAAATATAATATTTAAACAATTTATCATTCAGTGATATGGTTTATGGGACAATCAGTATACAAATTCAATCCACCTAGACACCAGGTGTTTTATATTAAATGTTTATATTCACATGTATTTAAAAGTTAAGAGTGATCCACTTACACATTATCTTTATTGTTATATACAGAGTGTTTCTAAAAAGGTGATCCCGTCTATAGGATAGATGGAAAACTGAAAAATATTTGGTATTTGCTCGAAACGCCATCCATATTCAAGTATTCAGATCATCGCCGCTTTTACATCAAGCGAAATTCCCATAAAAATAAGCTCTCCCAATTCGCATAAACCTCCATAGAAAAACAATAGTGTTTCTTAAGTATAATATTCAATAGCATGTTAAGGTGATGCTACTATCCCATAATATTCATAATTTTTTATCCAAATCTAATATCAATATAAAATTTTCATAACTGTAGTCTATTCAATTATTAAAAGTATGTTACAACTCAATAATAAAGAAATAATTTCAATATTTCAAATTAATTAATTTCGTTTTGCTTTTGTTATATGGTCTGAATTGTTTATTTTTCAGATGAAGAAAGAGGAAAGTTTGTGGATAACTTTTCAATATCAATATATCGTCGTTGGAATCACGAAAATAATATTTCCACCATATTATGCAGGATTAGCCATCCAGATGAAGATGCAATTATCAAACTTTGCATTTTTAAAGAAGCCATCGATTATACTATACAAAAACTTCAACAGGGATATGAAAGTGACACTTCCGTCATTAATTTGAAAATTTTCTATTCTGTCACCAAAAACATTGATTTAAAAGTTATCTTAGAATGTATAGAAAACACAAAAAAACACATAAGTTTAAGTTATACTTTAGTACCTGTAATATCTTTGAAAAACAAACAAATATTTCTGTCAATTTGTGGTATTAGAATGCTCAATTAATCGATATAAAATAGTTACAAAATGTAAACAGCAAAAATATGTAAAAATAATTAAAATTATTTATCTGTTTATAGCTTGAAATATGATTTTTATTTTAAATTTTATTTGTTATAAACTAGTTTTCAACGATAAGACATTACACTTGGAAAAAGTTATCGTTGTGGGATTGTTGCAATGAAATACCAAAGTATATTTTAATATGTATACCGCGCTTATGAATACCTATGTATAAATTATCGGGAAATTGATTAATCGAGAAATATGGTGTCTAAAATATTCATATGACTCATCAATACTTACCTGCTAGTTGAACCAAAAGCTGGTAGAGTACATGGATAAAGAGGTAGGTGAGTATCAGTGCGGTTTCCGTCAGAAGACCTACTAGTACAATGTCAATCTTCATCACCCCTTCATTTATTTCCGCCAGGCGTACGACAGTCTCCTCAGAGATCAGCTGTTGGAGGGCCTGGTGGGGTTTGGCGTCCCAAAGAAGCTGGTGCGTATGGTTATGACAATGAGGAACGCCTGTGTACCATCAATTCAAATATATTGTGACCGAAAACTATACAGGAGGGGCAACTTACTTCAATTAAATAAAAAATGTATTTGTTTATTTTTTAACAAATAAAGAAAACTTTGTCAAAAAAATTAAAATATAAAAAATAATTATTCATTTTATTCGATGATAATAAAGAAAGAAGTTTAAATAATAAAAGGAGGAATTTCAAAAAATAAAAAGGAAGTTTAATTAACAAAGAAGATAGAATATCAAGATTTAACAGTCAATAATTTATTTGAACAAAAACTAAGATCTTCGTTTTTCTTTGCAGAATAAATCTAAACATTTCTTAAGATAATCTCTATCTTGTTATATTGTGCATTTGTCCACAAACATAAGGCAAATGCCTCTTAGTCTATTATTCCCGGTTTGGTTCCGGATCAAAGTTTTCACTCACCTTCCTAGTGCTGAAAAACAGTAAAATTTTCAAAATTAGTTCATAATGTTGTTGGTGGCAAGCATGAGGCAATCTGTATTGCTTTGCACACACATTGCGTGATTATGAGCAATAAGATCTGTTAAGCACATTTTGTTTAAGCTGTCGAAACATTCACTTTTTGCAATATCTTTTGCCCAGAGATCGTACCACACTAGACCTTCAATTTTGAAATTTCAAGATTATTATTGTACATTCTCTGGGGAAACATTTTATGATGTAAGATATTGAATAGAAAAGTACCACGTCGATGGAATTTGATTGTAATATGGATGCTGAGGTTACTAAATTATGAAAAAAAAATAGAATAAAGGAGTTAATGGGTTGGGTGTGAGATACGTTAATAAGTCTACATTAGATGTAGAAAATGTGAGGCAACAAAAATATCTATTTAAACTATCGAGACAGTTTATTTATTTTTTTCATAAAAATTTATATTAAGACAATAATATACATATAAGATAGTATATTGACGCAAAAAACACTAATACCCAACCTGTACAGAAGTCCCCGATTACTGTTTATTCAAGCCCTATATTAAACTCGTATTTAAACCAAATTTTTCTATATCAACAAGAAAATGCAAATTTTTGGAATTATAACGTTCACTTAATCAAATTTGTAAGAAATTTCGATAACCTTAGGTCTTCCTAAGTGATGTACACATGGTTACAGATTCATTTCTATTGAATTTAAAAACAATTAAACAATAAAAAAAGTGATAAATAAATACAATAAATTTCTTAATAAGTTAACAGTTTTGCTCAGGCACAAAAGTCTGACCCATTCCACGAAGGAAAAAACTACTTTCTTGGTTAATTACCGCGGCGAATATTGTATTACATCCCCTTCGAACATCGTGTCGCTGATCGACCCTTTTTTTGTCGATACAGACATGTTACAATTAAAACTAGTTTTTACATAGAACGCGTTATTCCTAGTTAGAACTAGTTTTGAATGTACGCCTTTGTTAATACTAGAATTAACTAATGCTCAAATCGAATATCAGTTAAAACTAGTTGTTACTAGACAAAACGCGTTACTCCAAAGCGAGTCAGTTAAAAATGTATCACTCACCTGATCATCGTACCTTATTCCGATTGGTCGCGAGACGTAATATGATTTGACAAGTACAGGGTCGTCCGCGCGTTGTTCGCTTGCTTCGTTAATTCCTGCTTTGTTTATAGCAAAGCTTATTACCACCACATGACAAAAATTTCGAAATTGTAACCAATGTGAATCGACAAATAATTGCATCCTAAGAAACTGCACAACTAAACAGGCCAAGTTCCAGTAGAATTGGGTGATAATGTAACTCATGCGAGCACACCGCTGACTCAGCTGGAAATCTTGCGAGTTATTTTTCAACAATCTGTAATCTGTAATCCTGTAATAAATCGAGAAGCAATCGGCGATATATGCGGTTGGTTCAAAAAGAGAAATCAATTTATCAATTTTCCGAAGCTGAGCTGAAGGATTTCTTGGGAATATCGTTTTTGAGTGGATGCTGCTCTGTCCCACGGAGAAGGATGTACTAGGAAGAGAAACCTTACGTGCAAAACGCTGCGGTCTCTTCAACACAACAGAAAAGGATAATCAGGGTTTTCACAAGATAGAAACGAAATATGGAAGAAATCCCTTTGTTCCAACTAGGTAAATTTACCTTTGAGAACTGTTGCTAAGGAAGCAGCCATAGGAACAGCCAAAGTATTTATGAGCTGCGTGTGCAAGAAAGGATGTATGACAAAAACGTGTCTCTGCAAGAAAAGTGGTTATCTTTCATCCTTCATGCGTTTTTTAAGTTTGACTGATTAGATTTTATTGTGTGTTAATGTTTTTTTTTTGAAATTTTATGGTTTTGTTCTGTTGATTTTTTTGATTATTTTATTTACCTAGTTATAATTAATATTGTCATCTTGGCAACTAATTTGAGTTGACGTTCCCTAAAATGTTGCTTTAGTGTTAGATTATTTTTTGGTTTTTATGTGTCTTAGATCTTTTCAATAAATCTTATTTTCAATCCCAAATTAATTTTGTAATACTAGTTCCAACTAAAACTCGGTGTGCAACTAACTTTATCTGAAATTCAAATATATCATTGGTATTTCTAGTTTTAACAAATTTATTAAGCAAAAACTAGTTTTAACTATTAAAAACGAGTTCTAACGAAAAATGCGTTTTAACTGTAACAAACATCTGTGATAGTTCGCAATTGCAAGCAGAAAATAAAAGTCCGTCGACCGGTTTCGATCTAATTCTTGGGAGTCACCAGCTATGCGGGTTGCATTTTTTGCCCCTGTGACGCTAACGCCATCTAGCGGTCAGATACGAGAACTGGCCGTCGGCCATAATGTTGATGCGTTTTTCGTAAACAAACCAGGGTGATTATAACATCATACCATCGTCTATCAATTCTTCTAAGGAATTACTGAAAGATGGTTAACTGCTCAAGTAGTGAACTGTATTCATAAGACAGATAAATACATTATATCAGACAAAAAGAGTTGCGGGACGCGTGAAGTTTTTTAGTCTTTTCAAAAGCCTAGATTGATGAAAACAAGGACCAATATAATAGAGAATTTTTTTTGCAGTCGAGAAATTGAAATCAAGTGGAGAGAAAGAAACGTTATTCAGTTGTATATTGTTTCATCGAATGGAAATGTATAGTGACACAAATAAAATGATTTAAGAAAATTGAAACCAAGAATTATTCATTCGGAAATTAAGACAAAATATGATAAAAAAGTTAAATCCTGATTCCAGACGAACAAGAGGAAACGTTCCTCTGGCAGCACCTCCACACAAGGAGGAAATTGTGAGCTTCTAAACTCTTTTAATTCATCATAGCCTCTTTGGTCGTAAATTACATGCGGAAAACGTCTAATTCAGTCACTGGTCCTAATCTTCTTACTGTAGTTTAAAAGGGTCACAAGCACTCTCCGATGGGTCAATTTCTCACTATATCCCCTCAATACAGCCATACTTCATTACACAATAATCATTAGCAATGCTCCGGTATATCTTATCTCCTCGAAACGCATCAATAACATTGCCGACGCCTTGACTGGTCAATAGATGGCGCTCCCGTGGCCCTGCCGGGGTCTCGTGCACTCCAAGGATTAGAATTGTGGAATAAACACTCGTTCAGAGTTGTGGCTGCCATTTAGTGCAAGTATACATGGCGACAATTCCACTTTCAATTGGGAACAACCATTCGGATAGATCAAAGTCATACTCGTCGACAAATATGAAATAAAATTTCAGGGAATAACGAGGCGCGTTTACTTTTGAGTTTTATTTCGAAAATATTTCTTGAACATAAAGTTGACTGTTCGTTTAAGGAAAATGGGAAACTATAGTAAAATATATTGGACGCACCTCGTATTTCCATGGCATTTAACACACTTATCCGTATCAAAGAGATTGTAATATATACTAGAGTTCTCAGCAACAGAAATTTTAATTGTATGTAGATAAAGATATTTAATCAATTATTAGCGCTATACAAAGAAAAATAAAATTATATTTTAGTTTTTTGTTTTCTTGAATTATTTTATAATTTTACACATATAAATAGTCTTTGAACCATGTCAGCCTTTTACAGAGAAAATTGGTAGAGTATTTTATTCTACTTTTTTCTCTTTTTCTGGCTTCTCCTCTTTTTCTCCCTTTTCAACTTTATCTCCTGTACTTGTCGATTCGTCCTCCTCATCGGAATAGTTTGTTGGTTGTTCTCCCGGTTTCAGCAACCTCCCAACAAAGTCATATTTTTCTATAAAATAATGAGTTTATCAGAAAATTTGTTTGAAAATTGCTATAAATGTGATCAGCTCACAAAAATAGTTATTAATGCAACATGTGAGTAAAGTGATACTTTTTTCACGAGTAGGATGACGAGTTTCATACAAAATTTTGTCTACATATAGATACTCAAAATTCGAAAAAACTTCTATCAATTTTTATTTTGTAATAGTAATATTAAAACTACAACTGTGAGCATTATTAATTTGAGGTGAAGAAGTTACATTACTATTGGTACTTGAAGTGGCAACATTTAATGAGTTGTATTAGTACTTATTGGATTGTTGGTAGGATCGTGAACATTTACAATTTTGCTTAAAGTCGAACTAGTTGTTCCCGTTAAAATTTTCACCATTTTGTTTTTTATTGAGCAGTCTATGTAACCCTATGCAACTGTGTTGGATTTCCACCCTCCGTGCTTCTTTAGTTGAATAATTATATCACCACCGGAATTCACTATTAGATACGCCGAAGAGCGTCGAAATGTATACCCAGTGTAGTTTTTTCAATTAGGTAAATCCAAATATGTTGCTTTAAGCGAGGTAATTTTTGTAAAGGTATTGATACCTACAAATTAGATTTTGCATTTTCCATTTCTATACTACAAAAATAAATAATCTGTTTTGCCTTTTAACGAATACTTTCACACATAAAATATACATATGTTTAAAAGTAATGATAAAAATAATAAATTTATAAAATTGTCGGCAAGGGTTTCCACCCATTTTTATAATATGCAATTGATATTGAAAGAACTATAATATGGTAGAGCCTTGGTAACTTAAACCTTAAACGATAACGTAATAACCTCTATAAATTCATAAAATGTTATGTTCTTTTCCCATAGGAATCCAAATTCTCTTCTACTTAAAATACGAACCCTCTATAACTTAATCGAATAATTTGGGCTTCTCACCTCAGTAACTTAAAGTTGTAACAACGACGACCTTTGTTATTTTCAATTGCTTACACTTTTTTTACCAAATGTTTAACTAATCTAACTTATTTGTATGTATGTATCAGTAGCTTGTAGTCTTCCTTCCAGAAGCATCTCTTTGCACACTATGAATTAAAACCATACTAAGCTAAGTCATTGAAAATTTATAATTTTAAAGCTTGCAATGGTTAGTTGGAAAATTTCAAAAAACGACATGATCTGACCAAATAAATGTACCTTTAAATGTTAAATAAAGTACAATTTCAAATTTATGAAAATTTTCAACTTAAACCCTTAGTAGGTAAAAACCTCAAATTATTTAACATTGCTCTTGGTCTTTATCTTATCGAGGTTCTACTGCAATAAACAAAGTTTACTGTTAGTTGTTACCCATCTACATAATGACTAAACAATTTTTTATGTATTGCTGAAATTTTTACTATTGTATGTAAAATTTAATACAATAATATAACATCCTTATATTGTTGATTGATTTGTTGGAAGATCTATTTAAAATTGAATGACAAAAATATTCAATATGTTAATAGGCATGGAATATTGAAAATGAAAGGAAACATAATATATTTGTCTACGGATGTGCTATAAAACAATGGTTCATTATACACATCATGACGCCAAACTCTAGTAGTGTGTCTAAATTTGAGAATATCATCTACATTTATTAGGATTGTACTAGTTAAATAACTTAATTCACAACTTTGTGAAAACTATTTATTAACATAAAATATAAATAAATAACGTGGTCGCAATAATATGATTACTGTTTTCATTCGAAAATTCGAGGGCTAACGAGGGGGTTGATAGAGTGATATTCTGTCTTTCGCATCCACTAAGAATGAATTTTTTTTGGTAACTATGGTTCCTCCAATTAGAATAAGAGGACAATAGATAATTATTGTCCATACACTGGGCTTTGAGTAGATTTTTTGAAAATTTGGGCCGTTTTTGTTGATTTGGGTAAGGTAAGGTAGAAATTAGCGTAAAATAAGAGACATATTGTATAACTTAATATATGGTCAACAGATCTTAAATTTTCTCATGAGGAGTATCGAGATAATTTAGTTTTGTTACAGTTTAGTTTTTATGTAATTAAGTTAATTCTGAAGTTTATTTTATACTAATTTACAATAATGCTCAGTTCATCGAATTTTTGATCTAATAAATAAAAATTAATGCATTTAAATGTTCTTGATTTTAGGTCTCTTCTGTTTTAAAAATAGTTTTTTTAATAATTTTTATCTTTAAAAAGTTGAGAACATTTAGATGCATTAATATATCAAAAGGTCCAAGAAATAATAAATTGAAGAAATAAATAGAAATTTAAGTCACTTGAAATGCCTAACCTCTGGATCTACTTCATCTGCATAATAAAAATCGATTTATATTTTGTTCACATTTATTTTGTAGAATTAATACAGACAGACCTGATGTCAAAGTATAAATTTAGAACATTTAAATATTTTTCTACCAGTGTGAATAAACAACAACACATTTTATTGTCTCGTAAATTTAGATCATAAGACATAATATAATAACTTTGATTCTAAATATCAAATAACATTAAGTAATTTTATGTGGTCCTAGTAGCAAAGAAAACTCATTTGTCATTTGTGTTATTTAAAAATAATTAATCAAGAACGTGAGAAAATCTTTAAGAAGTGAAGATTTTGTTTTTGTAGATATGTTAGGGCAGGGATGTGCAAAACTCTTTTGTAAATAAGCAACATCATGTGAAATTAATCGAAAATAATAATAAAACATTCATACCGAGCATTTTTTTGTTTAAATAAAAAAAAAAAGATTCCTTTTGGTTGTTTTAAGTTTTTTTAAGTTATTTTATACAAAAGTTTAGGTCTTTTATTTATGCATTGAGGCAGTAGGAGTCAGCTAGTTAATTATAATTATTTTTTAGTAATAATTGTAGACATGTTTGGATAGAAATTTTAGTACCATTAAATTTATTTCTGTAAACAACCTTGAAACTTTCGCGTCTCGCTATTCCTACATTCAAAAGATGAAACCTGCATATATTGCGACATTAGCATTTTTATACAATTCAAAAATATGGTGTACCAAGTTCAAGTTTATGTTTAATTTAGTAGTCGATTATGCGCATACAAACTCGAACGATTCAGTACAAAGGTTGAATTTGCACCTATTAACCCTGACACTAATATATTTATCATAATGCGGATGTAAATTAGTTATTTTGGAAGTACTATTTATCAATAAACAAAATCATTGGAGTATTATTAGTTTATGTACATTAGTTTGATTATTAAAAGGAAATTCCTAGTTACAAAACTTCTTCATGAAATATATAATACGGAGGAAAAATTTCTTTGATGAAAATGATGAAAAACACACTTTTGGTTAAGTAGGTTGAGCTAGCAGAGCTAATTTTCAGGAACTGTATAAGATATATTCAGGAATTAAGTGCTTTATATGTGCTAGATTTAAAAATTTCGTGCTCTTATAGATTTTCTAGAAAAACAACATTTAGAATGCGCTTAACTTAATTATTTTTTTCTGAAAACATTAAAATTTACAAATTTCCACCTACGCTAGACAAGCCAGAAACATATCTTGATAAATTACGTGCTAGTCAAATTCTTGCCCCAGAATTTTTGGCCTTTTTTCTAAAATAGGAAATTTGGACGATTCTGCCCATTCGTGTCTAGTAGCAGACGCCATTATATCAGAAACGACTCGTATCGAAATGCAAATTGTACTGAGCGCTTTTTATGTGCTCTTCGCGTTTTCCATGTATGATCATTTAAAATCTTTTTTTTTTATAAAATTCAAAAACTGAGATTCCCTGTTAACACTTGTCCAGCGAGGAAAACCATTGTTTGAAAACAGGTTGATTGGGAAAACAGATTATACACTTTCAGTTAAGTGCCTTGCTAGCTGAACGAGTATCAGCAGAGAATATCGAAATTTCTATTCTATCTAAAAAAAAAATGTAAACGGAAAACGCGAAAAGCGCATAAGAAGCATTATGATACGATTTACCTTTACGATTTCTACAATATTATCTTACACGATTTGTCAGTGTACGACCTTGCATTTTCATACATGGAGATAAATTTGGCTCCAATGTAGTCGTCGATATATTTATCAGCCTTTAAACAAGACAAAACATGATGGGAAAATTTTATATATTTGGTGTCTACCACTGGATAATAAAGGCCAAGAAAACAAGGAAATCGAACTAAGAATTGCCAGAAGTAACAGCTGTGCAAGGAGCAGAAGAATATTAACATCAAAAGAGATATTCATATCTACAAAAGTTCGAATATATAAGACAATTTTGAGACCCACCCTGACATACGCCTCTGAAACCTGGATAATGACGAAGAAACCAATACATAAATTGGAAATATACTAAGAAGAATTTTTGGAGGAAAGCCGACAAACAATGAAATTTACACACTTTTCAATGAGTTTATAGATAAGACAAGACAAGGTTAGAACGAATGGACGAAGTCAAACATCTAGAGCTGGAGAGAAAAAGCAAGGGACCGAAAGAAGCGATGAGAAATTGCAATTACTTTGCTTTTTCTCTCCAGATCTGTATGTTTTTCTGTCCCTCCACCGTTTTTTGGTCTACTCCTCTCGCCCTCTGGTATTTTCCATGCAACTCGTTTCAAGAGCCTGTCTTCGTCCATTCGTCCGTAGTGTCCTAGCCGTTGCAACCTTCTTGCAGACCCTGTCCATCTGATACAGGGTCTGTATGTATCAAATGCACTGATCAAGTTAACAAAGACTTACTAGCAAGGAATGTGAGAGAATGAGGAAGGAGAGACCAGTTTGGAGTCGAATTGTCGAGGATACAAAGGCTCACACCCAGATGTAGTTTAAGTAAAGTGAGTAAAGTAAATACCGAGCTCTTCTCGATAAATTTTGTTAACAGATGAAACCAGTTCTATTCATTGGATAATAAAAATCCATATGGCATCCGTTAAAGCAAAAATCACCGACATTCTTTTTTTCAATAATAGTTTAAACAGTCATAGATAAGTAATTACAATTTTCACTAAACGATTTTTCATTGGTTTTAGATTATATTATCAACTACTAAAAAATTACAATGTATAATTTAGCAGTTACGTTTTTATTTCGAAAAAATCAGAATCCTCTAAGACCGAAACTTCTGTTGTCAATAAATTAAATTAGGTTGCAATTTACCTTTGAATTGTGACTCCCATTCTCTAATCGAATCCATTTCCATAGTGCTTAAATCACTCAAATCGTCATATCCTTCACCAGCAGCTGCGACATTAAAAGTTGCCAGCCCTCTAGAAGCATCTTTACCTCCGAATGCTGCATACGGACCACCTAGAGCGAATTTTATTTACTTATTTTTTTTATTATACTCTAATTTATTATAATAAATTGACCTTATACTCGACATAGTTCCAGAATGTATGGAAACACTTTAATAAAACATTGTTATATTTTTAATTTTTTTAATTTTAATATCAGCTTAAATACGACTCAAATTTTAGTTTTATTCCCTTTACATACTTTTACCATATATAGAGCCATCGGGGAGGATATCATAAGGCACTAAAAAGTGTCTACTTTTCTTCAATTTACAGGGTAATTTGTGAAATTGGCCATAAATTTCATTATAGTGTTTACACAGCTCATTTGATTTTTATTTCTTGATGCAAGTACACATTATCAATCATTCGATTAGTATTAACTAAATTTGGAAATTCCAGGATCGGCTTTGGGGAAATCAATTTAGGGATTCGTATTGAGTATTTCACCTAATAATGACTTTCGTTGGCATTAATAGTTTTTCGACATACCCTGTATAATATGTTGGGCGACCGGTTATTGATATTCACATTCCCTTACTTAATACCCCGAATGACCTTAACCACCTATCGCCCCAAACAATCCAAGACATGAAATTACAAATCTCAACTCAATATTCACAGGTCATTGACCTTTGACAATATACAAAACTTAATGCTTATTTCTAGGAAGGCCTTTTTATTTATTTGTTTGTTTGTTTACTTTCTAGAATTATAGAAATTCCTTTATAGTATAAATTCGGGCTTGTTTAGCAGTGAGAGTTAGTATATAATCTGATGTCATCTGGAACACATCAGGATAGACAAGTAAACGGTGTGTTTAAATAAATTATTCAAGTTAGTTGAGTATTAGTGGATAATTATTATATATTATATATTATAATATAGTAAGTCGAGAACTTGATGTTATTTGATCATAAGTGAGTAGAGTCTCACAAAAAATTCATCTGTACCCATATCATATTCGAATGGTTCTATATAGGTAGGAATTTTTTAAATGGATTAACAATCATCGACCAAAACTGTACATGACACTATTCACAGATGAAGCCCAATTTACAAGAGACGGGGCAAATATAACAATTATGGGACATTTAAACATTGATTTTTCACCAGTGATTACGCCGATTGTAACTGCAAATAATTTAACTTTGTTGAATCCTATTTTCATAAGTCACCCCCATATTGTAGCTTCTGCTGGCACCCTCAAAGCTGATGGTATCAGTGATCATAAGTTGACGTATTGTGAGGTTAACCTACCAGTTACAAAGAATCTTCAGAAATATGTAACATTTCGGGATTTCAAAGGATTAGATGAAGACAAATTTCGCTACGTCAATATTTATCTTTCTTTTAAAAAAATATTTAAAAAAAAACTAATTTTGAAACAGAAAGAGAAACATCAAGAACATTTAGAAGCATAAACATATCAAAAGGTCTAAGAAATGAGAAATTTGTACTATTTAATAGATATTGAAGAAAAAGTAAACTTTACTTTCCAGCTTGTCTCTATATGAAAAACAGTTTGAGTAAGTAACCCTCCAGCTTCAGCGCAAAACTAGAAGCATATCGAGAATTGCAAAATCTTTCATCTGAGTTAATCAAAAAAGAAAAACGAGGATATTTTGAGTTTCTGAAAGGGCTACATTTGTTACAGTGGAAAAAAATTAACTGCAAAAAGTGCAAAAATCCCATGTTACTTAAATGGGAAATGTATTATAATTTAGGCGGGGGTTAATGTGAATATTAAGAGCTGGTTTGGGTCTGATATTTTTTTAGATCATAACCTAAAAATTTGAGGGGCGTTTGCAGAAAAAAAATCGAATTTGGGAAATATATATATATATATATATATATATATATATATATATATATATATATAAACCTTGATATATTTCTTTAAAAAACTACATTCATCTATATATTTCTCCACCACTGAAACATCACTACATTAGCTCAACTTTTTACACCATTGCCTATAAGCTTAAACTAGTAATAGTTTTAGCTTTAATTTCTTTTCACACACATATACATTACTTTTTCTATTAATAAATAGGTAATAGCTCGATCAAATTTATAAAAATGGTTTTAAAACAATTATGAGTAAATATGACATTTTTGTTTTGCCATTGGTTTTGAGGTTTGACTGTTATGACCTCTAAGCCATTGAGAATCATTATTTAGCTTATTATATAAATATTGTGTATATTATGAATAAAATCCATAAAATTGTACAATTCTTTTTAAAGCATTGATAAGTTTAATTGTTTAAAATTGGAGAGACAAGAAAATTAAAAGAAAGTTTTTCCCCTGAGATGTGAACTGCAAACTCAAGTAAGAAGTCTGCGGCCTAACCACTAGGCTGTTCAGATTTTACATTAGCCATGTGGCAAAACGTTCATAAAAAAGTACTGTGAGTTAAATGAGACCAAGAGCCAAGTGATGATAGCAGAAAAATTCCAAATAGGACAAGGTCTCAAGTATCTTTTTCAACCTAACACTATAATGAGTCATCAGAAATATTGAAGATAATAGAGAAGGAATTCTACTCAACAGAACAGTGCAGTACCTGGCCTATGCTGATGACATGAAGGAAGCATGAACTGAACGAAAGCTTTGAGCAGCTGGAGGAGGAATCCTGTCCAAAATAAAATACATGGTTTTGTGAAGAAACAGAAGAACTCTCCCAATGGCTTTTGAAGTAAGCCAGTAAGTATAAGTTCGAAAATGTACCTGGGATAACTAGTGACAACTTGATGGAAATAAGAGAACATGTGAAAGGGGGGAATAAAGTGTTGAGGGCTGTACAAACACCGAGCACTACTGGTTCTATGAAGACCAGCCTGGTGACAGAAGTCAAGATTGCCAGACTCAAATGGCTACCTTTAGGGGCATATTCATATAGAAATATCCTAACTATAATCTTAAGTAAATGCACAATAATTAATTTTAGGTTCAGTATCTCAGTCATAGAGAATTTTTAATTTGAAAACATTCAAATTTGTATTAAATTGAATCAAAACAGTTAGTAAATAGTATTAGTTCACTGCAAATATGATCTTTAAATAGAATTACTTCATCCATTATTTTTATTAAGCATTGTACGATAATTAATTTTAATATAATGTGGATGGGTTATTCTTTTAGTATCAACATTATCATAAATACTTGAAAATAGCAAGGAAATTATACATAGTAATAAATATTTATAGAACGTTTGCCAATAAAGAAGAAGTCACTGTTATTTTACAGCTGGAATTCTACCTTTGCAGATATTATATATTTCATATAAATTTTTTTCTCAAAGAAATTAGAATGCGCTTATATAAAATGTTCATTTGAGCATCCGTCAAAAAAAAAATAACAATTATACTTTCTGCATACTCTTCATACCAAATGACATCACCAATATTTTAAAAAGAAAAAACTTACCTGGACCATAAAATCGTTTCCCTTTCGTAACGTCGTACACATTTCCATTTACAGCAACCAAAACTCTGCCGTCCTCTTGATTACCATCGTATTTTTTTAACTCTTCTACGGTAAAGTCCCTTTTCTTAAGTTTGGGTAATGATGAGGCCGCTGACGTAATGGGAGCACTACTATTGCGACTTTTGAATATTTTATACACTAAAAACACTATTAAAGCTACGAGGACAATATTCAGTGGACTGTGTATTATTTCCAGAAATATATGGGTTAATATTCCCGGTGACACCGCTGATTCCGCCATGTATATATTTGCGTATAGTTTAGAATTTAACAGATTGACAACTTTGGATGTGGAATGTGTTCTGTGTTTGGGTGTTTGATAACACACTTCAAATTTTACAGGGGTTGTGTCTTGATATGAAAAAAAACCCCAACACTTAGTCACGAATCCGTATCGCTACAAACTATATATTTCTATAAATCGACTGTTACACTCACTCGGCGTGAACATTTTGTATGGTAGAGTCAAAGATTATATACTCGATGTAGTTATTGTGATCACTTTCGATATGTGAATACGTGTCGATTTTTCGATTACCAGGACATCTGGTGGAATAATTTTCATTTATTTGACATTATACATGATTCAAAAATAAAACATAATTGAAGTGAAAATTTCATTCAATACACGAATAGAACAGATATCGGAGAAGTAAAACAAAAAAATTCTTTTGTGTGAAGAAAAAAGTCAAAAACTCGAGAGTTGCTGCTCTGGCGCAGTGAACTGAAGTGAGGACCGCGTTTGCTATTTATTTTACTTAAAGGAAGAGAGAAAACCGTTTAAACCTTCAAATAACTATTTAGAAAAAACGAAATATCTATTAAAGGAATCCTGCTTTATATTTATAAAGACTGTATTCTAAATTATAGTAGCTTAAAGAATCAGGGTACTAGGGAATTGTAATTCCAATGTCTGTGTTTTTAGATGGTGCCTTTGTCTTCAATTAAAACTTCAACTTACTCTTCACTGCAGAACTAGTGAATTAAAGAGAAGTTGAGTTTACAATTTTATATGAATGTGCACAAATAACCTCTGAGGTCATATAAAATGTTGTACGAGAATTCCAAAATCGCTTCGATTATTTGAACATTTCATTTGTGATAGAGACAATATCAAAATTTTACAACTTAAAAATTAATTTTTTCAGTCATGATTGCACCAAATCTAAAAAAACTTTATATTGCTGAATAGAGGACTGAAATTCCTTTCCAACAAGGTGTCACACGAACTTGAGTCTCGGGGCAAGAGCCAGGGAGCCTGAATCGGGTGGCGCCGGCAGTTGTCGGTACCTGTCGGCTCAGATCTGTCTGGCGCGCACTCACTCAAATCAAAGGGGGTAACGCTGGTTGTCTGCGTACAGGGGATTTGAAAACTTTTTGAGTTCAAAATGATTTCCCCTCACATTTTATTCAGACTTCACATTTTTATTCATTTTTATGAGAAAATTAACAAATTTAAAAGTTGTTACAAGCATTAAGAGTTGTTACAAACCTTTATTCTTGGCATTATAGGGTGTTTTATTGAAAAAATAGCGTTCAAAAAATAAAGTCTAATTTACGTTTGTTGATTACCATTGTGCTCTTGCTGTTACGTATATGACACTTCACAGTGCCATGTACTAGCTTGAATGTTCTATGGTCATCTGGCAAGTGACAGTTGGGAAGCGGGGGCCTTAGATAGTTAGGTTAGAACATATAGAAGATCGAAGTAAAACGTGTTCTCAAACTAATCGTGTTTTATTTAAATAATAATATCAAAGCTAACCTGAAACATGGTGTCAGGTGTGAATTAATAAGAAGAGTGAGTTTAATAAATATAAAATACAGAACTTTAGTTGAGAATAAGATTTTAATATGGATTCAAGCGGATTTAAACCGCCATCAAATCTTTTATTTGATCAAAACCTTCATAAAAATTATGAGAAGTTTAAACAACATTTCGAAATTTACTTAAAAGCAACCGATTTAAGTGGAAAGTCAGATGAACGCAAAATCGCTTTGTTTTTAAACTCCGCTGGTGAGGAGGCTATAGAAGTATTCAGCACATTAAGTCTATCAGAAGATCAAAAAGGAAATTACAAAGAAGTCATAGCAGCTTTTGATAATTATTGTAAACCACGCAATAATGAAACGTTTGATCGTTTCAAATTTTTCTCAAGAAATCAGGCAGAGGGAGAAAGCATGGATCATTTTATAAAAGACTTGAAATTATTAGCTGAATCGTGCAATTTTGGAACTCAAGAAGATAGTCTTATAAGAGATAGAATAATTTTAGGGGTCCAAGATCATAATTTGCAAGAAAAACTGTTGGGAATAAATAATTTAAATCTGGAAACTGCAGAAAGCACTTGTAGAACAACAGAAGCTACTAATCTTCAAGCAAAAGATTTAAACAAGGAAGAAGTGAATTTAATTCGAAGAAGAGGATAAAGTAAAGGTAACCCTAGTACTAGCCAAGGTAACCCTAGTACTAGCGACAGTGGCAATAATAACGGAAGAGAGTACAGTTGCTTGAAATGTGGCAGAAGACACACCAAAGGCAAGTGTTTTGCTTTTGGAAAAAACTGCGCTAAGTGTGGACTGGAAGGACATTTTGCTGTAGGATGCAAAACAGGATACAATAAAAAAGATAACTTTAGTAACAGTAAGATAAATAAGAACAAAGGTAAATATTTTAACAGTCACAATAGAAATATAAATAGTAATCAACATGTAAATGTTGTTGATGAAAATGATTCGAGTGATGAAGATTTTGTTATTAACAATCTAACTGTATTCAACATTTATGAGAATGATAATTCAGAACTTGAAAAAATTTGGACAGAAAATGTATGTATTGATAAGAGTGTAATTAAGTTTAAGGTTGATTCTGGAGCTCATTGTAATGTACTTCCAATAAGTTATATAAAAAAATTAGAAAGGGAGAATGACATAATACATTCAGAGCAAAGTATTATAGCCTATGGCGACAATAAAATCAGAGTTGTAGGAAGTATAATCTTAAAATGTTTAATTAAAAATAATATTCAAAATGTAAAATTCTTGGTTGTAGATATACGAGGCAAACCTATTCTTGGATTAAAAACCTGTGTAAAATTAAATATAATATGCAAGCTGGATGAAGTTAACTTAAATAATAAAAGAGATCCTAAAGAAAATTTCATTAATCAGAATAAAAAGTTGTTTGAAGGTACTGGTAAAGTTCCGTTTAAATATAGGATTTTGTTAAAAGAGGGTTACAAACCAGTTGTAAGTAATTGCAGAAGAGTCGCTGAAAAAATTAAAGGAAAGCTAAAAAATACTTTGGATGAGTTAGTAGACAAAGAGATAATTGAGAAGGTCGATAAACCTTCAGAATGGGTAAGTAATATAGTTTGTGTCGAAAAACCTAATTCAGACAAGTTAAGAATCTGTTTAGACCCTATACATTTAAATAAGTATATTTGTATAGATAGGCATCCTATACCAACAACAGAAGAAATAGGCTTAAAATTAAGAGGGAAAAGTATCTACAGTGTGATAGACATGTCAGATGCCTTCTGTCACATAGGATTGGTCAAAGATAGCCAAAAATTATGCACATTTATAACACCATTCGGTAAATATCGTTTTAAGAGGTTATGTTTTGGTCTATCATGTAGTCAAGAAGTTTTCCAACGAGTAAATGAAAGAATTTTCGGAGATTTAAATATCCCAATATATTTTGATGACTTAATAATTGCTGGTAAAGACGAAAGAGAACATGATTTGATAATGAATAAAGTACTAGAGAGAGCTAAACAGTTTAATGTAAAATTTAATGCTAACAAGTTACAATACAAAGTAAAGGAAGTAAAATACTTGGGGCAGGTTTATTCCAAAGATGGGATAAAACCAGATAATTCATATGTAGAGGCAATAATGGCTTTAGAAGCGCCAAAAAATAAAAAAGAATTGCTGAGAATTCTGGGCATGGTAAATTACTTGACGAAATTTATACCAAAGATGTCAGAAATAGTAGCACCTCTAAGAGGTTTAATAAAAAATAACGTAAATTTCTTGTGGACTGCTAATCATGATAATACATTTAGCAATCTGAAAAAAGTTATAGGTAATTTACCAACCCTTAAAATATTTAACCCAAACTTACCTATTACAATACAAAGTGATAGTTCCCAGTATGGAGTGGGAGGGTGCCTTATGCAAGGAGGTCAACCCATAGCATTTTGCTCAAGACGTCTTACTGAAACCGAGACAAGGTACGCACAAATAGAAAAGGAGTATTTATCAATTTGTTTTAGTCTAATTAAGTTTCATCCGTTTGTTTACGGTAATAAGATAACAGTACAAACCGATCACAAGCCAATAATTGGCATTCAGCAAAAAGATATTAATAAAATTACGTCCAGACTACAGAGAATGCGCTTGAAAATCTTAAAATATAATTTCGAAGTTGAGTACATACCAGGTTCAAAGATGTATGTAGCTGATCTTTTAAGTAGGTCATTCATAAAAGACAAAGTAAATGAAGATTGTGAAATGGAAGAGGTTGTGCATACAATTGACATTGAAAGACCCATTACAAATAGACGATTAGCTGAGGTAAGCAAGGAAACTTTGTATGATAGTACTCTTAAAAAAGTTACTGAATATTGCATTAAAGGTTGGCCAGATAAAAAAGTATTAGATAACACTGAACTAAAGCAGTATTATAAAATAAAAGACGATCTACTGGTTCGCCATGGAATTTTATTTTTCAATGAGCGAATTTGCATACCCAAAAAACTACAAAATCATATGACTAGAGAGCTACATAAATCTCATTTTGGTATGGAAAAAACAAAGAAGTGGGCAAGGAAAATATTATACTGGCCGGGTATAATAACTGATATTGAAAATTTTATTTCAAGGTGTCGCATATGAGAAATTCAGCAGAAATAAAATAAAAGAACCGCTAATACCGCACGAGGTACCTAAATATCCATTTGAGATAGTGGGGTCTGATATATTAGAATATGCATCAAAATATTATTTAGTTGTAGTTGATTACTACAGCAATTGGATTGAATTGAAAGAAATACAAAGAAAAAGTATAGATGAAATCTTAAAACAATTAAAAGTAATATTTTCTAATTTTGGGTTACCTGCAAAGTTTATATCTGATAACAATCCCTACAACAGCTTTAAATTTAAAGAATTTTGTAATCAATACAATATACAATGCGTTTTTACGAGTCCCAGGTACCCAAGATCGAATGGGTTGGCTGAAAAAGCCTTACACATATGTAAACAGTTATTTAAAAAGTGTAACAATGAAGACGAAATATTTGTTCATTTGTTGAATTACAGAGTTACACCACTATGTGGTCTTGAGGCCTCACCTTCAGAGTTATTACAAAGTAGGTTACTAAGAACAGGTTTGCCTATATCCAACAGATTATTGGAACCCAAAACCACTAACGAGTATGGGAAAAAAGTAGAAAGAAAGTTGTCAGTAAAAAGCTATCATGATAAATCTGCACGTAGCAGCTCAGATTTTAACGAAAATCAAGATATACTATTTAAATTGAAGAAGGATGGGTATTGGACACCGGGAAAAGTCTTATCAAATACTAATTCTCCACGATCATACTTGGTGAGTGATGAAAATGGCAGAGTTTATGAAAGAAATTCTTCCTTTCTAAAAAATACAAAAAATCCAACGGTTATAAATGCGTCAAACAACAACGAAAATATAAACATAAACTGTAAACCTAGTAGTGCTGATGAATAAAGTGAGAACACTTGTTTGTCTAATAGCACTGATGTATATAATGAAAACGATTGTGGAACTAATAATAATAAAACGGCAAATGAATGTACAAGTGTCAAGGAAGCAAATAGCAAATGCACAAGATCAGGTCGGGTCGTCAATGTACCAAATAGGTTAAGAGACTATTATACATAGCGGAAAAATATTATTATTAGTTTCATGTCTAGTTAATAGTATTAGTTAGTTAGTTAGTATTTCAATTATTTCAATATAAGTCCAAAAAGGGGAGATGTTACGTATATGACACTTCACAGTGCCATGTACTAGCTTGAATGTTCTATGGTCATCTGGCAAGTGACAGTTGGGAAGCGGGGCCCTTAGATAGTTAGGTTAGAACATATAGAAGATCGAAGTAAAACGTGTTCTCAAACTAATCGTGTTTTATTTAAATAATAATATCAAAGCTAACCTGAAACGCTTGCGATAGTAAATTGAATGTAATGGTTTTTCGTTCTGTCAGAGGTGGTAGTACAATGGATGAGGCATTTCTTTGGTGGATTTTTCCGGTTGACTTGAATTTTTCTTACTGGGCGGTGATGTCAATTTTGGAGACAGTTGGCGCGACAGCCATTGGTAACTGGCGGCCAAGCTCTGTCTGGCGCGCATTCATTTAAATGAGAAGCGCTCACAGTCTAAAAATCTGTTAATTTTATAATCTGTTATTTTTCATTAACAGACCACTTGACCCTGGGAAGGTCAGTTCTCTAGTGACCGTCGCGCACAGAGGAACATTTCTCGAGTTCTAGTAATTCTTGACTAACAATTTCGAAAATGGATAATATTTGTCACATTTGTGAAAAATCATTCTCCGCGAATAAAAATTTGCTCCGGTATATAAAAACAATTCATGGGGGTGAATCGGCTAATAAATTCAAGTGTAATAAGTGTAATTTTTCAACGGGAAGAGGTGATAAATTTAAAGAACACGAGGATAAAGCCCACAAAAACCCTCCTGCAATAAATTGTGCTATGTGTAATTTTTCGTGTGAGAAACGGAGCAATATGTTCCAACATTATTTGCTCCAACATGACCTGACAGACAAAACTCGCGAATTGAATTTTGCTAGTGCGGATGAATTCCAAAAATGGAAAGTTGAAACTGAAAGTGCCGATCGCAGTATGTTCGTAAAACAATACGGGTCATACTCAACTGCCGAGAACATTGAAAAAAGGACATTTCAGTGTTTCCGTGACGGTGTTTTCAAATCTCGCGGAACTGACAGACACATCAAAGTAACAGATTCGAATAAAATCGGAGCGCATTGTCCAGCAAAAATTGTGGCTTCATTCAAAAAACGGGCGAAGTCCATGTCGTTTTCCGAGATGTTCACGTGGGCCACCAAAACGAGTTGGGTCGATTAAGACTCAATAATTCGGAACGCGAGGAACTAGCTAAAAAAATTGCACAGAACATCCCTTACGACCACATTCTGGATGCGGTGAGAACTTTGAATACTAAAGATATAGAGCGCCGACATTTATTATCGCGCAAAGACTTGCATAATATAACAAGGGTTATCATTTGCAAGCAACGGCTGTCCGACATGGGAATGATAGTACGAGCGTACATTCTTGGGTTCTCGAGATGCAACAATCTGGGAGTATTGTAGTTTTTTATAAACCTCAAGGGATTAGCACTGAAAAATTAAAAGAGGAAGATTTTGTACTAATTTTGATGAACGATGTTCAGAGGGAAATGTTATTGAAATATGGGGCTTATTTCATTTGCATGGACGGTACTCATGAATTCTTACGGGTTTGAAATGATTACATTGATGGTTTTGGATCAATACCATCAAGGATTTCCGTGTGCTTTTATGTTCGCAAACAGAAGTGATCAATGCATGTTAGAAGTTTTCCTTTCTGATATTAAAGCAGCAATAAACACCCAAGTGTCAACTAAAATTTTTATGTCAGATATGGCCACAGAATTTTCAAATGCTTGGTTAAATGTGATGGGAGCTCCGGAACACTTCCTGTTTTGTTCGTGGCACGTCGATAGGGCGTGGCGCTAGAATTTGCTCAAAGTTAGAGGTGGAAGAACCAAGCAAGCTGAAGTATACAAAATGTTAAGATGTATTATGGAAGAACGGGAAGAAAATGCTTTTATAGAAATGTTTAACCAAGTAATTGAAGGTCTCGCAGGCGACCCTGAGACCGCAGATTTTGGGGAATATCTCAAGAAGGAATATAAATCCACAATTAATCGCTGGGCTTACTGTTATCGCCAAAATCTCGGGCTCAACACCAACATTATGCACTTAGAAAGAATGCACGGGATAGTAAAGCATATTTACCTAAAAGGATCAAAGCCTAAAAGACTCGATATAGCCATACACGCGTTGATGAGATTTTTGAGAAACCAATTATTTGACCAACTAATTACCCTCAATAAAGGCAAACTAACCAAAAAAATTTCCATGATCCGCCAACGTCACACGAAATCACTGGAACTTGATCCCAATAAGTCAATAAGTGATTTCCAGTGTAAATGCGAATTAAAATGCGTCGAATGTAAAATCTGCATCCATGCTTTTACGTGTTCTTGCCATGATTCGTCCATAAAGTTCAATTTGTGTAAACATATTCATTGCCTGAATCAGAAATTAATATTTGAAAATGCTACCACACCAAGAATCTCACCCGATGGCGAAGATTTGCCGTGCAATTTGATCATTCATGAATGCTCTGAAACTCAAGAATTGGAGGAAACCATAATTGAAGACTTGGAAATTTGCAACCCCTCAAAACCAGTTAATGACAAAAGTAAATGGAGCGAAATGATTCTTGACCAAATAAGGGCACTTTTGACTTCTAGTGAATCGAGCGATGAAACGCACCAGATTGCTTGCAATCTGCTTTCACGCGCAGTGATAACATGCAAATCAACAATAGAGGCCGCACAATGTAATTTAGAGGGACCAAAACAGTAAGAAGAGGAAAATTGAACCCCAAAGAAAATTCAAGTCAACCAAAAAAATCCACAAAAGAAATGCCTCATACATTTAACTACCGACTCTGACAGAACGAGAAACCATTGCATTCAATTTACTATCGCAAAAGTACAATAGTAATCAACAAACGTAAATTAGGATTTACCAGAAGTTTTTATGTGGCTTGCCATCAAACTGCAATGGGCATTCATAGGGTGATATGTTTTTTGAACGCTATTTTTCAATAAAACACCCTGTAATGCTAAGAATAAATTTGGTTTGTGACGACTTTTAGTGTTCATTTTTTACACGACCAGTTGTTAATTTTCTTATAAAATTGGATAAAAACCAAACAAAAAAAATTTTTAAAAATACCTCCTGCAAAGTAATATGTTACTTAGGATGGCAGTCCTAAGTCTGCATAAAATGTGAAGGGAAATAATTTTCAAGTCAAAAAGTGTCAAAGTCCCCTGCACGCAGACAACCAGCCGTACCTCCTTTCATTTGAGTGAGTGCGCGCCAGACAGATCTGAGCCGACAGGTACCGACAACTGCCGGCGCCACCCGATTCAGGCTCCCTGGCTCTTGCCCCGAGACGCAAGTGCCACACGACACCCTTTCCTATTTAAAATTTTCGAGGTGGTGCTTTTAATTCAGAGGGGGTGCTGGAAGGAAATAATATTTTCATACTGTAAATTGTCAATTTAACCTGGATATGTTCTGTGAGTCTAACCATGTGGTTGATTTATGGATGCATCAAAATGCTTGTGGTTGGTAGAAGAGTTAAGCTGGCAGTTCTCATCGAAGAGAGTTATGAGTAGAATGTGGTTCATCTATGGTTGTAAGCATACTTATGAGAGTTGGTAAAACTGTCTATTCCGTTGAAGGAGATAGTTTTTGACATTGTGGAGTTGGTCAAGAGTTTTTTTAAACCTCATTTATAAAGGGAATTTTTCGAGTTTTGATATCGTTATTGAGTGTAGATTCGACTCTAAAAACCGTTATTACGGATTAGAAAAAGGGACTCCAAACAGACGAAGGAATACTCAATTTGGAAAACATGCGAGAAAGTAGAAGGGTTCCCCAGGAAGTTACCAGGAGCTTAATAGTCGAGAGGTCGTTATTTTTCCCCTCGCTGATTATTGCTATTGCCAGAAGCGTTAACAGGTGAATTTAATTTTTTTTTCAACAAGAATACTTTATATTTCTCACATTTTGAATAATTGTATTTGTTAGAGTATAAAAAAAACCTTGGTCAATTTTGTGAGTTCTTTTTTGTTGACTAATTTAATGTTATATTTACTGATAAGTTTCATTATTACTTATCAACTTATTTGAATGAATAATAAGGGATAGCTCTGTGGTAATTAATATTTATACATCGTTGTATAAACTTGTATTGGGTGAAAAAATGCAGTTAAAAAACATATTCAGTTGATAGTTGATATTCCATTTTCAAATTGGATAAAGTTTGAAACTATTTCTTCTTGATATCAATAACTACGAATATATTTATTTTGATGTTAAACGATGCTCAGTATCTATCTTTCTTTTATTTTACTTGTTGAAAACATTCCTTAGGACTTTTGTTTTTATATTGTGACATACTTTGAGTGGTCACTCACTTCTGTAGTATGTTTTGAGAACTTGGTAATATAGTAACCAACATTATTACTTGCAATGGATATAAGGAGCTACAAAAACGAGAAATAAATCAAAAAGGAGAAAACAAGAAACAGTAAGTCAAAATGTTGGAGAAAGTTCTTCGTTGCTTTCTAAAATTGATCATAAACCACTCCCTCTAATAAAAAACTAATAGTTGTATATTTAGAAACGGTATTTCCATATGTTAAAATTGTAGAAAAACTGAGAAATAGCAATTTCTGTAAAGGATATTCAAGAAGGAATTTGAGTTTGAAGTAACTGTACAAAACTTTCAAAGTACTTGGTTTATACCTACAAACATAAATAGTCTTTAGGGTTGAACTATGAGTGTCCCTCTAACTTATGTCGGCTTTGCATGGGCAGATAACAGAAGTCAAGTTAGCTCCTGATGATCTGGCAGGTTCTTTTTTACAATTTAACTTGGAGCATCCTAAAAAGTTGCATGATTTACATAAAAACTACCCATATTGTCCTGAACATCAAAATCCTCATCGATTCAAACTAGCTAAATTAATTCCAATTTTGTTTAATAAACAAAAATATATTTTCAATTCTCAACGATCTCTTTGTCTTAGAACAGTAGCTACAAGTGAGATCAAGAATACCTATAAATTGGCAACCAACGCGGTGTTTGGTAAAACCATGGAAAATATAAAACTTAGAACTGCCATTTGTTTAACCAATTCTTATGAAGATTGATATGGTGCTAAAAATTTAATTGCAAACCCACAATTTCACAGTTGTACAATTAAGAAAAGCAGAATTAGTTTTTAATAAGATCTTGTATATTGGCATGGCAATCTTAGATATTTCTAAAATTTGTATGTAGGATTTTCATTATAATTTAATGTTGGTTACAATGTTAGATTAATGTACCCAGATACTGACACCTTTATTTATGAAATTAAAACTGATGATGTGTATAAAGATGTTATTGCAAATAACATTTCAAAATTTGATACAACTGATTATACAGTAAATAATTGCTATGACCTGCTACACGCTAATAAAAAATGTTTTGGGTTTGATTGAAGATGAGGCAGATGGTAAATAATTTGTAAGTTTCTGTTAAAAAATGTGTACTTAAGTTCAGGGGGAGAAAGTTGTTAAAAAGTCAAAATGTATCAAATTACTATCAGAAAAAATCAATTAACATTTGCAGATTATAAAAAATTGTTTTACAGAATTTAAGGAAAAAACTGCAAGTCAATGAATCCATTCCTAATTACTTCCAAACTTATTTAAAACAATCTCCTGAGGGGTTAGGTTAGGGTTAGGGTACTATGGTATTACTGAGTAAATTATTTGTTTTAGATGTATCAGGCAAATTAGAACAAGTAAAAAATATTATTAAAGCGGGTAATTATAGACCATATTGAATACAATATTCAGTAAAATGTCCAAGATGTGAAATATATTATTGTTTCTGTAGTTGGTCACGTGAAATTCATAAAATAAAATACAAAGAAAAATCAGTTGATTTGAAATGCTACGAATCTCTACCACTTTTATAAGTTTTTGTTTTTTCCAGTTTAAATGAAAAAAAAAAAGGTTTTGACCACAGAAACTAAGCAACATCCTGCTGAGAGAACGTGCCAAAAGTGGTTTGCATGATTTAAAAGTAGTGATTTTGGCTTGGAAGACGATGAATGTCTTGGGCAGCCAAAAAAGTTTGAAGATGAAGAAATGGAAGCATTACTCAATGAATATTGTTGTCTAACACAAGAAAAACTCACAGAATAGTTGGGTTTCACTCAAGCAGCCTTTTCAAAACATTTAAAAGCAGCTGGATATATTCAAAAGCAAGGAAATTGGGTTCCAAATGAACTTAAGTTGAGAGACGTCGAGAGGCGGTTTTGCATGTTCAAAATGCTGCTGGAACGCCACAGAAGGAAGTCATTTTTGCATCAAATTGTTACTGGGGATGAAAAATGGATCCATTACGACAACCTCAAGCACAAAATATCATATGTGAAATCCGGCCAACCAGCCAATTCAACAGCCGACTAACCATGGCACGAAGGTAATGCAAGTGCAAAAACCAGACACTAGGCAATAATTTCCCATCATGACAACGTTGCTATTCCGGTTACAAACTATTTGGAAAACAGTGGATGGAAGTTTTACCTCACCCGCCTTATAGCCCAGACCTTGCATCTTCTGACTACCATTTGTTCCAGTCGATGCAGAACGCTCTCACTGGAAAATGGTTCACATCAGAGCACAATATCAAAAATTGGCTTGATTGATTCTTGGCTGCCAAGTCGGTGCAGTTCTTTTAGGATGGGACCCACAAATTGCCAGAAAGATGGGAAAAGATCATAGTTTCAGATAAGCAATACTTTGACTAATACTATTGTACATGTTTTTCTTAAATAAACGTTCGAAACGTACGAAATAAGTTATAGACCACAATACGTTCATAAATATGATTTCAGAGGTAGAAATAATCGAATGTTAGGTTATAGCTGTTTATAATTGTAACATTTTCATAAACATTCACTACTTCTATTATAAATAAATATTACCAATATGAAAGATCATTATTATTATTATTTATTTTAGATACAGGCTCAACTGGAACAACCGGAACTTTAAGGAAGTCTCCTTCTTCATGATCAGTTTCATTATCATTATTTAATGGTTTCTTCAATTGGGCTTTCATACCTGCTGACTGTATTCTTTGAGCCAAAATCTACAAAATGTTCAATTCAATTTCTGCTTACTGATAAAAACAGAGTAGTAGTAGTAGTAGTGTATATATATATATATATATATATATATATATATATATATATATATATATATATATATATATATATAATTTCTTATTTCTTAGACCTTTTGATATATTTATGCATCTGAATGTTCTTGATTTTAGGTCCCTTCTGTTTTAAAATTAGTTTTTTTGATAGTTTTTAAAAGAAAGATATGATATTGACACTGAAAATTTGCTTATTTATATTGATCTATAGATCACCTTCATTATGAATATCAAAATAAGGATAAAATCAACTTAGAACTTTGTTCCAACAAGAAAAATTAATTTTTCCTTTGGTTACCACATCTCAAAAATATAGCGGTAATCAATTAAATTTATTATAATTTACAAAATAGAGCTATAAATTTCACTTAAATTATTTAGATCTTTTTGTTAGGTTATAGCTTTTTTCGTTCTTATGAATGTGAACCATTTCTAAAAATTTTTGAATCTTTTTTGATATTTCATGGTTCGTTAATGCAGTTTTATTTTCTTTATCATATTGATGACCTCTTAGTCTATTTTCTAAATACTGAGATGTGTGCCCTATGTAGACAGCGTCCCAATTAGTACAAGGCACTTGATATATAAAATTACGTCTTTTGTTTTTTGGCGTTTTAGATTTTAATTTAGTGAAATATTTGGATAATGTATTAAGTCCTCTATGACTTATACTAATATCATATTTATTGAATTAATTCGATAATTGTTGGGAAAGTCCTTTTACATATGGTAAGGAAAAATATTTTATATTTTGATGTTTCTGTTTTGTTTTTAAATTGATTGTAGTATCTGTTTAGTAAGAGCTGAATCACTTTATAATAAATGCAAAGAAAAAAATATTAAGAAAATTGATAAGCTAATATCGAAATAGCAACCTATTCTTGAAAATACAAATGAAATAAAATAAAAATGGATCGAGAATTTAACTGATACTCTCAAACAGATGAAGTAAAAGAAGTTTTATCTTTAGGTCCCAATTTTGCACAAACTATTTCTAGTGATAAAGAATTACCTGTGACAAATATCTTATGTAATATGGAATGCAAAAACAATTATCTAAATAACGAAATTTAAAATAAAATAAGATCTGATACTTGTAATATTATCACTAATTTCATAAATAAATTGAAAAACAAAAGACAACAAAACAAATTAAACCTCAAAATATAACTAAAACCAAAGAATTCATGAATAAAAATAGAATTCTCAAAATTTTGAAAGCACATAAATCTAATAAAACTGTTATCATGAAATCAGATGATTATAATAATAAAATGATGAAATTATTAAACGATAAGACAACTTACAAAAAAATTAAACAAGACCTTAAGAATTCTTATCAAAAACAAAATAATGATCTAATTCGATATTGGGAAGAATAACTTTTTATTTCGCTATCATTCACAATGCCTTACTTCCTAAAATATATGGTTTACCAAAACTGACATTCCCCTTCGACCGAGTGATGATAAAGATCTAAATAATTTAAGTAAAATTCATATCTCTATTTTGTAAATTCTAATAAATTTATATATATATATATATATATATATATATATATATATATATATATATATATATATATTTGAGATGTGGGAACCACCATTTTTCTTATTAGAACAAAGTTCTAAGTTGATTTTATCCTTATTTTGATATTCATAATGAAGGCGATCTATAGATCAATATAAATAAGCTAATTGTCAGTGTCAATATCATATTTATTTTTCTTTTAAAAACTATCACAAAAAACTAATTTTAAAACAGAAGAGACCTAAAATCAAGAACATTCAGATGCATACATACATACATACATACATACATACATACATACATACATACATACATACATACATACATACATACATACATACATACATACATACATACATACATACATACATACATACATACATACATACATACATACATACATACATACATACATACATACATACATACATACATACATACATACATACATACATACATACATACATACATACATACATACATACATACATACATACATACATACATACATACATACATACATACATACATACATACATACATACATACATACATACATACATACATACATACATACATACATACATACATACATACATACATACATACATACATACATACATACATACATACATACATACATACATACATACATACATACATACATACATACATACATACATACATACATATATATATATATATATATATATATATATATATATACATATATATATATATATATACATACTATTATTGGTTACGTGGCAATGAAACATCAAAGTAGACTTATTTTAATATATTTTCCGAGCTTATGTATTCAAAGTCTATGAAATAATTCAGATCTGTGGTGGCTTTGAGTTGAATAAATATATATTTCTATCAACGTCACTTTGAACATTGAATTTTGAATCCTATGAATTTAAAATTTTTACAAAAATTTGATACAATTCAAAGCCACCACAAATCTCAATTACATATTTCACATATTTCACATAAGTATTCGAAAGCTCTGAAATATATTAAAATTAGTCTAGTCTTTGGTGCTTCTTTGCCACGTTCCCAATAAGAAAACGCTTGTTGTTAGATACATTTGCGTTATCTCCGCCAAAGTTAAAATAATACATTTAGGTGGCTATGACTGCTACAATAACAAATTTGACGACGTTTCAATAAATTATTATTGTTGAAGTTTATTGAAAATTACAACGGATCGTTTATCAGAAAAAGAACGAATTGATATATTAATAATATAGTATAGCCATTCAAGCTTAAAATCGACCGAAACCTCGCAATTTTAAAGACCTTCATCGATGTTCTTGAAAATTTGAAATTAAGTTCATCTTACCCTCCTCTTTAAACCTGACTTGGTCGCAAAATATGGTTATTATTTTTATAGGGGAAAATCACCCCTTACTCCAATAAATTGAAAACTAATGAATTAAAGTGGTAATGGGCTATAGTTATGTTCAAATATAATAAATATTGATTGTTTTGTATCATGACTTTAATATTTTGATATTTTACAGCCTTTTACTTTTAAAAATAACCCCTCATACAAAGATTATTTAAAAAATGTAGTAAAAAACATGAAATTTTTTTTATTTTGGATCGTAATAGAATTTTTTTCCTTCAAGTATAAGAAATCTGACCCTCAATATTTTTAATAATGTAACTATCAAAAACCACCCCTCAGAATGGAAAAAATTGCAAATTACTAAATGGAAGCAGTTATAGGGCTCATTATGTTCAAACATGTGAAATGATTGTTGTTTTTTTACAATGTAAGTGATATTTGTATCTATCTATTTATCCATCTATCTATCCATCCATCCATCTTTCAAACTCCATACTTTGATGGTAATAAAAATACTATTTTCCAGCATTATTTCTAGAAAAATGTATTCGGTTTTTTAATAATAACTCGACTTACCTTTATGCTTTTTGCATTCATCTATACATCATTTTGTAGGGAATTTCATAAATTACAAAACAATAAAAGTTACAACCCTTCTAGGCTCTTTTCTTCAGAGAATTTTGAAGTTAAAGGGTAAAAAAGACTCTCCCTTAGCATTGAAAGCTTATATCTCGTTTAATTTTCAAGCTACGTGAGTTGAAAAAAAAGCACAATGTTTAGTAAAATAAAAGCTAAATTTTAGTTACAAAAAAATTCTTTCGTTGATCCAATAGTTTTTGAGATGTTTTGAAAAAAAAACGTTTTTTTAAAAAATCGAAAAAAAAATTCTCATTAAACAACTTTTTTCAAAATATACGTGTTCCAAACAATTAAATTTTTTGGAACTTGTTACGACTTAAACAAAGATTATTTTACATGGGCTACGATTAATTTTAATTTTGCCGGATACGGTGTCAAATTTACCGACATATTTTTTCCCCATATTCGAGTTACTTAACTTCGTCATAACTCACTTAATTTTCATGCTTGACAGAAAAGTTGATCCGCATAAATTTTCGAAAAAGAAAAAATTGACTTTCAGTAACTTATAAGTTGCTGAATATTATTCAAAAAATCTAATTTAAATTGACTAATTTCTTTGTTTTTTATAAGCTTCAGTTTTGATAAGAATAATTTTTTCCAGAAAATGCGCAATTTTCGAGTTTTTCGTGAATAAATGTTGAAAAACGTGTTTCTTTTTTAATTTTCAATCGCAAATAACTCAGAAATAATTGCGTTAAATAAAAAACTTCATTCTACATTTTCTTCTTAAAATTCAATTCTCTATCGATTTTGAAATTTTAAATTTCCACCCCCGAGTAAGGGTGGCATTCACTCCTGGGGTAGAAGCATACATTGGCACCAAATCAGGTTTGTTATTTGTATCATTTTTGAGCTTCTGTGAAAATTTCAAACTAATCCATGAAGATCTTTAAAATTGCGAGGTGATTTGCTTGTTTCACTGTACTAATATTACTAATACTAAGTCAACAAGAAAGTAGAGATATCTAATTATTTACATTCTAACCAAAATCCTATAACAAATCTACTGTCAGTAAATTGTAGTGTAACTCTGCTGGAAGATCCTTTAAAAGGGCAGCTCTATTTGGACTTTTTCCAGGGATGTATTTTCATCATTTGGTGTATCCACTCTCAATTTTTACTGGCAATATAATATGATATGACTAAATAATGTTTAGGGCAACAGGAGATAGGATGTGTAGGTCCTATTTCATGGCCTCCAAGATCCCCTGATTTCAATCCCGTTGAATTTCACAAATTAATAAAGAAGAGTGGGTTTACACTATTTAGAAGCAACACTCCACATATGGTAGAAGTATGCAAAGTTTCTTATGACTTACCCTATATAAGATACAATTATTTCTTCATTCATATCAAATATTTTGCGACGAAAAGTTTGAAGAAAGTATATCTGAGAATATTTTGACAATGAAATAATATTCAAATCTACCTGTTGTCGTCTAGTTTCTGCTTCGTCTAGTTTTTCTTGGAGTTTCTCTAATGTAACTGGCGATGTCGAGGGCTCTTCCAATCTCTCTAAAATTCTTTTAGGAGGGTGTTTTTTCACAATACTATCATCATTATCTTCTTCTTCAAACGCAATTTCAAATGACACGCCATTCACTGCAATATAGAACAACGTATCAGAAGTTCACTCAGCTTCATCGAGAAGTAGAAGATACTGTAGAAACAAATAATGACACGAACGGAGAAAGAGTGATAATACCAAATGTTTGATTGATATTTTTAATCACAAAGAATTTCATAAACTATGTTAGGCAGTTTTATCTCATCATCTATCTCTCGTATCCTCAACAAAGCCAGCTTCTCTCTTAGAAATTCCATAGATACCACTAGAAAAAATCTACACGCCACCAATATCCGATTTCTCGATATTTTTCATCGAATCCAAACTTTCCATGTTCATCTATTGATATAAGAAACTTCCGATGGTTTATTTAACCAGAATGCCGAGCATATATCTGACAAAAGGACTCAAACCCAAAAGGACAAACCATCCAAACTTATTTCGCTTCAAAACCTCCTCGAAATACTATCGATATGGACACCACAACTTTCCGACCCAATATGCCAAGCAGGCTCTTGCCAAAGGTTTCAATCATGCTATTATTCCCAAATCCATACCAATGGATACCATCATTTGCTACACAGAGGAGTTCATTTATGAACTCCCTTCAAACTACGTCGAAATTATGAGGCAGGATGTTGCCAAGGTCCTCCAAATATCAAAACCTCCTTCCAACCTGACCTCCAAGGATCGGAAGGTTCTCAAAGATATTTCTAATGATTCTGATATTGTAGTCCTTTCAGCCGAAAAGGGCAATGCCACGGTCGTCTTCAATACTCCCCAATGACTCGATCACATATCTGGAAAAGACAACAAAAATCTAAACTTCCTTCCGACATCAAAGTCAAACTCATACCTTGAGATGAATCATACCTTATCTCTCGTATATACGGTCTTACGAAAATTCACAAACTCAATCTTCCATTACGTTCCATTGTTAATTCATTTAATTGTCTCGCCCAATTCCTGGTCAAATATCTTGGTGAAATTCTTCAACCAACCGATATTTCTTCCACGGATATTCTTGACAGCTTTGATATTATCTCCTTATTTACCAACATCCCCATCGATGAAACTTTGTCTATCCTAGACACCAGTCACCACAATGCCCCAGATTATCTTTAACTAATCAAACATTGTTTGCACAACGACCACTTCATATTCTAAGACATTTTCTACCGTTAACTCAAAGATGAGCCAATGAGATCCTCCCTCTCCGTCGTCATTGTCAACATTTTCATGAACCATTTTGAAAACGAAGCGATATCCTCCTTCGCCCTCCATTGGCTATGATATGTTGATGACACTTTTGTCTTTGGCCCATTGGAAGAGATACTTTAGATTCATTTCTGCCCCATCCGTTTGACGTACATCCTTCCATACAGTTCTCGATGAAGATAGAAGAGGAATCATCTATGCTGATCCTTGAAGTCATGATCAAAAAACTTATTCCACACGGCTTCTCTCACTTCGTCTAACGAAAACCCCTTCACACTACTCGTATAACGATTCATCTCGTTGACCAGTGGACCATCTGAAATAAATTTTTCGAAACAAACATTGATTACAACAAATCCTAGGAGCATCCACAAATTTTCATCCTCAACTCCTCCACTGATTTGTAGATTCAATTATATTAGAGGTGCAACAGACAGAATTTGCAGCATCTTCAAACCGCAGGTATTCGCACATCTTTAAACCCAACAGAAACTCTCCCATCACTAATTCCGATATTTACTCCAATCCTTGCTCAACATAGTGTTCATATCGGACACACAATCAACTTCAATAGAACCGAAACCATCGCCTCACTTTGCTCCTTCAAATCCAGCATTATTAGAGAAGGGTTCAAATTATCTGAACACAACGATGATAGCCAGAAATTTCCGTCAACCTGGAAACACCTGCTTCATCCACTTCTTTCCAATACCACTTCGGCCAACAATACCATTTCCTGTAAAACTCGAACTCTTAAACTTCTCTCGTTCCTTGTAGAGTGTAATTAAATATTAGAGATGTTGAAAATACCATTGAATTTGTAGGTTAGGTCGTTAATTTTATTAGTACCAACATTATGGTGGTAATACCCATTTTCGTCTTTTTTAACGACTTTCAAGTCAATCCTATTTCATACACATATCATAAATAATTGAAAACTTCCTTAAGATATTCTGTATCATGAAATGAACCACCATATTTACAAATATGATTGTTCGGACTATTAAGATGGTAACCCATTTCTCTCATTTGGCTCTTCACTCACTTTTAATGAGAAATTCCTTCGTGAAACAATGATAGGTTTTTTGTGGTAGTTGAAGCTCAGATACAGCTAACCAAATGATAAATATTATCGAGTAATGCACAGCTGAATCTGTATAAATCAAGCATGCAGGTGGTAAGCTAGATTGGAAGGTGTGAGTTTTACAATATTTTCGTTGCATTAAATTCTTACCTCCATGGAGGACATTATTAACAGTATTGTTCTCTATTAACTCTTCTTGAAGATCTTCTGCTTCTAACGGAGGTAAATTATGTTGAGGCTGTGGTGCTAATGGTGAAGTCCTTGTTTCTGCATGACCGTTGGTTAAACTGGCGTCTAAAGGTTCCACTGTCAAGTTCTTGGCAGCACTGCAGCCCATATTTGAGTGTTTAAAACTTATGTGAAGCGCTTTAAAGTAAAACATACCGTTTAGTTTCTAAACGAAGAGCATCATGTTTTATAAATTAATTGTGAATTTATACATCAATAATATATAATAATGTTAAAGAGAACAAAGAAGGATCCACAAGCCACAGAAGATGATACCCAGCTGTGTCAAATGTGGAAAACAGCACGACAGCAAGACGTGTGCTAAATCAAGAAACAATCAAGGAACTCGCTCCTTCTGTGGCGGGAACCATGCAACTACATAGGATGTTCAGTCTACAGAGACCTACGCAGGCACAGCAGTAATAAAAGAAGGGCCATAGACCATCATGAACTACAACCATAGACTACGAACAAAATACAATCTAGTCTAATAAAAGTCAATACATTTCGATGGCCACTGACCAAAGGAGTAATATACAGCCCACAGACGCATACTATCACAGCAGATAAATACAGTGATTTTTTACGACCACTTTGGAACGCCAAAAACACTTCCTGGAGATAAAGATTAATCACTCCAAAAGGAAGAAACTTGATACATACCATACAGCTATTGAACCTAAAAGTGCAAACTTTATCTGGAGAACACCGCTTCCGAAATTATATAAACAGAGAGCAATTTCAACACGTAATAAACACCAATATAAACCTAAAGCACAGAATACAGGATCCACAAGAAGTCGACGAAGCTGTGGAATACTTGTCAAATATTATACAAGAAACAAAATGAAATAGCTAAGATACACAATATCCACCTGTACATAAGGAAACTAGTTAGTGGGAAAAGGAAAGCCAGAAGAAAATGGAAAGCAACCAAGAATAAGACAATTGTGAACAGATTAGACGAAAAGTATTTATAAAAATAATAAATTTATAAATTGAGGTATTTACGCCTATGGTAAATCAAACAAAATTGTCGTTAAGGATTTTTATAATCTGCAATTGATATTGGAAGAGCCATAACTCGATTATAGTTTCCGAAAAGTCCTTACGTCACATAATCGTCTTATGTTTTCGCTTCTTTCTCGATCCACTAGTGGTTTTCCCGATATCCGCCTGAGAATTTCCACTTCTGTGGTATCAAAGAATTATTTCGTTTTTGATGGTGTCGAAAACATATAACTAGCTCAAAATACCGATATAAAAATTGAAATTATTATTCGAAATATATTGTTAGAAATCAAATTAGTTTTTAAAAACACCTCTTGACTTGATTGAAAGTTATATTATGTATATATGAAAATTATCCAATTAATCTTTAAATAATGAAGGGTTATATAAGTATGCTTTTGTTAAATATGTTGAACTAAAAATCGATAGTAGTTTATATGTATGTTGAAGCGAAAGCACCTATACAAATGAATAGTATAAAATCGATAAAAGTATTGTCTGATTTGAAGTTGTTGAACTTTACTACATGATATAAGTAATTCAAGGTAATATATGTTCGAAAAGAACACAATTTATATTCGAACATCAACGCATATATTTTTTGAACCATCCCAAAAAAAGATATTCCAATATCTTGTGTCTTTATTCACATTTTTCCCAATGCTAGAGCCTAAGAAGTCATTATTGAATATCTTTCGCAGGCTTAGTGTGTTAGTTATCAATAGGATGTCATTAGATTGCTTTTGAATGACTATTATAAAGAAGTGAAAAAGAGAATTTTCTCAAAAATAAACCAAAAATAGAATGTTACAAGTTCAAATTATGCAGATGTGCTCGTAAAATATCCTCGCGATAAGAGATAGCACAAAAATTTCATTCGTTTTTATATGTAAACTTGGATGTAGGTAATGCTAAATTAGTTTTAGACAAAAAAATATAGAAAAGGGCTAAATTACTCTACTTAATTGCTAAAAAATCGATAAGTAAAACTCTGCTTTCTGCAAATGAAAAATGATTATTCTCAACATCTATCAGTTCTCTCAGGATCCGACATCTCGTGCTATAGCATCATTTTTTTTAGTTCTTCCTATTTGAATTGCAGAAGGCAGTTATGCGAGGAACAATCAATAAGTCATAAATACGCACGGCACTCATACCAAATTAAGAAATGAAAAATAATGTTTACTCCCCGTATAAAATTCGGTATACATCTAACAGACTGTCACCACGTGGACTCATCATCTCCACTGTTTACCAATGAAAACATCGAATCGTAAATGTAAATCATTTCTATTGGCCGAAGCTGTCGGAAGGCGTATGTACATTATTTTTTCGAAATATTTCTGCTAGAAAGTGTGCGATAAGCATTGGCTTGGTTTGGTGAGATTGTAATTTATTTGTGTCATTGAACAATCACTAATGGACATGTTCCATTGGGGACCTAAATGGATTATCCGACGAGAGATGACGAGAAATGGGATTTAGCCAGTGATTCAGAAGACGAAGTTATATTTTTGTCAGATAATTACATTTCTTTAATTAAGAACTAATTACTTGTAAACTCCTGATTTTCTCTAAAAAAAAGGTTATAAATAAAATATTTGCAGGAAATTGGTGTCATATGCCCCGTAAAAATTGTCCTACAAGGTTACCACGTTATTACAAAAAATTTTTATGGTTAATTCTGTTAGAATCAGCCGTATTTGGTGATGAATTTTTCATATTTGGTGTATCCGACGCGTCAAGGGACTCATCATTTTTGTCCGACAAATTTTTTTTTCGCAAAATTGTATTGAAATTTTATACGAATATGTTTTGGAAGCTGATAAATCCAATGAATTTGTTTTTATGTCTGACTCTCATAGAGGGCGCTAGTTATACGGTTCGTACTAAGTAGTATTGAACATAACTTCTTCAATATTAGGTTTATTGTTCAAAATTTCAAGTAAACTCGAACATCATTTAATTTTACACCAAAAAGGTGGTACTCGTGATAAAACTCGATACTGTGTACCGTTATCGGAATATTTTGATTCAAAATTTTGTTTAATTAATACATTTATCATTACTTCATACCAGCATCGGTTATACTTCATAGTTTTCAAATCACAATATTCCGAAAACGGAAATTCACTTGAAATTTCGCTTGACAAATCCAATATTGAAAAGTTATGTTCAACATTATTTGGTACGAACCGTGTAACTAGCGTCATCTAAGAGAGTCAAACATAAAAACAAATTTTTCGGATGTATCAGCTTCCAAAACATATTCGTATAAAATTTCGATACAATGTTGCCAGTAGTTGCGACAAAATCGTAAAAAATGTGTATAATTTTTTTGAAACACTGTATAATAATGCGTGATGACCATTTATTTAAACGAATACCGAGACAGTGTGAGTGTGACTGTTCTTCGAATTTCGAATAGTTTTATCATGGATTTTTTTTAATCGAATGCATATCTATAGAAAATGAAAATCGTTGAATACAATATTTCAAATATTTTATACCGTATGAATAAAATAAAAAGTTTGTACACTTACTATTACGAAGAATGTATATATGGAAATCATGAACTGGTTTATATTAATTTTGGGAAAACCACTTTTGTTTTTAATGAACGATGCATGTTAACTGATAATACCAACTGGAAAGTTGTAAGTGAATATGCTTTTTACAGGAAAATAAACACAGGGTGAGAATGTACATGCGCGGTTCATATGTTTACATTCTAGATTCCCGCTAAAATTGTTCATCGGCTATAAGCAGAACCCTTTTATAAAGTGGGTTACACCGTCATGCTCATTTAAACGTTATTACAACAAATTGAGTCGAAACGCCAAAAGTACATTTCTGTTAAAACCAAAAATATCCATTTATTCAAGTATATAATTGAAATTGAGTCAAAAATTTATTTTACCCCATACTTCATTTGATATGAATACAGAGTAATTCGCTAAATAGACGGATATGTACGAGGACGGTCCCAGAAGTACCTGGCGCAAAAAACAAAAATTTTGGAAAAAAGAGTATTTTTATTTATCAACGTAATCTCCTTTTAGCTCCTTTCACTTTTCCCAGAGATGTACAATAAGTTCAATACTTTTTTTTATAATAAGAATCGTTAAGTTCCTCCATATAGCCTATAGTTGCCTACATCACATCTTCATTGTTGGAAAATTTTTGACCACCAAGCATTTTTTTTCAAGTTTGGGGACATAAAATAATCCTAGGGGGTTAAATCTTACGAATAGGATGCATGAGGTAGCAATTCAATTTAGAATTCATTAATTTTGGCCATGGCGATTAAGCTGGTGCATTGTCTCAGCCAAATGCGATGATTTCTGATTGATTTTTTCGCTCAAACGTTGCAGCAATGATACTCGCTGTTGATAGTTTTTCCTTTTTTGAGATAGTCAATAACAATTATCCCACACATATCCCAAAAAACGCTATGATCTTACTTGCATATGGAACGGTCTTTGCCTTCTTTAGAGATGGTTCCCCCTTTTTAGTCCATTGTTTTGATTGCTCTTTTGATTCAGGAATAAAGTGATGGACCCATGCTTCATCCATGGTCATGAAAAATTAGGCTTTAATTCTGTGAAACATTGCCAAATATCTTTACGACGCTGTTTTTGTTCCATTGTGAGCAAACGAGGCACCCATGTTGCGTACAACTTTACCATGTCCAAATATGACCGCTTTGTCGATTTTCTTCAGCATTTCTGGAGTCGTACGGCCTGATTTAAACTCTGCTACCAAATATTTTACTGTTGATAACGAAGAAGTCGTCTCACAAGAGTAAAATCACTTGGTTACAAATTCGCTGAAAACGTTCACTATTGACAGCTGCCAAACAAATACTAAACAACTTAGCGTCTTAAAACTTGAAACATATGGTATATAAATCGTGTACTTTCTAATACAGTGCTATTATTTAAGCCATCTCTAGGTCGGGTCAGGTACTTCTAGGACCATACTCGTATATCGAGTTTACATAGGACAGACATTTAAGAATAGATCCAAAACTCATAAATATGATAGAAAATCTGCATCAATAAATCATGAACTATCAAAAAAAACTTCTAGTATTCAATTATAAATATTCAAATATTCTTAAAACGAAATCAAATACAAGAAAAAGAGGTTTATATTAATGATTCACATACATATGAAAGAGAAAGCTGTCAATCATGACGTAATCTATTAGTTAATATAATTATAAAATGGTTTATGTGGAGTCATATTCTGAAAAAGTCCGGAATATGTCGAAACTTTACTTGTTTTAAAAACTGATTTTCAATCAGTAGGAACTTAAAATCAAGAAAATTTTGCAACAAAACATATATGTAAAAGGATCCTAATAATGAGAAATTGATGAGTTTCATATTTGGATATAGAGCATACATGTAAAAATATTTAATTTCCAATATCCCAAATTCCAAAAATTTCCAAACAAAATCCATTTTTTAAAATAGAAATTGATCTCGCAAAAAGATTTTCTCGTTCTCCATTTGACCTATTAATTGGCCAAAAATTTTTTAATTAAATGAAAATAACTCATGTACGAGGATTGTCTGAGAAATTTACGATATTTTCTTCGTAATCATTTCTATTTTTCAACATAGTCTACTTTTAAGTAATACCACAATCTAAATCTAAACATTTATTATTGTTGGCTGCCAAACATATGCTGCATAGATTGTATACTTTCTAATACTACCGCCATCTCTAGGTCAGGTCAGGTACTTCTGGAACCATTATCGTATTTAACAAAATAGGGAAAATTTTAATATAATACTGTGAATAATATTTTATTAATAAATTTGTATGAACTGTTTCTATGTAAAAATTCGCACTAAAATTTTCACATTAGGTGTTCTTTGAACGCTTGAATTATGATTGCAATCTAAATGTATCATTTAAATTATTGATCTATCAATTAAAAATTTTTAGAAGTTTACATGTAAAGAAATAATGGACTAGAAGAAGTTTATGAATGTTTGTGGTATCATAATTTTGCAATTGTTAAGATCGAGAGAAGTCTTTTCTTCTCACTTGTATTATTTTATACGATCATGGTTGGAAGCAAGGTCCAGATTTCTGCGCGACGTCTTTCAACTGCATCTCCATTTTTGATGATAAACTCGGAACCTGACTGCTGATATTTTAAAACACCTTTTCTATAATCTACAGGTAAATAGTACCTGGGCGGGAACGTAGGACTCAGGAAAGGTGTTTTATCTCCTATTTTTAAGTGTCCGAAGTCAGGTTCCGAATCTGTCAAACCAGTAAAAGGTCGTGTAGCGAATAGACATGCCCTAGAAATCCTCCGAAATATATAATAATCAAATGTCGCGGATACTTCAGAAGCATGAAAGCTGGTTAATTATAGTAGTGGTATTGAAGAGGATCCACTCGACCTCTCTGATGACGGACCTAATTTTGCTCCCAACAATGATCGTATGATTTGTAAAAAAATACAAGTCGATTTATGAATGGTGACTTCGAGTGATCGAAAAAGAATGACCCTTCATGTCTTGTTAATAACATCAGAAGTAAAATCGTTATTTCCGTGTATAAAAAACAATTTTTTTCTGTGAGGAAAAAAACGATGATTAGATATAACTAGTTCTATAACTTTTGTTGAGAATTAAACGTTCTACGTACTTGATTCAAGCTGTATTGAATAATTTGTCAAAAGAGTTGACGTCAGCTAGAAACCGAAATTTGGACAGACTAAGAAGCTTGTCTCAGCTTCTGATTTGAGTACCAAGAGCCAAAAGCGATGGAAAAATGTCACATTTACCCCAAGTGACTCTTTCTAACTCACAGTGATTCGCAGATGCACGTCAGAAAGTGCTATTATGAATAATTGGGATCGTACGAAATATTAAAATGTCTGGAAAATGGACAATACGAGATAAAAAAGATTGGCACAAACATTATCACCAAGGAAAGAAATGATGAAAATGATCTAGTGAAAGTAAGTTAATTTGTGTTCCATTCTTTTGGTTTTTGTCTGGCAAGTAGCGAAGCCTTGGGTAAGGTTGCAGTCTTCACAAACATGCTCTAAATTAATATTCTTTTTGGTCTTTGTCTTGGTAATAGCAAAGCCGTGTATAAGACTGCGATCTTAACAAACATGCTCTAAATTAATTTTCTTTTTGGTCTTTGTTTTGGTAACACCAAAGACTGGGATCTTCACAAACATGTTCTAAATTATTCTTTCTTTTTGGCCTTTATCTTGGCAGAAGCAATGCCATTGAAAACAAATTGCTAGTGAATAAACCTTTTCCGAAGATGATGTGGATGTTCGTAGCAGTTATACTGCTAAAAACTTGAAGCAGTTTCTTTATTGGATGACCCTAGCTGCCTATATTAGTCAATTGACATTAAAAAGTTAATCCTTGAAAGTTACAGAACGAAAATAAAATTTTCCCAATATCTCGTGAACTATGATGACATTCTATAGTTAAAAGAAAGCCAATCGAATGTTTACAGTATGTTTAAATAATGTCGAATCGAGCTCATATATTTACAAACAGGATTTTGTAGAGATGTTCTAAATTTTCTTTTTATTTGTTTCAATGATCTTATTATGTATTTCGTCCGAATTTTATATACTTATAATTTTTACAAAAATTTACACAACTCAAAGCCACCACAAATCTCAATTATTTCCCTGGTGATGAATACATAAGTATTCGAAAGCTTGGAAGATATATTAAAGCTAGTCTACTTTGGTGTTTCATTGCCACGTTCCCAATAAGAAAACGCTTCTAAATAATGATATACGGAAACGGTTTGTACGATTTTTATAAATTTTTTGGACAAGGGTCTTGTGATACGGCCGGTACTATGGTGATATCTACATTGTTGTCAGACCTTTCTTTCCTTTCTCCGGAAAAATAATGAACTTTAAATGGATCACCATGTATATTTTATGTTTTTAGAAATACTGATTATCTTTCATGTAATATTCTCTATACTTAAATGACATAATTTCGGATTTATAGCTCGCCGAAGTTAAAATAATACATTTTGATGGCTATGACTGTTACAATAACAAATTTGACGTTTCAATAAATTATTATTGTTGAAGTTTATTGAAAATTGCAATGGATCGTTTATCAGAAAAATGGGTAATAGACGTAGAAGTCAACATGAAACGTGTAATATATTTAATAACCTATATCCTAACCGAAAAAAATTATAAAATTCGTACAAGTCCTTTCCGAGATAATTGATGCATTCCATAAATAAAACTCACTCGGTATATGACAAACTCTGGTGGAAGACCGAGGACTTCCCGAGATTTGAAATTATATATTGATGTACATAAATATTTGTTACTGATTCAAGTTTTGCCGATAAGGAAGAGCGTCGCAAGTGTCAATTTGGTCGAGTTAAAAATCGGTCCACAGACAATTATTTTCATTATTATTAGTTATTTTCGTTGATTATTTTGAAAGCCGCTGTAGGTTAAAGAATAAGTCATCTTCCCACGTGTATGTGACCATAACATATTCTAATGTTTACAAGACCTGTTGATAGGTAAAAAAAGATTTATTATCTTAGCGCTGTATAAATCTCGGAAGAAATGAAAGCATATCCTGGTAGATTGATATTATCGGTGCTAAACATGCCACTTTCGTTAAGTTGTAATTTGCAGTTATTGTGTATTTTCCTACAAATATTCTGTGCCTTTTGTTTTCGTGCAAATTGGGTTGTTGCCACGATGAATGAACCAAGCAAACAGCCGTGTATCATATACTTATGTGTTGCCATATGGTATCAACGGGTATCAGGATAACATGTATACGAGGAGCTTACTAAATTCACAATCAATATAAATGTTGAACCGTATTGTAGATTAGGTATATAGTCAATACGTGAATGTTTATAATATACTCCTGAAGCACATGTAATCCTTATACCAGTTGTATCACAATTGCAAAGCAATCATCGTGCTGGCTAGAGTGAAATGACGAAAAGTTGGAATAAAATAAAATCCATCCACATATGAACTTTTTTTTAAAACATATCCAGGTCAGAAGCGAAGAAATGAGAAATTAATGAATGAATTAAAAATAATTATCAGTTACTCTTCAAGATATTATGTCTGTTGCAAAAGTATGGGGATTTTTCTTTGAAATATGGGATGTATTAATTTATTTTATGTGTTATGATGGATGGATGGCACCCGTAGTAGAATTGGTTTCCCTTAAAGGGTTGTTTTTGGAATGAAATATTCTGTATGGGTAGTTTTCATTAGGTTACTTGGACCTTCATATATTTATTCATTCATTCACTTTTTGGACTATTTGTCTATGTGAGTAATTTGTTTTTGTTATTTCTTCTTTTAGGACAAATCATTTTATTTTTGTTTTTTCCTATGTGTCGGGTATATTATATTTTATTTATATTTTTATAAATTATACGAATGAAAATTAAATGAAAGATTGAAAAAAAAAAACAGTTCAACAAAGTTTGAAACAAATACTCTACTCGTTCCAAGGCAGTCATAAATATAAAAGAGGTATGCAAAAGTAAACTACCAAATTTTGACAATCGTGTTGACTGATTTCTGATTTTTTGTATTTTCTTTGATAAATTTTGCATAAAATACCTTCTGGCACAAAACACCTAAACATCTTATGCAAACGGTAAACTAATTAAACACCTTTTAAATAACTTTAAAGAACACAGACTACCTCACAAATTTTTTTTGGAAAGTGAAGAATTACAATATGAGGGCCGTGTATATTCCCTTCAAAATTAATAAAACTCAAAATGCTCGCTTCCAAATGAAGAAATAATAGGTGATCTCAAGAATTCCTCTTGAGGAATTAGAGATTCTAAACCACGTGGTTGAAAGAGTTACAGATATACTTCATACTAGGATAACAGAACAAACAGAAGACATTTTATGATATTTGTTGAATTGTTCTTCAATTAAATCAAAGTGTAGATTCAACTAGAATCTGGAAGAATATCTTGCATACAGAAACATTAGATACTTTCGTTGAATCACAATAAACCTCCTAAAAGATATATACTCGTTTTTTGGAATATTTTAATTACGCTTTGTATCAATAAGTAGAAAAGTTGGTTATTATTTTCATGTACGCAAATAACAATTATAGAATAAAAATTTTCATGAAACTAGAAACTACACATCGTTTTATCCAATAAACCCCTGAAAAAAATCCATTTTTTATAAAATATTATCGTCATGTTGCCAAATCAATAATTTACAAACAATGTAAGGAATTCTAAGAATGTCGAGAACTTGTCAGCGAGAGTCCCAGATAGTCCGTTAAACAGGAGAACATATAATGTGGAAGATCATTCAATCGGAATTAAATTCGTATTGGAAGAACGGATATGGAAACTTGGGAATTAATTCCGAGAAAAAGGTCTTACAAAAAAAGTACAATGCGGATAATGTTGTGTGGAAACGGTAATTTCTTGAATAGGAGAATAAAATACTCAATTAATCAATCTATAAGTTCTTTGTTGATTATTTTCAATTATACATGTGACTGTGAAATGGATTTTATGAAGAAAATCTATTGTTCGTTCTTCTCAGGTGTTTGTTGAGGCGACATTGCCCCGATAAAACTCCTGTTTGTATTCGTAGATTGTTCTTACATATGTAGATACATTCAACAAATTTACCCTGGTTATAGTTTTCCAGAAGAGTCTTTGCCATTCTCAGCCCTTGTAGATTGTCCCAATAATTGGTTTTGCTCCTATTTACTTTCTTTTTTAATGCTTTTTCCATTGTTCTGTAGCTGATACCACAGAAGGGTTCGGGCCACATGAAGGGCTTGCTTGCTGCCTATTTTATTTCCCCACTGTGACTGTAAAATATTGAAAAATTTCTTTCAAATAACTATTGATTCAAACTATTACTATCCAGAGAATGTAATGATTCTTTTATTTATTTTCTAGTTCTAATCCTAATTTTTTTAAAAGTTTACAGGGCTTATGCACATTAAAGTATTTTGCTAAAAATAATCCAATCAACTTTCTTGTTTTTGTGCCTTCCTCCACAATTTTCCAATACCAAAATCGAATTATTTCGGGCATGTCGTATGCTTATTATGATAAAATACTTCTAAATAAATTTCCAGAAAACAAAAAATTATATCCTGTTCCAAATATTCTTGTTGTATATCAAGGTCAAATCCCCCGGAAACAATCCAATAATTGAGTGAGAGAAAACAGGAGATTATGAAAGATAGAAGAGTTTAAAAAAATTGTCCAAATACTCACACATCCTACAGAAACAATCCAATAATTGAGTGAGAGTAAACAGGAGATGATGAAAGATAGAAGCGTTCAAATCTATTTATCCAACTACCATCACTAAATCCTATAGTAACATTCCAATAGTTATGTTCTAGTAGACTGGACTAATTGATAAATGGAAAGTGCAGAATTTATTTAGTGAACTGTTGTAATAATTCTGTGTTCGTTACTTTGAAAATGCCTTTGAACAGTAAGTGAAAAACAAGGTTCTGAGTTGACAAAGCAGAGAAATTGTCAACGATGTTTTAAGATTTATGCAGGCAGAAGCAACGGTAGATGGAATAAGGATTCCTCTTGCGAAGGTCAGAAGTAATAGTAGAAATAAGTCAAAATGTACTAATAATTATTTTTTATCAACGAAGGTTCAAGAACGAGTAGTAGAGGGTACAGGTATATGCGTAAGAACCGTAAGGAAAATTAAATCAGAGATGATAAAAATAGAAGAAGGTGAACATGAAACGTTTTCAACTCCAAATAAAAAAAGAGTGAAACATTCAAACCTCACAATGGATGATGCTGATTTGGCTATTTTACGTAGGTGCATAGTTAATTTCCACATCACAGAAAAAATTCCTACGCTCATGGCATTTCATAGAAATATCATTCGCGATATGGACTATCAGGGTTTCAAGGGGTCTTTGAAAAAAAAACATTCATAAACTTGGATTTCGATGGAGGAAGGTGAAAATGAACAGAAAAATATTAATGGAGCGCCAGCCCATTCGACTAATGAGAAGAGGGCCGACCTAATATTTACATGGGTGGAACTTATATTTATGCACACGCACCAAAAAGGCTGGAGTGAAAATACCGAGGATGGTCGAAAAAAAACCTCTTAGTAAAGGGCAACGTTTAATCATAATACATACAGGTGGAGAAAATGGATTTGTGCCTAATGCTTATATAAAATGGAAATCGAATTGCATTACAGGTGATTGTCATAATGAGATGAATTGTGATAATTATAAGAAATTGTTGTCAGAATAGTTTATTCCGAATTTGATGTCAAAGAGCGTTGTGGTTATCGATAACGCACCCTATCATAATAAACAAATCGACAAAATGCCAAAGACATTGACCAAAAAAGCCGAGATGCAATCAGAGAGAAATATTTCATTTAATAAAACGATGCTGAAACCTGAATTATATCATCCGGATTTAACTTCAATCGAATCGGTTTGGGCCGAACTCAAAGACTATGTTGCAAATTAAAATGTATGTCTTAATTTAAGCGATGTGATGCATTATTGTGACGATTTTTTCAAAGAATTTTCTCCAGAGTAGTGGAAATCTCTTAGCAAAAGAGCGAAGAAATTTGAGGACGATTTCATGACGAATGAACCCATAATAAACATTATCGTAGATGATCTGGTTATTGATTTAAATGATGAGGATAGGGACACTGAATTAGAACAGGAAGATGAAGATTGTAATCTATCCGGAATCAAAGAACTACCTGACAAAAACCAATCTGAGAATGTGTCAACAGTGTAGCACTCAAAAAATTCTTAAAAAAAAATAAGGATGTTGGGATTCCTATCTACAGTTTTATCGTTATCGTCAACCGATACCAAATTTGTTTCGACGTTAATTCAGGTACTGCATTCAATCAATGGTTTCGACTAAAATTCTTTTCTCGATTGTACTTCCCGGTGAAAGGGCGAAGTCGGCTTTTGTCGCACACTAACCCTCTCTGTTTATAGTTTGCGCATCTCAGAGGCAAAGCTATGTTGGTCGATCTGTAAAATAACTCGCTGTGTTTATATATCTAAATCTTCATTATTAAATCCATACATGTTTTTATTCTCACTAAACTGTGTAATTTCATTGTTTCCGGTCGCCCATGGTCTAAAGAACGCCATATTTCTATTGATTTTAAGAAATTTATGAATTAAATTAATCTCACCAAGCCTCGTCAGAAATTGTATACATACGCCTTCCCACAACAGCGACCAATAGAAAAGCATTTATGTTCACGATTCGATGTGGTGTTCATTGGTAAACAGTGGAGATAATGAGTCCACGTGGACTGACGGTTTGTTAGATGTTTACCGAATTTTATATGGGGGCTAAAAATTATTTTTCATTTCTTAATTTGGTATGAGTGCCGTGCGTATGTATGAAATATTGATTGTTCATCGCATAACTGTCTTCTGCAATTGATATTGGAAGAACTATACCTGCACGTAGCCTGCTTAATGTAAGATTAGCTTCAATAGGGACAAAGAGCTAATTCCTCACAGCCCACTTTATTGTTAGTACTCAAGGAATAAATGTTAAGATTCCGGCCAAAGAGGTTTTCCAGCTGGAATTATTTTTCTAGTCAAGGTTATCGAAACGCACGTCAGACAGTGTAGTTATGTGTGTATATCTTTTTAAATATATTGATTTGTGAAATTATATGTAACATTGATAAAGTTTATCGATTATTGATAAACACGAGCTCATTGGAATGAATGTATTTAAAATTAACATTGGAAAAGAAAACGGAAGAAGGCGATAAAATTAGATTTATAAGATTACCGCAATTGTTAAACGTTCAATTTTTTTGGACTTTTCGATATACTAACGGCCATTAATTTTACATACAATATTTTGCATATTCCAAAGTTTTTACTTTTGGACGCAGATATTTTATTAAATATAAAATTATTTGAAAAAAAATATGTACCAAATAAATTAATGTGGAATACTTCAAACTATGACAGACGGTTTTACAGAAGCGCGACTCATTTTCTATCTCAGTGTTCCTTAAAGTGTGTACCGTGGCACATTGTTGTACTTTGGTCGTTAATTGGTGTGTCTCATAAACTTATATATAAGGATAAGAAAAATACTTGATATTTTTATGTATAGATACTTGAGTATTTTTCTTACCATTACTTATTATTATATTCACGCGAGCGCACGAGCGAGAGGTTTTTGTTTCATTCATCTTATTGGTGACTTCGTTTGGCGCGAACGGCGGAAGAATTCCGCCCCGGCTGCATATTTGTATGTAGCAGACGCACAATACCATCGAATAACGATCGGAAAATTTCGAAGTATAACTTGTATGTAAGAGACATATTACAACTAAAACTGGTAACTCGTCTCTTACATACACAACGTTTATATCGTAAATCATGCAATGATACCTAAGTGATTAGTTAAAAAAGTTTAGTGGTCTTATTTATTTATTTAAATTAAAAAAAAAACCACACAATGGATGCTTAGTAAAAAAATACTAATTTATTAACAACTCTTACTAAATAATAATAACAACAAAATTAATATAAACGCGATTACAAACATTATTTTCTAAATTTATTACCACCAAGTCCTACGTTTTGTTCTATGCAAATTTTTAATGCGTGCGATGCCTTTTTTACCCACTGTTTTCAATAGATCTTCTTCCAGAAAAAGTATTTTTTCCTACCATTTTTCTTCTTGCCACTGACGTTGGCTGAATTTTGACGAAATTCCTTTATAATTGAATGCAGTATGCATTCCACTAAGCAATACAATGGTTGTGTGCGTATTTATCCATATTATTTAAATATGATTGTATAGCAGGATAATATTGTTGAGGATCTTGTTCAAGTTTAGTGACTATATCATTAAAATACGATATCCATTTAGCTTTTAGTTCTGCAATTTCACTTTCCAAAGGCAAGCAGGATTCGTTATTAAGCTGCAATGTTCCATTTCGAGATGAAGATATTTTATTTTGGTTCGACGCACTCTCGGATGTATTAGCTGATGATGTGAAAGCACACTCCAAAATAGGATATTTCTGAATTTTGCAGTGGACGAAATATTCTTTCAGGTGCTTTATTACCGGTTGCAATTTCGTACAACTTTAATTTAGCGTTTGTGGAGAGATTATTTATAACCGATAAAATATTATAACTTTAACCACTAATGCTTGATGCTTACAATATTTGCCGTCAAATCCTACAGGGCACGTACATTTGCAACATAACATATCAACCTTGTAAATTAGTTAATTATTTTACACTTTATAATTCGTGTTATAGTTTTTGAGGTACCTAGAGGTAACAGCTTTTGACTCTCGACAAAAAATTAAATCCAGAATCCTTTGTTTATAATATGACTCAAAGCTTGTAACAATAAAATCTGCTGTGTTACATTAAAGGCTTTTGTGCGTTCGAGAGGAATATCTTTCAAAAAGCGGAATATAACTTCTGTGTAGTTATTTGTGTCTGTACCTCTCAATGGAAGGTTTTGCCGATAGAAAACTGCCCACTCCTGTATTCTTGTTAGCATGTTTTCAACATATTTCATGATCGCAGTTGTCCAAGAAGTGTTGCTTTGTATTTTCGAGGTCTCTACTAGTCTTAGAATATAAAATATTTTTAAACGTGGAATAGTATTTTTTTGTTTTATCTTTTTGTACAGAATTTTTTGCCATTGTTAGCCAACGCCAACATGCTTTTAGGACATGGAATGTACATAATAACAAATTTGAGGATGGCTAATATTTACGTAATACGTTTCTTTCCACTAAATCATCATCGGTAAGAATGACTTTAGGATTTATTTTAATTTTAAGGATTTCAAAAAGACCTTCAACACCCAATTCAAAAACATCTGATTTTTGGCTACTACTGATAATACAGCCTATTGGCAAACCTCCAGCGACAAACTGCGTTATAAAAAAGTACACCTTGTGGTTTTGATTATCGCAATTGCCTGTTGTATCAACAAAAATTATTTCAGAACATTGAGGCAATTCAAGTGTTCTTTGCATTATTGCCGTACAAAGTGCAATCGCATATTCTTTTTTCCGATATTTTAAAAAGAACTGAACTATTTTTTCATGAAATTTTAGCAACTCTTCAAGCTTAAGTAACATATTGGGACCTATATAATCGCCAATCGTTTTTTAAAATTTACTTTCCATAGTGTAGACACATCATTTTTTTAAGAAAATAATGTCTATCAAAAGCAAAATTTTCATAACTATCTCCTAACTCTACCATTTTCATACAACAATAGGTATGGTAAGCAGACGAGACTGAATGAGGCTTCTTTTGAATAATTCAATTATTTTTGCTTTTACGTCAGATCCTATAGGTCTTTCTCGAAGTGTTTCAGCCACGTCCAGCTTATGGTTGTGTTTGTTACGAAATTCAATTATACAAGGATATTCTTAATCTAAAGTTGATGTTTTATTGCTCTTAATAAATCGTTAAATTGTTATAAACAATTGTGCGGGGTAATCGATATTTTTAGATCGCTTATTTCGAACTCCTTTTGTAACTTTACGTGTAGTCGTCTTAAAATGGCAGTGATATATCCTTTTAAATAGATTTCTGAGCCGATCAGAGGCTACTTTGAAAATTTTTGAAATTGACAAAGTCTTTTTACTATTTTTTAGGTATTCTTCCATCCATTTCTAAAATGGAAGAAAAACGTTATTCATTACTACAAAAACATGCGATGTTGCCTTTCAAAAAATAAAAATGTTGTTTCTAGATACTGCCCAAACTGGCAGCGTAGTAAACTATCGAAAACCATTTTAATTATTTATTTAAAATTAAAAAAAGGTATCGATTTATCTAAAAAAAATACGCTGCAAATATTTAAAAGGTTCTGAATGTGTATGGTTAATGTTTATTTATTCAAATATGATTAATAGCCTAATAGCAAATATCAGGTTTTAAAACTATTACCATGTGCTTTTTAAATAGCAACATCGCATTTTTTTTGATAAATCAAGTTGACAACTTATGTTCTCATGTCAAGTGTCTATCAATTAATTTGTACGAATCTGATGGATTTTTAAATCATCACTGTCCTTACCCTCCATGATTAAAACGTTCACTACGCTCTTAGATATAAATCTACGTATTAACCGAAAAAGTAATATAAATTATTGATTAAAACCCAAGAAACTCGCTTTTATCACAATAAAAAATATAAAATAATCTAAATTCTGATACCTACTACCTACTATTCTCATTGTTAAATGAATATGGCAAAATTAACGCTGTGTCGAAATTAAATAAAACTAAGTAGGTATACCAAAAGAGCTCCACGCTTTTATACTTATTAGGGCATTTATTTAAAGCTCAGTTAAAGCTCAGAAACATAACCTAGAAATTTTGCTTGCATACTTCTACATCTTCTTTTGTTTTTATTGTTAATTTGTAGGTGTATTTATCAACCAACTTCCAATCATACAGGTTCGGAAACGAAATCGCACTTATTTCATTAATATATATTGTATTTTTCTTAGACGGATAAAATCGTGTTTGGTGAATTGCAAGAATGAACCTCTACGAAATATAAATACAAATTGAGAATGAGCGCTTTGTTTTGCTTTTTGGCAAATCAATCACGCGTATATGAGAGACGAGTTACCAGTTTTAGTTGTAATATGTTTCTTACATACAAGATATACTTCGGAATTTTCCGATCGTTATTCGATGGTATTGTGCGTCAGCTTCATACAAATACGCGCCCAGGCTACCCAACTCCCGTCGGTGTACGCCGTTTAAAAAGAAGCCCATAATTGTTCATCGAAAATACGACGAAAGTTACATAAGTTACGATTTTACATATTGCGGAGTCGAATCCTACCACAAAATGTCTTGTGTGCGGAAAAGCTTTAGTGCCCAGTGAACTAATACGACATTCAACCACTAAAAACCCATCAGGAGTCCAAAAAGACACAGCGTATTTTCGACGTTTAAAAAGCAATCCAAGAAGCAGGTAAATTTCATGAGTTCGTCTTTCAAAACCTTAAACAAAGTACAAAAAGCAAGATACGTGATCGCTAACATGTTAGTTAAAGCAAAAAAGCCTCATTCTCTTGCTGAAACTTTAGTTTTACCTGTCTGCAAAGAAATTGTCAAGATAATGATTAGCCAAGAAGCTGCTAAAGAAATTGAAAAAATACCTGCATTGGCAGAAACTATTTCACGGCGAAAAAATTGAGAGTTTTTGCGCTAGAAGTTGATGGGTCCACTGATATCAATCACGCGCATATCATTTCAAATTTTAGACACATTGATGGATGTGAATTAAAAGAGAACTTTTTATTTTGTTTGCCACTGCTTAACCATACAACTGATGAACAAATATTTAAAGTAACGGACAAATATAATGAACATAATTTGGAATGAGGTAACTGTATAAGTGTTTGCTTAGACGGAGCATTAGCTATGACAGAAATATAACTAAGGCCTGTTGAGCAAAATCCTAATATTGAAAAACAACATTTTTTTACAGGGAAGCTCTTATGACGAAGTCTCTGCAAGGCAAACTATTGCCTATTATAAATTATGACTGCTGAACTTTCGACTTTTTAAGAAATGTGGGCAGATCATCAGTCACATCAAATACGATGGCTTTCTCGCGGAAAAGTACTTTCCCGAATTTATGAGACTGAGTCGTTTTTGCAGTTCCAGGGTTCAGATTATCCGTATCTGTAAATTGAAGATGACTTACAAAGTTGCATATCTGGCAGAAATATTTTCTCACTTAGATGAACTCAATGAATCAATGCAATGCGGAAATTCCAATATTTTAACATCGTTGGATAAAATTGAAAGCTTTCGCACTAAATTGGAACTATGGATCAGTCTCGCTACCAATGGTAATAATTAAATGTTCCCGAATGTCATGACAATCGATCCGGAAAAAAGAGTTCAGGCTTTGATTGTCAAACACTGCTTCTATATAAATTTTTATAATCTGCAATTGATATTGGATGAACTATACAGTCGTGTTGTGACGGCTTGTGACATCTTCTGAGAAGGCCTTTTTGTTTGTTTACGACATTCTAGATTCGAATTATCTAGAAATCCGTGGTATATCAATAAGTACCAATTTAGCAGCCAGTAGTCAGTGAATAATCTGATGTGATAGTGAATACATCAGAATAATGAAAACTAAGCCAAATTTCAAACGGTGAAATAAATTGTGTAAATAAGTATTTAGTAATAAGTTAGTACATGGTTTAGTGAATAGCTGAGTGTTGGTGAAAAATTTTGTGAATATTGAATAATTTAGTGCATTTAGTGTTAGGTTATGAATAAATTGCATAAGTAATATACATCGTGTGTATAAATTCACTACCTCACCGTAAAATACTGTTTAAATAAATAAAGATATTATGTTCTAAAGCAGTCAAGTAGCCCAACTCCTGAAGGAGTTCAACAAATTCTAAAAGATACTTCTGTTAATAAGTATTTTCTAGTAGGAGTATGTTTGACAAAATCTTTTGGAAGAATGCATTTTTGGTTTCAATTACATGTTATTCAGTTATTGATCTTACCATGCCGACGTGGTAAACTTCAAAAATTGAAAAATTATGACATGAGCTTGAATTTGAGCATGAGCATGAGATTTGAATTTCGTCCTTCAGATGAAATTACTATAACCTGAAGTTTAATTTGGGGCGAAGCTAGACATTTTTTTTAAATTCACTGCGGCTTTATTATTATTATTCAATAATTGAAATTAATTATCCATTTATGTTATACGTAGTATTAAGATTCATACTGAAAAATTATTTTTTCACAGTATTAGGGTACAAATAAAAATATTTTTATAAACAACATACAAAAAGAAGTATTCTCAAATTTTTTGTATGAAACCTATAAATACGTTCAGGTAAAGCAGTATATACGAAAAATTTCCCCATAAAATTAAGTATTTTCACTTAGAATGCAAAGTAGTTTATGCCAGTATGAATAACTGTTTGTTTAGTTAATAACTAAATCTTACAAGAAATTGCTAAATTCATAGAGGGGAGAATTCTGAGAAAATTATTAATTTTAGCAATAAACTAATGTGATAGCTAAAAAAAAGAAATATCAAAATGGGTCCATAGTTCCTGAGATAATTAATATTTTTCATAATATTTGAGGTCTGTCGGAGCATTTTTGAGCGCACCGTCTTAACTTCTTTTCATTATTCTCACTCCTCCGCTATCTCGGAGCAGCGGAGAAAAACAGTGTCACTTATACTGCTAACAAATGCAAATTTTCAATAATAGATTATTGAAACTTTTATTGATAAAAATTTCAAGCTTCCTCTACAAAATGACGCAAAAAACATTTCTTAATATTGAAAAACAAAGCCGCGGTGAATTAAAAAAAATGTCTAGCTTTGCCCCAAATTGACCAAAATAGGATTTTTCTTTTAATATAGGTAAAACTGCCAGTTTTCCGAATATGACATTGGTATTGATATTTTTATAAAATTGTTTAAAAAACAATGCAACTTGGCTGCATTAATAGGTAGGCAACATTTACAAACGTAACAACAAAGCTTTTTTAAAGCTTTATTCTGATAAAGCTATTTAGCTTTATGAAATCGGTTTATACTACTATGAATTATTGGTTTGCATTTTTTGGAATTTCTTACAGTTGATTTAAAGCTGATAGTAATCAAATAACGTCTTCTTTCAGACTTCTTAAAACGAGAAGCATAGTTAGGTTATATTATCTGATTACATGAATTCGCAGTTTATTGTGTTGTGTAAGAAAATGTCGACCAAAATAGAAAAGTGGTTAGGTTCCATTTTCGCCATTTTTTCTCAAGATTATGTAGCGGATATTTTGTAGTAATATTGTCATTTGAAACCGTCTGTCTTGATAATTTCTAGGGTTATAATTATTTTTTTACAAATGTTTTACTTCTATTGTTATGCTGTTTAGACGCGTGTTGTATTTCCGAATGAAAAAAAATATACAAGTTGAATTTTAAAAGATTATTTTTATTTTCAATTGAACAAACCACAATAAATCGAAGGCAGGCGCGTCCAATATACACTCGTATTTTATACGTTTTTTACAGTAAACTTGCTTTCGTTGGAAAATCTTGCTTTGGATTTCCGATTAATAATATTAAATATCTATAAAATATTTTGTTTATGTCAAACATTCAATCAGCTATAATGAATTTTTCAGAGACATACAAATTGGAAGTCATTACATAGCATCCATAGAAAAATTTTGTTTTAACAGATATTTTTATTTCTGTAAAGAAATTTTTCTAGGAATTAAGTCGCAAGAGTAAAGCCCGCTGTAAAATGAACCCAGCCCACGCACAGCACAAGCGTGGATTATTTTGTAAAACGTTGTTTCAAATGGAGTGGCGCATATTGAACCCATCCCACGACCAGCTTCGATCCAACCTGGTTCGCGTGGTACCGAGTTGTACTTGCAACATAGTTTCGTGGGTCGTGGGTAGCTACTTTTAAATAAACCATCCATTACCAAACAGTTTTTCTTTTGACTCAAAAATGGAAAAATTAATCGAAATTGTGAGATCCTTTCCTCTACTCTAAGATTGAATGAAGATTATATGAGAGCAAAACTGAAGGATGATTTGTGGGAGAACATAGCAAAAGAATTAAATTTTACTGATGGTTTTTTTGCGTTGCACTCTTGACCAGTAATATCCTTTTCAATTAATTTATGAGCCTCACTAAACTGTCTTCTGTTTAACCGAAACGCCTCCTTGAACACATTTTCTGGAATTTTACCAGATAACTTGAACTCACTCTTTTTCGCAAATACTCATTTGTTTTACTTCTTTTTTATTGGTAGTTGCAATATAATAAATCTTTTGTCATCCTCTGATTCAGACTCCAGATCTAAAAGAAGCTGCTGGCTCGCTGTCATCTTGTATACTAATGGGGATTTGGGTACAAATCGTGGGCGTGAGCTGTGTTCAATATGCGTTACTATTAAAAAACGTGGACATGGGCTGGGTCTAGCCCTCGCGTGTGCCGTGCGTGGGCTGAGTTAAATTTGCGGCGGCACTAAGCTAAGTGTTTTAAATGCTTATAAGCTGTAACAATGACTTTTGAGTTAAGCTGTGACAGGCATCTTAAAGGTGGGCCCTTTTTGCTTTAAGAATGTTGTAAGATTACTTCATAGCAGTTGTTACAACCTATACGCTTTATTAAGAGATTTATATCTAACTTTGTAAGTGATTTTAAACTTTTCTTTAAGTCAAAAATGTTACTTGGGATGGTAGTAGGGATTAGTACGGTCCCTCAAGCAAGTATACTCAACCGCTATTGTCAGTTCTATTGTGTCTGTTAGATATTGAAGAGCACTGGGTGTGTACCTACTTTCATTGTTGTTACTGGATACCGAGATAGAATAAAGATTTTATTCTGGGGTACAGAATTTAGTATTTTCTCATTTTAACATCGCGCCTCTCGTACGTTTCTGGACATTTACTCCTGTATTTACCAAACTGTAATTTAGCACATATTTGGCGATAAATCTATGCTGAAAATGTCGAAGAAATTAAAAAAAAAACATTACATTGTTTTCGATTTTATTAAGGCATAAACATCATTTACAGCTGATATATTGGTTTTAATTGTTTTATTTCTTGACATATATGAATAATAGAAGAATTTCACAAATAAAACAAAATAACTGAAATACATCACAAGCGCTAAACTATTGTTGAGAATTGTTATGTGACAATCTGTTTTCCGTAAAATTAATCTTCTCACCCATAAACTGATGGCGCATCCAACTAACATTTGTGTTATTTGTAGTGAAGTGATGATCATAGCTAATTGTTTAGGAGGACTATACCTCATTGCTTTCAAAGCGTAGTAGGAGTACATCAAAGAGTGAACACAATAATTCATGACCATGAACCAACGAGCGCTGGCCGAAGTCTCTGCGTAACTCAACCATGAGTAGAGTAAAACAGTGATATGATGATACCAATGAAGAAAGATAAGGGGTTGTTTTCGTAGTACTATAAACACTGTATCACCTAGTTCGGGTAGTTTACTTAACGTGAACATCCAAGCCCAAAATCCAGAAACTTTATCTTGTTCAACAAAAGATGGAATACAGATAGAATGATACAAACCGTGATGAGTTAATATATGAGTAAATTCTGGCAGCGTTCTACAAGCACCCATTATACTAAAAGTTGCTAGCATTACATTCCACGCCACTAAGAGTGTCCTTAATTCAAATTTAGGTCGATTTTGCATCCAATATCTTCCTCCAAAAATAACGAATACATACAACCCCACGTAATAGAAACTTGAGGTCCAATTTTCTTCCATCCATTTAAGAGTTTTCTTATGAATAAAGTCGGATTCGAAATTGAACAAATAGGTGTAATTAGGTGATGTAACTCGTGCATACTTTTCCATTTTATCGAGCTGTTTTTCGTAACAACGGGCACTAACACGGTTAAATGTATAAATAATGTGATTCGAATGCTGCTGAGAATTTATCAGTACCTATCTCAACTATCTGATTATGATTATTAATCATACAAAATGTCGGTTGGGTAATTCATATGCGTACCTACTATTATAGTTTGCAACTAATTAAAATTATCCACTTCAATACAGTGACGAGATATAATGAAAATTTTTTTTAAGTTGTATAACAAAAGAACTGAAACTTCAGACAGATCTAAAAATAAAGAATGCCTTTGTGGCGGTAAAAATTAATTCATTACACTTGAGTTAAAACTAGAACTCTTTCAAATCTAAGTCGTGGAAATCATAGCAATATTGCACATAAAAAACAATGATTATAAGCTTTATTGATCAGATCAAGAATTTAGAAGTGTAACTATCCAAAAAGTGAAAACTGCATTAAAAGAAAAGTGATGAATATTATATTCAATGAAATAATAAAAATAATCTATCCATTGATATAAGAACGCAAATTGTCATTGGCAATATTATATTTTGATAAAGACTAAAAGAAGTCAAAACATCAATTTTTATGTCTTTAAAGAATTATTAAAAAGGAACTAATTTTAAAACAGAAGATACCTAAAATCAAGAACATTTAGAAGCATGAAATAATAACTAGGTACTACAATCAATAAGGAACGAAACAGATACTAAATATCAAAACATAAAACATTTTTCCATAATACAAGGTGTGGCTATTAAATTACGAGACTGGTTACGAAGAAGGATTTCATTATAAAAATTATTCTACATTCGAATGCTCCCCTTCAATATATCCCCTTCCCTCGCCACACACCTTCCTATACGTTTTTTTCCATTGGTCGATGCAGCGCTGGAAGTCGGTGAGAACATTTAGGAGCTCTGCCGTTTTTTGCTTTACCGCTTCCATCGACTCAAATCGGGCCCCTTTCAAAGCAGATCTTTTTCTAACCCTTCTAACCTTTCAAAGAAATCTGAGCAGACCAGCTGACGCAAGAGCTTTTGGTCAGGAGTCAGATTTTTTGGCACCAATTTCGCACAGACTTTCGTCGAGTGCAATTGCACGTGTAAATTTTTCTCTGCAATCATCCGGATGTCCATTCGACAATCTGCACGTACAATTTGGTTGATTTTGGTCACTTTTTCCGTAGTTGAAACAGTCACAGTTCGATCTGGGCGCTGGTCATCTTCAGTGTCCTCTGGGTCCTAACTAAAGCGCTTACACCACTCAAAAACACGCGCAGGAGATAGAGAATTGTCTCCTTATGTCTCTCGCAATAATTTATAGCACTCAGTCGGAGTTTTTTTCAATTTGGCGAGGAATTTGAGATTGATACGTTGCTTCACGAGAAAAAAACAACTTCGATTCAAACCGTTACTGCACAAATACTATAGTAGTGCCGGAACGTGTTTTGGGATATGCATAGACAAGATATCTAGATACCCAACGCACTACTTGTTTTTTACCCCACCCGTTTAGGGCTCCTTCTAGGCGCGCAGTCTCGTTATTTAATAACCAGACCTCGTATGTATATAAAAGACATAAATATTTCACTAAACTAAAATCTTAAACCATACTAAAACGGTAGAAGTAATATTATATACATAGGACAGACATCTCAGTACTTAGAAAGTAAATTAAAGGTTAATCAATACTATGGAAAATTAAGCTGCATTAACCAAGCATGAAATACAAAAAAATATGAAAAAAACAAAGATAAAAATTCCCGAAACGGAATCAAATATAAGAAAAAGGGTATTTCTAGAAATGGTTCACATACATAGGAACGAAAAAACTGTCAATGAGAAAAATGATCTGAACATTTTGAGAGAAATTCATGGTTTTCTTGTACATATTTAAATGCAACTACGAATACTTCAATTGAAGGCTGCTACATGGCAGCAGATAGAATTTATATGTTCAAGATATTGTGATGGAAGCGCATGCTTCAAACTTCATGGCAGAAAACCAGTAGAATGTTGTGAGGGTTTGCTAGATCCCCCATCGAGTGTCTCCCCAGGTGGCAGATCGGAGAATGCCTCCCAGATATGGGTGGTACTGGGGAAATGAAATACCCAAAGGGGACCAAAACTAATAATGAGCAACTGTAGCTGGCTGTTCAAAACTGACCACAAGCAGAGGTAATGGGAACGAGAAGGCTGTGGAAACTGCACTATCATTTTCCTAGTAAAATAACCATGCAGAGTGCAGAATGAATAGACTTGGAGCCAACGTACTGGGCATAAGTGAGATAAGATAACCGGGATCTGGAAAAGAACCATCGAGGATTGCATCGTATATTATTCGGGAAATGAACAATGGAAGCAGTGGAATGGGGTAGGCCTCATATTAACAAAACATTGTAATTAATTTTGTACCCCATTCTGATCGAATGATCTTATTGCAGTTACAAGGTAAACCGGTAAACATAAAAATTTTACGAGTACCTCCAAGAACTACTTAAAATGACAAAAAGACAAGAAACAACCTTAATAGTAGGAGACTTTAATGTTATAGTTGGGTGCGGAAGAGTCGAAAATACTTACGAGGACCACGGACTGGGCACCCGCAACAACCGAAGAGACAGACTACTGCAGTTTTGCCAAGAGAAACAACTGACTATCATGAACACCTGGTTTAAATAACCTCCACGCAGACTATACACGTGGAAATCACCAGCGGATAATCAGAACAATGGTGTCCGAAACCAGATTGTTCACATTATCATAAATCAACGATATAGGAATGCAGTAAAAGATACAAGAACATACCCAGGCGTCGATATCTCTTCGGATCATGATTTATCAGTAGCTAAATTACAAACTAAGTTAAAACTATTAAAAAAGACTGTAAAAAGAAAAGCAGATGCGAACCTACTTAAACAAAAAGAGATGCAAAGTTTAGTAACTACAGAAACCTTATGAACTGAGTTGCTTTCATCAAAACCGGCTACACAGAACCATACAGCATCAAAAGATACGTGCGACAAGGATGCGTGTTGTTTCCTCTACTCTTCTTAATTCTTAATTAATAATATAAGGTACGCTGATGACATGGTCTTAAATACAGACCTAACCATACAACCTAACCCAGCCCTTTTAAATCGCTTAAAAATTGTAGGAGAAGTTTATGGCCCTAACATCAACATCAAAAAGACCATAACCATGATTGTCTCCAAAACATCCAACCATCCAACCATCCTACCATTCCTATCAACGTAAATGGTGGCATCATCGGAAATGTCGAGAAATTTGAATATCTGGGATTTTGGATAACAAAAGATCACGTATCGTACAAGCAAGAAATGTCTTTCTAAAAATGAGACAATTTTTACATCCAGAGTGAAATGCTGTATATACAGAACCTTACTATAAGGAACGGAGGCTTGCACCTTTAAGGTGAACTCACTAAGGCGCTTAGAAATGTGGATCTTTCGGAGGATGCTGAGAATTCCCTGGACCGCTCATATCAGTAACGCAAAGAATAGGCACCGACAGGGAACTTATAGAATTAATAAAAACTTGAAAAACCTCGTATCTGGGACATATATATAGAAATGATAATTACAGACTTTCGCAACTTCTGATCGAAGGGAAAATCGAGGGAAAACATGGTCCTGGCTTCATAGCTGAAGAATATTCGCGAGTGGACTGGCTTAAACTCTCAGACGCTGATAAGAAGGGCCAGAGACAGAAATGACTTTGCTGGGGTTATCGCCAGCCTTCGTTAGAAGACGGCAGCCAACGAAGAAGAAGATTGATTCGAGCTTTTGGATTCAAGTATGGTGCTCACTCCGAATACTTTGCGCCTTTATTGTATATAATTTTTATTAGGAGATTATAGATAGTTTTGAAGATTGCTATGATATCCCGATGTCCAGCGGACTACTATAACTTTGAATATACATGGTGTTTCTAAAAATTCATGAGACAAAATTCAGAAGGTGATTACTGGTATAAAATTAAGATATATCAAAGTTTCTTCAACTCACTAAAATTGAGTTTTTTTTTCTAAAATTTCAGTAATGCTAAAAACTTGAAATTCTATCATTTTCGTGCACTTTGACAATTCATTCACTGCGTTTATTTCATTTTTATTCAAAACTCTAGAAGACTGATGTCGAATACAGCTGTCAACATGTCAACAGCTGTTGATATTTACCAATCGAAGTTTGAAGGATGTTATTTTTGCGTTGTCTCGCATTTGACTTGTGCCATGTGCAAAATTTGGTGAAAATCGGAGACAAAAGGTTTTTTCTCCATTTTCATTCCACAGGGTACCCTTTGAAATGACGAATTCTGTTCCAAATCTTAAATTCAGTTCTTTATAACTCGCCTTGTATAATCAAGGAGAAGGAGATATATTTTTTCTATGATGGTACCTATGTTTTTCTTTTGATTTCTCTAGATTACAACGTTTCAGTTTCTAATCTATAGATAATATGAATTTTTATATGGATTTTTTTGAGAAAAAAAATTGTCTCAACTTTCACCCTGTATAATACGCTTTTGTATGAATAATTGCAATGAGACTGTTGAGTAAGTTGGAGGTTTTGTTGATCGATTGATGACATAAAGACAACAATATCTCTCATATTATCAAATTTATTCAATTTTACACATAGGGATGATAACAATATTCCGAAAATTTCTCGGTTTTGTACCAAAATATTGAAAATATGTGTTCGCATTAAAAGTATGTGAAAAATTATCAGATATCATGTATTCGTCGCCGGAGATTCTGAAAAACATATCAGTTTTTCAATCGGACATGTGGTTTTTTGAAAATCCAATTTTCATCGATTTTCCTGGATTTTCCACTCGTCATAATTTTTTTTCTAACAACTGACAACTTTTTTAAAATCCCCATATTATTTAACTGATGACTCATCATTCCGTATTTACACGTATTCACAACCGCTTATCCAGTACTGGAATATTGGAAAGAAATTCAACCAGCACTGGTTGTTTCCGGATTTAGAACGTAATCCCAAACGTTGGGTTGGTCGAGGAGGACTCCAGCGTTGATCCCCTCTATTTCCACAGTTAAATCTTTGTCATTTCTGTTTATGGGGTTCCTTAAATCATTAATCTACTCCAGACCTATAGTTGATACCTACTATGGGTCTCGTGTATCAACACCTCTAATCTTTAAACATGTACAACCATCCCTGACATGTAGGCTACGTTCATATTTTTGGCTAAAGTGGTTTCCACTTCCATTTATTAAAGAAATTTTAAATTATGGTGTTCATTTTTTAAGTTTTTACTTTACAAAACTTCATCTTGAATGTGCTATTTCGGAAAGGAGAGGGCTGAGGAAAGACCCATCTTAATTTCATTCCTCCTGAATTTCGTCGCATGAATTTGGAAACACCCTGTATATGAATATACATTTAAAAACGATACGGAAAGTCCAATAGTTTAGTTCCTTTTAATCTTTGTGCTTATTCTCTGTTGTCAAGTAGATTCACTGCTAGCTAGTTCGGGTGGTTGTTAAGTCTGTTAATGTAGCGTTCACGTAAGGCACTAATATTTACTTGAGCAGAATTCACTTGAAGATCTTTCCTGGTTTCATAGTTGGGTTTGAAACACGATGCCACGGGGAGAGAGATTTGACTGTTGTCCCGCATAACTGGATCCCATAGGTCCATATTGGCTTGAAAGGATTTTGTAAACTAGGAGTTTAATTTGGAACTGTTGCAACTTGATTCCTAACCATTTTCCTCCAGTAAGAATATATGAGTCCTTCGTCGAGATGTATTTTACGCTGTCTGTTTGTGGTTTTGCTTCATTAATTCTATTTCCCCAAATTTCTACTTATCAGGGGATCACCAACAAAAAGTAAGTAGAGGAGCACCTTTCTTGCAAATATGATTCCAATATGAGGTATATTAAGTGTGAGAACTGTTTATTGAATTTTAACATTAAATCTTAGTGCCAAACCTTATCGAAGGCCTGGCCTACATCTAGGAAGGCTATTGCACAATAGCTTTCGGCTTCAAAAGCACGATTTATGGTGGCCACTACCTTATGCACTTGTTCGATGGTACTAAGGATAGAAAGAAGGCTTATAGGTCTGTAGGAGGTGTTCCAGGTCTAGAGATATGGGTGATTTGAGCTTTTCACTGAAAAAGGGAAGTATCCCAGGCGTAGGTTTGTATAAAAGATAATGATTAGCAAGAATATCTGTCCTATGAAGTTCTTTGACTGGTTTTTCTGTAATGAGGTCTTAACTTGAGGCTTTATTAGGATGAAAGTTGCTTCCAATCATTGTATTTAGTTATTTTACCATTAAGAGTTTAGGTAGTGGTGGCATCTAGTATGGGGCCTTTATTCTTTCTTTTATTTTTACCTCTTTTATTCGACTTAATTGTGCTGTAAATGGCTGGAAAATCCCAATATATCTGCTTTTTTCTGGTATCTCCGGGACCACATTTCGTCAGCTTTTCGAATTGGTGTTTTATAAGAAATTTTATGGTTTTGGTAGCTTCTCATAACGAATAGTCAGAATCAGCAGTGCTAGCTAGGTTTTCTAAGTATTATTGGAATGATTTGTTTTTTTCAGGTAACTAATAAGTTTGTTTGGTTCACGGGAGGCAGTTTCCTGTCATGTTTTGTCAAGTGGATATCTTAGTTCGTTGTCATGTTATTCTCAATGTTCTTGTGCTAGTTTGTCAGGTGTTGATTTTCTATAGCAATCTTTTCAACAAAAAAAACTAACTCTGTATGAATATATCAGTTCCTTTTGGAACGTCTATGGATTATCTTAACTCACCCAGGAAATCAAGGCTCTTATCATAATCTATGACATTGATTAGTTAATTTGGGAAGTTTATTTATAAAATCCTACTTATTTCAAACGAAGGTTAGAATTCTTGAGTAATCGTACTTTATTAAAGCAATTTAAAACGTCTTGAATATACTTTTGCGTAGCGAGGATACGAGGGATGATACTTAAGTTTTGAGATAGACAAATATGAGATCAATATACTTTCGCATGCGTTTGAACCAATTGTCGAACCAATTTTTCCATTCCAAAACATGATTTGAACGTTAATCTCGCAATTTATTTTTGATCTAGTGAAATAAGAAGAAATCATTGGGTGCCAAACAAAGACTGTACGGCGGATGACCCATCAATTCGATGTTTTGATTGTTCAAAAACTTTAGTTGATATGTGAGAGCTTGCATGGTCGTGGTGGAGAATGGTTAGCAATTGGTTTCCCTGTTTTTTTTTTCAAACACTTCTAGTAAATAAATGCTATTGTACCATTTATAATTGACTGTTCTATATTACTTTAATGGAGCTGTGGCTGCATATCCAGTTATTACAAAAAAAACAGGTCACCATTTGTTTCCAAGTACTTCATGCGCGACAACTTGTGTTTGATTCGACTCGTCTGGAAAGACCCATATAGTCGATTGTTGTTTATTTTCAGAAAGTACGATTGAATTCATTCGGAAAATCAGCAAAAGACGATGGCACAATATGGTGCTTCATCAATACAAATGAATTCAGATCGATGGATGCTGCTTTCTTTCTTCGGTATTGTTAAAGTTGAAATTAAATCCAATTTTGGAACCACAGAGATATCATTATTATCAACAGGTGGCTTGAGATGGTGCTTCATCACCAAAAGTCGAAGCACACTGCTGTTGGTTGAATTCAAGTGGAAAGTTAAAGAAAATCATCGCACCAAAATGATCGCAACTTAATTCCATTTTTTGGGCAAAATCAAGTTTCAAGTTATTTAAACAATTCAAATAACACTCGTATAACAACACGTTCTGAGTACGTTCAATATTAAAAATGTCAAACTTTATTATAGCAATTTCAGATTTGACGTATTAATATCAGTGTTGCCATATTTCAAAACTTAAGTAGCAGTTTCTATAATAACAGTAACCAAAAATCAATATTTTTCCTTCCTCGAAACCCCGGAAATTTCGTACTGCAAATCACAGAGATATAGTAAATTTCGGGAGCTTTTTGAGTTCTATCAGAATTTTCGCCCGCGAGATGGCAACATTTCCTAGTTCTTGGAAAGTGGCAGTGGGTGGAATCAAGTGAGTCAGTCATTCACATCTTCCTTTGACAGTATATAAACTCACGCACATCAGTGAAAATCTCATGCCATCACCAATCGTGAAACCATCAGCAATAAAGCTAAAATCAGTGCGCTTTTACCATCTTCACCGCTCAATCAGTGTCAAAAACGGTTATTGCCTATCCGAACCTTTCACCCCCCTTCCCGGTGCTCCACCAGGCCCCATTCTAGCACCCCTTCTATACATCCCCTAAACGTATGATACCACAGTCTCTAATGACCCCACAATAAAGATCCAGTTGTATACTGACGATTGTTTCTGCCCAAATCATGCGCTCTCTCTACTTTCTCAAAATATTTCGAATGAATGGTCGGATTGGTGCAGGAAATGGAGGGTGGCTCTCAATTCCCAAAAAACCCAAGAAATCGTCTTCAAAAATTCGAATTCCTTGCGCGAAGGACATCAACCACAAAACTTCCACTTGAGATTTTAGGGAGAGAAACATGAGTTCCGCGGAAAAGCCGTCTATCTGAAAGAGAAATTCACACACCCCCTCTGTTGGTCGGCAGATCTGAATGATACGGTGAAGACGATGAAAAATCTGGACGCACCCACCCCCTCACCTTATTTCATACGTATAAAACCTACATCCATCCCTCCCATAATCAAAACTCTTGACCTGCGAAAAGTTCATTCTGAGATACAAGTACCGATTCAGCACTAGTTCGTCTCAAATCCCAAGAGAAAACTACCCCGTTCGCCATTATGGGCTGCTAACAACTGCATACGAAGAACTCCTTGAGTATAACCTTAACTTCCTACATAATTCTCTCAAAGGCATTAGATGAAATCCTAGCTCTTCGATCGTCGGTGTTGCAGATTTTCTTCGGGTTTTCCTGTAACCTGGTGAGCCGGTTAACCAGTCAAATGGCTGACGATAGGGTATAATGCAACTGCAGCTGTACCCGCCCCCAGAAGAATTAAAAAACAACAATAAAAGTTACAAAAACTACCCCCAAACCTGAGAAGAGTCGTTTGTTTCATTCTGTATAGAGCTTTCTTTTTGAAACATAGAAATGTCGTACGTGCCTTTTCTTCTTTCAGCATGAGGCAGGAAACATCACAGACCAACCACTACAACGCCAACCCCGCAGAAGAGCATATTCTATAACAGGGCCATTCTAATGAATTCTACTCACTATAAAAAATTTCCTCATCCTATTCAAATAAATCCAATGAATCTCTCTCTTGTAAATAAAGTGGAAATCTCACTGACCTTCGAGAGAATTTGGTTTTTCTTTTAATTTTGGTACTGCAATCCAGTATTGCATTTAAATGGCCCAGAGCAAAAGGGTTAAGCTCGTGTCGAGTCCAATTTCGATACTTAAACATCAAATCGTCACCCTGTGGGGCGTGGGCCCAGGTTGGGAAACACGGATTTATATGGGAGATGCATATCTTAATACGTGCCTTCTCTTCAGTAAAGCTCTCACATGTTTAGACCCTTTTATTTAATTTTCTAGCAGGAATAAAAAAATTGTGGAATATGATTGGTTGTATAGTTACAGAAAAAAAATATTGACCCCGACGTGATTTGAACACGCAACCTTCTGATCTGGAGTCAGACGCGCTACCGTTGCGCCACGGAGTCATTAATGTTTTCTAGACATTTATAGTATTTAATTATTAAAAATCAAATTATATTACTGATTCAAAAAATTACATAATTTCTATTGAGTTATACTAGTTATCTAAGTAAATTCGATCCTTAAATTTGATATAGCACTTACTGTTCAGCTTACAAAATATAGAGATTATCTGAATATATCTTTGGATAGTATCTATTATTTGAATATCAACATTCTGCCTACTATAACTATAATGATATGAAGGGATTCATTCATTCGTTTTTGTTTAAAAAATATGTATATAATATTTTTGCCAACTCCAAATTTTAATACCATTCAATATTAGTGCTGCCATCTTCGTAGAAGTTACTTAACCATGAATATTAGGTACTCTATATTTGTGACCAATGGTTGAAAATTCAGTCTTCGGTTTGTTAGAAACACTTCTTTATCAATAATTCAACTCACCAAATTTATTATTTTCATATTAAATAAAGAACGTTGGTTCGAAAAATATTTTCATAGTTGGCGTAATGCAGAAATCCTCAAAAATTTTGAAAGTCGACCGCTCGATGAGACTAATTCCGCTAGGTAGAGACACTGAGAAGAACAGTAATTATGAGAAGTTATTGAAATTTTCATTTACGAACTTATTGGCATTTGCACTAGGAAATATCAATAATCAGTTGACCCTCAGCCTTATCTATTTATAATGCCTTGCCAAACGTTATATATTATAAAATTACCTTTATATCATTGAACTGAATAAGATATATTTTCTTCTGTTGACTTTTACCAATTAGTGGTAAAATTTCTGATTATTAACAGCAAAAAACTGAACCAGGTGCGATTGAAGGTCATCGTCATTTGTGAAAGTTTCACCATTCAAACAATTCTGCAAACTTCGAAATGAATGATAATCATATGGTGCCAGATCAGGGCTGTATGGGTGATGTAGCATCACTTCCCAGCCAATCTCCAATAGTTTATCACGAGTTGTCAAAGATGTGTGAAGCCATGCATTATCGTGATGGAACACTAAACCTTTCCGATTTGACAATTCTGACCGTTTTTCTCTAATTGCTTCATCCAGTTCCATTAATTGTTGACAGTAAACATCGAAATTGATCGTTTGGTTCTTTGGTGCATATCACAAATGTTTAGTCTTTGTGTTAAATGAATTTCTTTTAATTCGTGAGGTATCCAAATATCAAACTTCTTAACCTCTTCGTAACCTCTCGAATAGTTATATCCTGACGATCCTCTCCAATTATGACTTTGATTTGGTCATCATCAACTTCAGTAGGCCGACCAGAACGTTGTTTATCTTTGGGGAAAATCTCCAGAACGGAAATGTTCGTTTCTGCGTACCATTTAAAATTGACCCACAACTACTAGTTTTGATAAAAATCACGCACTACATACTTCAATGAACCCAGTATCACGTGACAAACGTCAAAGTATAGTACTAACATAAGTTATTCAAAAAATAAAGCAACGATCTTTATCAATAAAAAGGAAAAGTACTTAATTGCAAACCTTATATTTGTAACAAATAATGTATAATTAATTTAATTTCGGATTCATTAGAAATCTATCAAATATTCACGATATTCTACTCATTCATATGTGTCCTATTTTTGCATGTTAATGTAGGGACATATGTTTTACCAAAGTTATCGAATTTATTGAATAACATTTGTTTCTCGAAATAAAAATGAAATTCCTTAAAATCCTTTTATATATGAATTATTTTTTGAATCATGTTATAGACGATGCTAAAAAGTAGCTCTCTACACAGGTTATGACAAGATATTTCACAACAACCCAGTACATCCGATATATTTTGAGTAGTTCTATATTAACCTTGGGCAACTCGAGTAGAGATGGCAGCACAGCAAAACATCCTCATAAAATTTAGTTTCGGTAACACTAATATGAATTAAATAAAATCTAATCGATATAACCAATAATAATCTATAATCAATGTGAAAACTGAAAGAAAATACATCATTTCATTGATTTTAAGAGACATGAAAGTCGCTTACAATCATTTTTTATATGAATTATTTCTTGAATCATGTTATAGATGGTGCTAAAAAGTAGCTCCCTACACCGGTTATGACAAGTTATTTCACAGCAACCCACTATATCCGATATATTTGGAGTAGTTCTATATTAAACTTAGGAAACTCAAGTAGAGATGGCAGCATAGCAAAACATCCTCATTAAGTTTGATTTTAAGAGAAGTGTCAATTTTTTGGATACGTTATCACGCCGTTGCCAGTAAATACCAAATTTTGTACCTTTAACATGCTTTTTAGTATTACTTTGGACTCGTCTATTCCCGTTTCATTTGAATCGTTAAAACTTATGAGCAATAATTAGTTAGGAGATTTAATGAAGGATTATTTTCGTTTCTGTCTTATATACAGGGCGAGTCATGAGAAAGTATACATACTTTTACTATATCTGGAACCCCTGTAGGGATATAAAAAGTTTCAGCTCCTCTTCTTTATTAATTTAAATTAATTGGCCATTGATTTTAATTAGCTATAGTTTTTGCGCAGTTCATTTGATTTTTCAAATTTTTTTATGATGCACTACTATCAAGCATTCTGGCTGGAAAAATCAATTTAGGGATTCGTATTGAATATTGAGTTTTGTATAAATGTAATAAGTGATTTTCAAACTACATACGTAACCAATCAACAACCATATCCTACCACAAATACAGGGTGTTTCAAAAAATTGTGATCCCGTCTCTGAAAAATATTGATCATAAGTTTTTCAATATTAGATTAGATCAAGCAAAATTTCAAATGATCTTAAACATTAATAAATATTACACCAAAAAGATACTCTTCATAAAACTCGATAAAAAATTTTGATTTGAAAATTATGAAGTAATAACCGATGATGGTATAAAGTATTGATGAAGTTATTAATTAACGGATACGTTTGAAAAAAAATGGGACTGACTGCTTTCGTTTCTTGTAACGTTTCATAAAAATAGGATCGTTTTTCAAAGTTAAATAAGTATGAGCACAGAACTATGCCTTAGTATGACACAAACAACAATTTGACAATAATGTACTCCGGTTCTGGGACTCAAAAACTGTTGTTTGTTTTATACTAAGGCCCCCAATTGCTGAGTATCCGTAATTATTTAACTTTGAATTTCACACGTTAATAGCATTTTCTCTGGAATGCAATGGAAAACTGTTATTCATTGATAGATAAGTACATTTCTGAAACCTTCTGAGACGTTCTCGAGAAACAGGGAATGTGAGACCTAAAAATAAATTCTGGTAGGGCAAGAACTACAAGAACCGTTAATAAAGAAAATATTATTACAAATTTAGTTGATTAAAATCCAACACTTAGCTTGAGGAATGTAGCAAGACAAACAAATACGTCTTCAAGTACTTGGAGGATACTTAAACAGCAACAGCTACATCCTTATCATTACAGACAAGATTTTTGTCAAACATTACAAGAAAGGTAAGCCCTCAATCCAGATTTTTTAAAATGTATTCTTTTTACGAACACTCAATTAACACGATCTATTAGTAAATTTTATCAAGGATATTGAAATTAATATTTAGATAGAATCATTGAAAAATTGTGTGGTTGATAGACTTGCTTCCAAGCCATTTCCTTTTACACACACACAGATTCACATCAAATGAGTTTCTTCGCAAAAATGCTATTTTTTCATAACCCAAAAAATCAAATGTTTATCTACGAAGACTTTTTAATTTTGAAGTGTGGATAATAATAAATAACATCGTTATTTTCTAATTTAGTAATAACAAATTCAATATGAGAAGAGAATGTCGCAGCATCAATAATTTTGTTTAACTGCAGTCGCACATGTAAAAAATATTTATTCCGACTTAACACTTGCTCCTGTCGTTCAATTTTAATTTTATGGGAACATCTGACATATGTCGTCAAGCAACCTGCATGAAATTCTTTGATAAAAAGCACAAGAACACGAGTTTTTTCTTCTTTTTTTATTCTTTATAAACCAAAGATGTTTCAATTAGTCACGCACATGATCATGGTATTAATAAATAGAAGACAAAGTTGACAGCGCGGAAGATCATAACACTATTTTATTTGATTTTATTTTGGTTGTTTTTCTTGTTAAATACCTGATGTATGCAATCATATGTTTAACTTTTATTTATTTATTGTCTCTAATTAGCAAAGTATTTCATAGAATGCGAAAAGACAGAATGCATCATTCTATTTATACGAATTTAGAGTTTAGTTATAAAAAATATGATGATTATATAAATCATCTGGTTGACATTTGACATCCTCCGCTCTATGAATAACATAAGGAAGAATGTGTAAAGCATAATTGTCTTAAATTTCAATAGAAAACCATGGTTAAGTTCGGTCCTAATGTTGACATTGTCTAATACCTAACCTAACCTGACCCGACCTAACCGATCCTAATCTTGACGTTCGGTTCCTGAAGTTGACATCAACACTTTGGATAGTTTTCGAAATTATGACGACGAAAAGAAGAGGAAAAATATGGAAGTAGAGGCTGCTAAGATTGAAAAGTCTCGAGAACGTATGAAGAAGAAAGAAGAAACTCCAGAAAAAAGGGACGATACAAGAAAAAGAAAAGAAGAGATGAAGGGCCAGGAAGGAGAAAGAAGCGAGAGAGAGGGAGTACTATGAAACTAGAATCATTATTTGATTGAATGAATTATGAAGGGTTGTAAAGAGGGTGATACTACATACTAATCTTCTTCTTTGACAATAAGCTCAACACAGTTTTTCTAAAGCTCTTGGCGGTCTGATGCTAGAGCAACTCTGGAGACTATAGATACGAGGGCGACTCAATAAGTCGTTCAATTATTAGGTGTTTGGTTTGTGTTTGATCCAAGATTTGAATACAAAATGAACACAAGAGCAAAATATTGATCTATAATCGCAAGTCATTGGCAAAAAAACTGAAAACAAAATTGTATTTTTCTTAGTAAAATCTTGAATCTAATGATATAAAATATAGTAAAAATGATATAAAACATAGTAAAAATGATTTAAAATATAGTAAAAATGATATAAAACATAGTAAAAATGATTTAAAATATAGTAAAAATGATATAAAACATAGTAAAAGCAACTGAAGCGGTCACTTTATTGGTTAGCAAGGTCAGCGAGAAGTGCGCTGAACATGAGTTGTTACCAAGTGACAGGTAACTTTCATCGAAGACGCGGTTCCGAAAGAAAAAGGTAGCCGAGATATCTATCGAGATAGATCACCGATTCATTGTCAGCACATCGCTGAAAATCTAGCTCTCATTGGGCCAACAAGAGTGAGTTAATCGACAGTCAGAAGAAGACTGAAGCCAGCTAATTTACCCCAGCCCTTCGATCAGCCCTGTCAAAGAACATGTTAGCTGGACAGACAAACTGTTCGTTCAGGGTTGTGCCTGCATGGTAGCGATAGACATGGAAAAAGATTCGCGCAGGTAGTTTCATAAGGGAAAACTTCATTCTAATACAGGACAATGTCCGTCCACATACTGTAGGTTCCTTGCGGCAGTATTTTCGTGATTCTGATTTAACTTTTGCCCTCATTAACTCTATAGGGTTAAATATATGATAGTAAGGAGGTAGTATGAGAAGAGTTCTGTTTGTACAGCTTGTCAATATAATAAATTTCCTCTAACTTTAGACCTTCAATAACAGTAAGCAACTTTTTGTTTGTTGGGCCTTTTTTACGATCACTGACAGGATTAGTAATAATCCGGCTAATTTAGACATTCGAAGTTGGATAAATTCCCATCAAGCTGAAAATTAGTGAAATTGTTTAAAATACAATTGAACATGAAATTTGAATGTTCCCCATCATTTTCGTGCATGGAAAAAATTTATTCAAGGTCAAAGGTAAAAAAAATGAGTTTTTCGCAATTTTCAGCAAAACAGTGAGATTTATCATAAAAATACCTGAAACAAAAATTCTAGTTCATAAAATTATCTACAAAAAATGTGTCAATTCTTTTTTTCCTACAAGCCACTGTTTCTGAGATATAATGATTCAAAAAGTTGTCAGTAAACTTGAAATGAACCGAGACTTGTTTTCATTGGTAAACAGTAGAGTTGATGAGTCCACGTGGACTGTTGGTTTGTTATATGTTAAATGAATGTTATACGGGGAGTGAATATTATTTTTCATTTCCTAATTTGGTATGAGTGCCGTGCGTATTTATGAAATATTGATTGTTCTTCGCATAACTGTCTTCTGTAAGTGATATTTGAAGAACTATAATAAAAGGAAAAGGGGTTATAATCTACAATTCCCTTATTTATTGGATGTACGCCTCATACTTCAAACTATAAATTTCTCTTTAACAAAGATTGTTGATGGCGACTGTTCATCAATTTGAATATATTTTCGTAATCAATTCTGTAAATTGCAAATAAATATATCTTTAGATATAAAAAACTTGTTGGAAATTGAATATGTTTCCTATTTAGCTATGCGCTGTTCCATGTATATTGAAAATTAACTACTCGAATATTTTGATTACGTTAAAATTTTCTTACGGGCATAAAGCTTCCTATAACTCTCTCAACCCTTATTCTACAATAGTTTGTTTATTTAGTTTTAATTCTCTGCCTCAGCGAAGGCAAGCGGATCCAAACACACATGTTGTGTCACATGCGGCCATTTTGAAAATCCGGTATTGTATTTTATGGTATTTGCATAATTGGAGGGAGTTTTGTTTTTGGTTTAAGTGGAAGATTAAGTTTTAATAAGGGTAACTTGCATATACATTTCCATAAAACAAAAATACACTTTGGATTTCAGACAAAAGTTATTCGATAATTTTGTATTAACAAGTATTATATTGGATTCAAAAGATGGGAAATGAATACCCCAATGAAAAGAATCGATAGTCGATTCTGTGTGTATTGAAACACATTAAAAAATTTTAAAGATGCGTTAATACTTTATTAAACCTTTACTACGATAATCGAAGTTGGGATGTTTTCAAATTTAACAATTGAATGAAAGCTTTTGGAGGAAAAAAAGTCCACCAGAGCTATTTTAAAAAACTCAGTTTACGAGATAAATTTAAGAAATTTCATGAACTAGCTAAAAATAATAGCCATAAGGGATGTGTCAATTCATTAAAGAGAAAATCTGTGTTCTCAGTTTTCTTTAACATGTTGAGCGCCGGTGCGGTCTATAGGCTAGCAACTGAACTTTCCCCACAGCCCCCCACAGTAGTCCTATGGATCACTTGGCGTATTTTATTTCAAATCTTCTCCAGGGCCCAAAAAAACATGTGTTTTACAGTTTGGTTGGACAGTCTTGGGTCCTTGAAATACAGGGTTATTCTAAATGATAAAATTTTTAAAAATTCGTATTTTGTATTAAAGTATAAATGCTACACGAATCATTTTTATACCAATGAAAAGAGGAAGTTTTAAAGTTTTTTTTATTGTATTACAAATGTAGGCAGGCGGTGATGGTTCCAGAAGCAGCCGCTAGAGCTCTAGCGGCAATAGGCCGCCATTCTCTGTTATTGAGTTTGCAAAAAGTAAGTCGCAACTACCACCAACTAGAAAAAGCATTACGCGTTGGTTTAATCAATTTAAAGCGACTGGAAGTGTGTGTAAAGGAAAAAGCGCAAGCCGACCGCGTGTGTTAAAAGATGATGTCCGACGGATAGAAAACAGTTTTGTTCGAAGCCCAAGTAAGTCTACCAATAGAGCTAGAAGAGATCTTTGAATACCCCAACCAACTGTATAGAAAGTTGTGAGATGGCGTTTGCTGTACAAGCCCTTCCGTTGATAGCTTGTGCAGGCTCTCAATCCTAATGACAAAGAGAAGCGTCTCGAATTTTGCGGTAATGTGCTAGAAATGATGGAGGATGACACATTTGTGCCGTGAATCATTTTTAGCGATGAAGCAACTTTCCACTTCAGTGGAAATGTCAACAATGTTGGCATATGGGGTTTGCTAAATCCACATAAAACATCGCAAAACGAAAGAGACTCACCGAAGATAAACGTGAAGATAAACGTGTGCCTTATCACGTACAAGGTTTTTTTTTGCAGAAATATTGTGATTGGATTAATGTACCTAGACATGCTGGAACAATGGCTATTTCCCCAAATTATGGAAGATTTTCAGGACTTCACATTTCAACAGGATGGAGCTCCACCCCATTGGTACCTTGATGTACGATGCTTTTTAAATGAATCCCTTCCTCAGCGTTGGATTGATCGCAGGGGAAATGAAGACCTGTGACTATTTCTTATGGGATTATGCTAGGCAAGCTGTTTTCGTCCCGCCTCTACCAACAACTGTGAACGATCTGTGTGATCGTATCCATCGTGCCATGCAGTAGCTGGAGGCCTCATTGATACTCTTGTAATACATTGAAATACCTTTGGAACTTCCTCTTTTCATTTGTATGAAAATTATTCATGTAGCATTTGCACTTTAATAAATACGAATTTTTAAAAATGGGTCCATCTTTTAGGAAAACCCCGTATTACCTTACACTTAGTCCATTTGATTTTTTGTTTTTTTCAGCAAACTTCAAATAGTATTTGATAAAAATATTTTTTTTACCTTTATGTTATCTTGATTTTATAATATTTTTCAAATCCCATCGCACAAAAAGCAACAAAAATTTGGTTTTTCCATGTAGTAGTAGGGTGTCCTTTCAAAAAAATATGATAAAAAGATTTGTTCGGATGAAAAAGGGGCGAAAAAATAATGTTTTTTGTGTGTTGTTCGTAGAATCGCTCTGAGCCCTGGGGAAAGTTTTAGCGATAAACTTTCCCTCGAGCCCAGAGCGGGCCTATGGACCGCACACAAAAAACATCCGCACTTTTTAATCTAAATAAATATTTTTGGACCCACACCTCACATAGAGTGCAAAAATATTTGTTCAATCAATCAATCAATTTTAGTTTGGGTCAACGTGTTAAATATATTTGTATACAGCTCGCTTTGTGAAATTTTAGATATCAAAAGGATCTTATAGCCATTTGGTGACAATTGTTGCCTATCGCCTGTATTGAGTTGTATTCATGCCCAGTATGGTTAGCTCAGGCCTTGTTCAAATTTTTGGTCAGGAATTTTAATAATCTGCTAGCATGAAAACATTCTATTGTCAATTTCGAATTTCCTTCTTTTTTTTGCTAAATTATTTCTTAAATATGTGCATACGACGTTTAGGTAGCAATTGGTGGGATCCAATGACAAAATTTGGAATTACGAAAATAGAAATATCGACTTGTATCAGTAAATTCGAATTAATAAACCCTACAGAACATCTTTTCATGCTATCTGCTCTTTCCTGTTTTTCTCACAAAGTTTGGAATTCTTGATTTAAAAAATAATTCTTGAGCTATAAGATAATATAGGGCACTCAATAATTATGAAATAGTCGAGACAAGAGACAGAGAAATTGAAAAAACAACATATTATTTCAAAAAAATAGTTCATTATCATACTAATTACAAATTATTTCGTGACTATCACTTCGAAAAGTATACCACTTTATGCCCCCAGTTTTGTTCTATTGCTCGCCATATATCTCTAATATTTAATACTATAAGTTCCTGCTTATACCTAATTTTGCGTTCCAGAACTTGGTAGAACTTTCCTTGTCTATAGAGACATTTAACCATAGATCAGTGGTTACCCGATAGAGAGAGCCCTCCCCCATTTTCTATAGTTCCCACTACATTAATTTATGACCGGCGCCGTTAAATGATGTGCGACTGTGCTTCCTTAACACTACCATATCTTAAATATTGAAATACGGACCTGAGCAAGTTGTTTACTATCCATTTAGCAAGCGTCTGTTACCTCTTGTTGTGAAGGAGTAACTAAATTTGGCTAGAGATAATTCAAATTCATCTCTCACAAACAAGATATAGATACAAAATACGAGGTCTGGCTATTAAATAAAGAGACTGCGCGCCCAGAGGGTGCTCTAGACGGGCGGGGTAAAAACGACTAGTGCGTTGGGTATCTAGATATCTTGTCTATGCACGTCTCAAAACACGTTTCCGGCACTATAAAAGTATTTGTGCAGTAGCAGTTTAAAACGAACCTTTTTTTTCTCGTTAAATTGAAAAAAACTTCGATTGAGTGCTATAAATTGTTGCAAGAGGCCTATGGGCCCAATTCTCTATCCCGTGCGCGTGTTTTTGAGTGATGTGAGCGCTTTAGTGAGTGTCCAGAGAGCACTGAAGATGACCAGCGCCCAAGTCGCCCTGTGACTGTTTCAACTCGTTAAATGAGTATTCGGTCGATTTCCGAGGCTGTAAACGGTGTTAAATAAGGACATGACAGGAGTCTGTGCGAAGTTGAAGCCAAAAATCTGACTTCTGACCAAAAGCTCTTGCGTCAACGGATCTGCTCAGATTTTCTTGAAAGGTTAGAGAAAGATCTGCTTTTAAAGAGAATTGATTTGAGTCGATGGAAGCGGTAAAGCAAAAAACGGCAGAGCTCCTAAATGCCCTCACCAAAGAAGACTTCCAGCACTGCTTCGATCAATGAAAAAAACGTATGAAAATATGTGTGGCGAGGGAAGGGGAGTGTATTGAAGGAGAGCATTCGAATGTAGAATAAATTTTATAATAAAACCCTTTTTCGTAACTAGTCTAGTTTAATAGCCAGACCTCGTATTAAGAAAGGTAAGTGCAAACGATAAATCTTTTAACCATATTGGTATTGAAAAGTGATAAAGTAAAAGATAAACTTTTTTGACATAGCAAAGGGCTGTATCAGAATAACGTATTTGCGAATCATGCTGAATTTAGAAAGTATCTTGATCGGTTGTAGATAAATTATTGTGCAGACGATAATTTTGCTATGAATATTTAGATAATGTTTTCTTAGTATTGATAATAGCCCCAATTGCAGTTTTGAGCATATTTGGATATTGAATAAAATTTGCTATTGATGATGTACAGGGTGTCAAAGATAATGTGACACATATGCTTTTTTCCAAACCTGTAAGAGTTATCAAAAAACTTTAATCACAAAAGTTCATTGTATGTAAGGGAATTTTTATATAATTGACTTTTGGATTATACAGAATGCCCCAATTCTTCAGTATCGACATCAATATTAGAATTTTGAATGGAACATCTCATCACATTTGGAAAATTTCGCAAAATAAAAATAAAACTTCTGGCATTATTTGCATAATTAATTTTTAAACATAAAACTTAGGTTTATTGGATTTTCGTGATTTTCAAGTCTAGAATCTAGTCTTTTTTTACTGTAACAGTTTCTAATTTTGTGAAAAACGAGATCTCATACCTATATTTGAAAAATAAAAAATTTTTACCAAAAACAAAAAGCTATAAAAATATTGAACCTTTAAACAAATATAGTTTTTTGATAACTCTTACAGGTTTGGAGAAAAGTATATGGTTTCCTTTATTTTTGACACCCTGTATGTCAACTATACTACTTCTGAACAAACTTCCAATAAATTAACATATTATAGAGTGGTTTTAGACTCAGTGATCAAGGATATAATGACAAACCTCCATTTTATTAAAAATATAAACTTGAAGTTGCCTCTTGATGTAACTATATGATTTATGAATAAATTTGACATAAAATGAAGTTGTAATGAACATAATATATAAAATTACATTACATTTAATGATGATTTGTGTTCATATTTGCTCCTTTTATATATAAATATTATTATAGAGACTGAATCTCACGACACGCATCAATTTTTCCAAATCATCATTGTTCAGTTACAATTCACCACAATTAATTGGCAAGTTTCTTCTAAGGAACTTTCCCCAAGTTGCTGGTCGTGAATTGCGTTTCATATTAGGGTGATATAATATACGATGGTATTCACTGATAATCTAATTTCTTATGCATTTGCGTTCAGAAAGAAAATGCACTCGTTAGTAGCTTATCCGTCTTTTTCATAGTTTGGGGTACCCTCTAATCGTTAGATAGCTGAGTCAGCCTCCTAAACAGCAGCTGAAGTAGCGAAACAAATGTCTAAAAAACTTTGGCTACAAATATTTTCACGATGTTGCCATATTAACTTAATATTTTTTCTGAAAAATATTAGAAAACTGATTATTTAACACGAATATTTTGCCTGCTTTTGAAGAAACAAACAGAATCTTGGACATTTCAAATGACAGTATTTGTGCAAGGCTTCTGCTCAGTGGTGGATTTACCAGTAGGCTGAAGCCTAGGGCAGCATGTTTCTTTGTAAAGAGTGGAGAACTATTTATGATAGATATTAAGTCAGAAAAAGCTAAACGCTTTAGCTCTCTAATGCTAAGGTAGATCTAATCAACAAGATTTCATGCGACGAATGTATTGTATACATAATTTAACCCATTAAAGCCCAAAGATGTCGTTAATGACACTCAGAGTAAAAATGATTCCATTACGCAATGTCATTTGCAAATGTCTTTGAAGAACCTTGGCCTCGCGCACAACTGTCCTCCAATATTTTCGATTTTGTTCTCTTCTCCTTCAGTTTCGGAGGCCTAGTTCTTTTAGGCCTTGTTCTAAGTCGTCCTGCAATCGTATTCGTGGTCCTATTGGCAGTCTGCAGTTTTTCGGCTTTTGCCGGTATGTAAGCTTGACATATCGACCATTCCGCATCCGTTCGACGTGACTAAGCCATCTTAGTTTCGCACTTTCCTCTCTTATGAGTTGAGTCTCAGTTCGTCTCTAGCAGACATTGCTTAAGTTTCAGAAGCAAACATGACAATTGGTCTTAGTACTTTTACTGTATATCCTGGGGAGTATATGGCGTTGTGGTGGTGGAGAAGCTTGAGTTTCTCAATGACCTCTCAAGCTATGCCGACGACAATTTATGGTGCTGGTAGGGTCTTCCGTGTCTGACAAGTCAGTGAGAGACGAGACTAACAAGTACTGCGACAACGCAGCCAGAAGAAGCTGCATAGCCGTAGTGAAGGCAGTTCTTCTAATGGTTGAATGCCAGGAAGGCCATATCCCCCTCTTTGGGCTAGATGTTAGGCTTGAGGCTAACGACTCCATCCCTAAAAGGCAAACTGTTATCAAGCCAAGCATAAATGCAATGAAAAAGGACTTTAGAATTTTCCACGTCCATCGGTTTCCCCTCCTCCTTCTCCAATGTAAGCCAATGTAAGTCTTCATTATATTTTATTTAAGTAGGATGTACGTGAATGATGAACCGTGTTTGTTCGCTGGGTCGTTAACGTGCCCTTGGCCATCTATCGAACTATTTACAGCTCTGATTTTTTTTAGAAAGAAAGAAACTCAATTGAATATGATGGTGAAAATAAGGGCTTTGCATGAATGAATTTATAAAAGAAGAGAAAACCATGAATGGACAATAGAAAGTTAAGGCCTTAGGGAATGTGTAGTGCTTGAATTTGCTGATATTATTTTTCGCAAATAATATTCTGGTTTACGTCCTTCATAATAGCACAGGAAAAATAAGATTAAGTCCGAAATTAAATCGGGCTCTTCTGATTTTCTAGATTCTCAGAGATTTTGGAACTTGTAACTCAAACAAAATTTGAAACGCGATTAACTCGAAAATAAGAAAAATTCGAAAAAAATTTCCGAGCATAAACGTACATTAACGGCAAAGAGCTAAAGATGCTAAAGAGATAGAAAACGATAACCAGGCCCATGTAACATTAGAAAAAGAAAAGTTGTGGAATTCCAATGCACATAATTTCTGAAATGAAGACGCGTAAATATTTGACAACTAATATCGATACAGTCACCCACACATACTTATTATAGTCTACAACCAACTAATCAAAGACCAAATACTCCTGCCTTCCAATATTATGAAGAAGCTGGCCAGTGTTTCTCAGGGATACTTTCAAGATCTCCCACTCATTCAGAATTTTCTGAAAATTTGACTATGGCGTTATTAGACTTTTGATTTCTATTATACGTATAATATTTTTGATTTGAAATATTGCTTTTCCAAAACTTTTGTTATCTACATACTAAAATGTGGATTTTTTCAATAATAAACTAAATACAAAAACAAACATTGGTTTCATTTCACTTACCTCACTGTGACTGTCTGCATTTGTAAAAGATGGATACATTCCCTGAAAAATGCGATCCTTGATTCGTTCGTGCAGGTCATCTTCTCATCCGGAATAACCAAAAAAATTTTCTTCATCTTCTCTAAATTCCTGGTTAAGGACAAAGAATGCACCCGCCTCGTTTCTCTTCATACTAATTGGATGAACCCATTGTGTCCTATTTTTCTTTAACCGTCTATACAAGTTCGCCAATGCTATTATACTTCTTCCAATATCAATTGCAGATTATAAAAACTGGTTCGATACCCGTGCCGACAATTTTGTTTGATCTACCATAGGCGTAGATACCTCATTTTATTTTTATAAATAATTTTTTAAAAGATGTATAGTTTAAGCGAGAAAGTATTCGTTAAAAAGCAATCGAATCATTTTAATTGGATTATACGCTGTTATTTAGACAAAACTTGGAATTTAGAAAAAAATCATTAATATACCTCGTTAATTTACTGAAACTGAATATTTAATTATGAAACGTGAATAGACGAGTAAAATGTACCTGCTTGTAAGGAAGTTTGGTTTAAACGGAGTACCAAACGTGAACTGAGCCCTTTTTGTCCCCCATTTGTTTTATTGTCTGGAAAACGAAATTTGAAAGCAAAAAAAAGGAAATTAATTTCTTTGCAAATAAAACGAATTTCAATTCCAAAGTATCTTTATAAATAATTATGGTAGTCAGAATCGTCTGAATTAGAATCATCATTTGATTGAATTATGAGGGGTTGTGGAGAGGGTGATAGATAACTCATCTTCTTCTTTGATCTTGTCGCCATCGAACTACCCTTGACGATCCGATTATTGCAATCCGTTAAAATAGTTTTTTGTATTTAAAAACCACATACTGACAAAACTTGATGTAATGTTTCTAGACTGGTATAATTGTATTGTGGAAAATCTGCTACCTTTTCCTTTATTTTCACTACACTGTGTACATTGTCTTCATTCGCCCATAGTCTGAAGAACGCCATATTTCTATTGATTTAAAGAAATTTATGAATTAAATGAATCTCATTAAACGACGCCACTGCTTATCGCAGACTGTCTGGCAAGAATATCTCGAAGAAATTGTGTACATACTCTTTTCGACAACTTCGGCCAATAGAAATGCATTTATGTTTACGTTTCGATGTTTTCATTGGTAAACGTTTAAAGGACCGATGGGGTAATGTGAAATTAGCCTTAATCTCGCTGAAATACCGTTATTGAAATATGAAGGAGTTCTGAATTGATATATTTCGCAAATTATATTTTTCCAACACTACAATTGTTTCAGATTCTAAAATTTCTTATGACGCACTGGAAGAAAATGTTGTGGAAACTTAAGAACGCACCCTTCATTCCTTTAATATCGATCTTTAATAAAAAAAAATACCAAAAACTTGAAACGGATGAAAATATAGAGAAAATTAACTCGGTTCCCTCATTGAAAAGTAACTGTTGTGGAAGAAAAATTTTGAACGAGATTGAATGTAACTTTTCTATGATTTTCATGTACTTCAACTTTACATAACACATTTTATGATACAAAATATTCAAGCTAACGACGAGTGGATTCACGTATTTAGTTATATGAGGTTAACTTGGCAACATTGTACAAGTTTGTGACTGTAGTCATTGACACTCTGTTGGCAGCAAGAGTAACGTAATGTGATAAAATCATTTTATAATTTATCATATATTGTATGGACCCGGCGGCATGGATTTGGCGAGAAATGCGTGGTGGTAGATTAAGGAGGGATGCTCAAACTCATGAAAGGAAAGTAAATGAACTGAAAGTTGTCAGTAGAGTTGAGATGTGAGGTCTTAATTTTTCAGTGGGGTGTGTATTATTGACGTTAAGCTGGAGTTCATATAAATATTACTAAATTAGTGTTATTATGCATTCAAACGTGATGGAACGCCCACTACTCAAGAGAACAATGGCACAATTCATTATAATAGTTTAAACTATCAGTTTTTTGGGAAGGAGGTTCATTTTCACTTTGCACCAATTCAAAGTCAGAAACTAGAGCCAAATCTATTGAATTATTAACTAAAACTGAAAGCCAAAGTTTCAGAATCTAGTAGAAGAGGTAAAAATGATGCTGTAGGTTCAAAAAGTTGTGATTCTTCAAACTAAACATTAACCCTTTGTAGCCCTCAAACGTTGAACATTTTATCAATTAGCACATCAATTATTTTTTCATTGTAGCTTAAAGCTACATCACATTTCTCAAATATGGTTTGGATCTACCATTTTCTGACGAAGCTGGCCAGATTCTACTTGATTTGCAGTAATAGAAACATGTTGTGAAAGACCTTTATGCTTTTTGGTCGGAATGTCACTATCAATCGAATTGTGGTTCTTGATTGATTTGCTCTGTTTAAGTTTACCCAAAGTTTCAGCTACCTCGAGTTTAAAATCTGCCGAGGACATATCCTTTTCATGGTTTCGTGAAGCGCTTTTTACTCGCTGGTATAAGAGCCACGCGTTTACCATTGTGAGATCTAATAGATGGTAGAATACAAGTACTTACCACCATTTACTTCGCACTAAGATTTTATAATATCCCATTATACTATCAACTAAATTATCACCATACGTGTATTGATTATATTCACCAACTATCTTGGGCTCATCAATGGAGATGTAACTTTAATTCTTTTGTCATAATGTCGAACCTGATCCTCACCACGCCATATTTCGAAGTCTATTGACGCCGACGGAAGTCGAATCACATCAATTCTCATATATTTGGGTCTATTGGATCTACTTTTGTTAGATATCGTCGATTTGCATCCATTGAAGCCATTTGCATATATTGGACGAAGAACGTAGGTCAGGTCCTCCAGCGAGTACAATATTTTTAACACCAGTTTCCATTTCAATTTTATATGAAAACACATTGCCTCCACTAAGCACATATATTTTGTGTTTATTATAGGGTTTCAAACTATTCCTAGCTCTCGTGGAGCGGATTTGCTCATATACACATAGATATTCCTTCTTATGGATGTATAAATTTGGGGTCTAGTGTACACTGCGACCCATCATCCAACTCCATTTAAAAAGTCTAGATTTGTGGGATGGCTTTAGTTACTTAGTGTTTCACACTTCGAGAGTGTGGATAGAGGTTTCGTCCTCTGTGCAACAAAATTTGCACGCCATATATCTGCTAGGCCTAGCATCTTCAGGTGTCTGCTGAAGGTCATTGGAAAGGAAAATGCAGAGGGAGAAGATAGTTCCTCAGAACCTAATTGAATAATTTTTCAATTTATATCTCTCACGACAATTACCAGATCAAAAATTTTGATACAACTAATACTAAAAACATTGAAATGTGAAATCAACTTCTATTTATTTGAAATATCCCTCGTATCTCGAAATTGTAGTCCTACAAACCGATACATTTTCATTCAAGAGATATGTTTCTAAAATATTGAATTATCGATATACATTTCCTAAAATTGTAGACTGTTTATTCCGGGCACACCTCCCGGAGTCGAGTTACTGAAAATATAATTTCGGTAGTCGCTTCCTGCATCTAGATCGTCAGATCCGGAGCCGCGAATGTCAGTTACTTCGCCGCACTGGGAAAGAAGGAAAAGAGAGTTTTGAGAATTCCAATCGCAATGCCATTGAGAAATGCACTCGTGCGGATGTTTTTGCACTTGCTGCCTGCGAATTCACTGCTATATTCCATTAAGGATGTAACTGAAATCAGTAAAATATAAAGGAGCATTTACGTATCAACGAAAATAGAAAAAATCAGTTTTTAGATATAAAAGTTTGATAATGTTTATCACAAAACTTTACGTAGAATGTATTTGCAATGGACTTTACAATCAAATTAAATGTTCCAAATGACCACTTCCTGACAATAACCAAGGCGATTTTGAAATTCTCATACGACATTTTGTATGACCTCAGGGGTTATTTTATTAATATCTTCCATCATATCAAAGAGCAGAAGAACCCCTCAGGGGGCTTTCGAAGTAGGCCGGGAAAATGTACCTGAAAATAATGACAAACTCGAAAGAAATAAGAGAACGTGTTAAAGCGAAGAATAGAGCAGACTTCAGTCTCCAATGACTACTACAGGCATGGATCTATCGCATGATTTTCCACCTGGTTGACTTGTACGCTAGCGAGACCTGAGTGTTGAACAACCGCGAGGAGCGGCTTCTCAACACGTAAAATCTTACGCACCAGTGAGCGAGCAGAGTCATACAAACACCGAGCCCTACCGGCTCTATGAAGACCTCAACCTAGTGACAGAAGTCAAGAGGGGCCAGACTCAGATGGCTAGGCCATTTGGAGTGTACGCCTGAGGAGCAGGGGGTTCGCAAAGCGTACAGGCAGAAGCACGAGGACCAACGACTGCTTGAGCAAACGATGGCTGGATGAGAGGCGGTGATAACTGTGATAACTGGAGGAATGTGTTGGATGACATCAAGGCTCATGGAGTGCCTTAGTGTTAGCTTCAGTACTAGTAGTGGTAGTAGAATGCTTGATACTGCATCGAACTGCATTAGAAAATCAAAGGAGCCATGTGAAAACTATAGACATTTTCCAATCATGGCTTCTTAAAACTTTTCAATGACATCCATACCGATATTTGGCCAGTCGGATGTTTTTAAGTAAAATTCACCAATGTCTGCAATGGAGCAGGTATATTTCGAAACGTACCCATTCTTTTAGACGCTCTGGTAAATAAGTTTATTTATTTATTCCATCAATAAAGTTTTGACACTTTAACTTGACCCGTTTGTTTATTAGTTTAGGAGTTAATAAAACCGTCTCGTGTGAAACTAGCTTTATCAGTAAACTGTGCTTTTCCAATAAATGTATTATGAACTATTTGTTTATCTAGAAACCAACGAGCGTAGGAAAATGCTTCTGGAGAATCCTATGAATAGTTGTCGTTATAACGTTATTTATTAGTTTGAGAAATGTTTGATTGTGTTTTAACACCTCCTAAAAGTATTTTCAATCAATAATTACAATTTATGATAATTTTTTTCATAATGTCTCTTTATGGCGAACGATTTGTGGCATGTACAACGATCTACATATCTCCTGAGCCATAAATTTTATCAAGCTGAATAAAGAGTATCTTATTGTTTTAAAATCGCTTAAAAAATTAATTTTTACTATAAATAGATTGTATAGGTTGTCTCTATGAATTATTTATTGCGTCAAACAAATCTATTAAGCCATTAAAATTTCATTATATTGGAATATATAATTTAGAGAGTATTCTTGAATATAAATTCTGATTTCTCAACTTAAAGGCGTATAATTCAGAAACGAGGGGTTGTATAAGAAATTTTATCTTATATCACAGCACTTTTTTCATGTCATCTGCTCACTTCTGAATGTTTCGTATTGAATCCCGAAACACCCTGTATACTACGACTTTATCCGCTTATGAGTATCAACGTAAAACAAATTCTCGATTATTTTCAAATGTTAATTATTTTCTCTCCAATTATTCAGTAACAAATGACGAAATAATGATCGATTTTCCTAATTTTTAGCTTTGTCTTTTTAAAATTATCGGAAACAATGAGATTCAATTAGTTTAATGGTTTGTGACCGACAGACTGTGAGAGAAGCAATCAACTTCCAAGGAAAGGAAACAAGCCAAATCAGACGTATGTGAGTTCTGTTTAGCCCTCAGAATTGCATGAATGGTTCAGGAGCGGGGCCCAACAAGATAAGTTTGCGGTTTGTGTCAATAGAAAGGAAATGCAGGAAAAGTCTGCTACCGACATGGACGATACAAAGGATAAAGGATCTGGACTTGATACGAAACCGTTACACAAGCTGAATGCCTGATGGGATCAACAGTCCTTTTCCTTTGAACAGAAGGACGGCCGTCGGGGAGATAGTTCCGTTTTACGTTTTCTCGTAATGTAATTTGTTCGTGTACACCTAGTGAATTTGTTAGTGATTGTTTTCGTGAGTTTTGGAAAACAACAGACAGATTACTAGTGTTGTTTAACGTTTGGAAACTATTGGAGCTTGGCTGAGAAGTGATGCCTTATCCCCAATTCAGTCCTGATGTGATTACCATTTATTTCGAAGTTTGCAGAGTTCTTTTAATGGTTAAACTTTTACAAATGACGATGACCTTCAATCGCACCTGGTTCAGTTTTTAACTGTTAATGATCAGAAATTTTATGAGCGCGGAATTATGAAGCTAAAAAAAGATGGCAAAAGGTCATTGAGCAAAATGGAAAATATATAATTGATTAAAAACTATTCTCTGTGCTTTATGTTATACCACAAAACAAAACAAAACTTTGTGACAACCTATAATATATAGTTGTGAGTATTTGAAAGATGATATACGTCTTTAGTAATTTACTTTCCTTGCTAACAAATTACCTGAAGATTTAATTAGAACCCTGAATGTAATATCTGTGAACAGTAGATTTATAATACAATATTATTGATAACTTCCTATTCCAATAATTATTAATCGTATAATAGATCGCTCCAATTCCTAATAATCAACTCACTTTTGGTCTGCTTATTTTGAATGCCTATATTTCAATTAATTATTATCTGAAGCCAAGCCTACGGAAAACAGTTTCACTTTTTAGTTGTCATATAGATTAACAAGGTAGTTTGTCTTGAAAAGTCATTGGTAGGAAATGATTTAGAGTGTAAGATATGACATGCTGCACAGATATTTATCAATAATTGATTGTGATACGTAACAAATAATAATAATATCAAAAATGTCAGGTGTTTCTTAAACTGGTTGAAATTATTATGAAAATTTTATTCTTGAAGACAAAAGTGAATGTTATAATACCGAAATCAATAATGATATAGGGTTGCTACTCTGTAGACATATTACGAGGGTTGCTTTTTAAGTTTGAAGTTGTGGCAACATTGATGTGAATATGTCAAAACTGACATTACTATCATAAAGTTTTTAATTTTTAATAGTGAACGTACTCGAAACATGTTGTCATACGAGTGCTATTTGAGTTGTTTACAGATCAAATTTGATTTTGGTCAAAAAATGAAATTAAGTCAACAACATTTTAATTACAATATTCTCTATGAGTTTCACTTCGACTTTTGGTGATGAAGCATCATCTCGGGTTATCGATTTTCACTGGTTCGTGGTCGAATTTCGCTATAGGATTATTTTCGTGAAGATCGTCCAAAATGGGCTGTAGCACCAGAAAACACCGATGCTATGAGTAAACTGATATTAGAAAGATTGATGCATATTTGGGCATTAGTTCAACTAGCATACATTTAATACGGTATGACCATTTTGTTAGGTTAGGTTAGTTATTCTTGATGTATTCCTTTATTCAACCCATATCAGAGCACGAGGCCACTTGTTTGATCCATAATGATATATCTGAAGTGAATATTAATATACAGGGTGTCCCATGACGAGTTAAAACTATCGGTATAAGGCAAATTACTTATAGTGAAGTCATGAAAATTCCTACGTTTGGGTTTTCGGATACAATCTTTTTAACTAGAGTATTTTCAAAGATGACCAATTTTTTGTCGACTATAACTTTGTTATTTTGAATAGAACATCCTATATATTGATACATTTTTGAAATTTACGTGAAATTTAGTATCCTTTTGTCTGAAAATTTTTCTCGAAAAATGAAAACTTTTTGAGTTATTAATTTTTTTGTAAAAAATTTGACCGTTGCTGACCCTTATAAATTATTTTTTTACGAGGATACCCTTAAGGATATGAAAATTGTTTCTGATCAGTAGCATTTAGCAAGATTAGACGTATTTGAATCTGTGTTCAAAAATTATCCATTTTATACAGGGTGTGTATAAATAGTGTTCGAATTTAAATTTATAAATATCAATTTTTTTTATTTTTTTTTAATAGAACCACCCGGTTTTTTCTATTTCAATGCGTTCAGGGGTAAAAAATGAGGCAAATTCTTGTATACTTTCCTATACCCAAGCCTCACATCAATTTTAACGATTTCCAGAAGTATCGACAATTGACTAATGACACTTAAATAAGCGTCATCTATTACAAAGCCTACTAAAAGCATACATAAAAAATTAAAACGTGTTAAAAAATACAATAATACTTTAAAACCTCAAATATCTCGGAAACGACTGAAAGTTGGAATAGGATTACTAAATGCAATTTGATTTGATTTTTTTAAAGACTTGGCAAGATAAAGAAAAACAAATTTATAAAAATTTACAGAAAATATTTTATATCTGGATAAAGGTAAGGTTTAGGTAGGTAGTATGAATGAATTTGCCTGATTTTTTATCCTCGAATGCAGTAAAATAGGAAAAACTGGGTGGTTCTACTAAAAAAAATGAAGAAATTTGATATTTATTAAGTTAAACTTTGAACATTTTTCATACACATCCTGTATAAAATGAAACATTTTTCAACATAGATTCAAATACGTCTGATCTTGCTAAAATCAAATGAATAGAAACCATTTCCATATATTTAAGGATATCTTCATAAAAAAAGTAATTTATCAGGATCTGCATCCGTCAAATTTTTCACAAAAAAATCAATCACTAAAAAAGTACGTATTTTTGGAAAAAAGTACACTAAAATTTTACATAGATTTAAAAAATGTAATAATGTACCGATTATTCTATTCAAAATAACAAAGTTACAGTCGTTTTCCGGTAGAACCAAAAGTCGGCCATCTTTTAAAATATTTTAGTTGAAAAGATTGTATCCGAAAACCCAAACGTAGAAATTTTCATTATTTTGCTTTGAATATTTTGCCATATACAGATAGTTTTAACTCGTCGTGCGACACCCCGTAGAGTATGCTTTAGGAAGCGTTTTATCAAGTTCGTGGATGCCTGTTCGAAACATCTATAATAGGGTGTAATTAATCTTCTATTGAGCATTGATCTCTGCAGCTAAACTGGTTATGTGGGATTAACTCATTTTTTTATTCAATACGTTCCATTTATATGGTATAAATTCAATTCGACAATTTACAATACGGAAATTTTAACTCCCCTCCAGCACCCTCTGAATTATAAGAACCCCCTCGAAATTTTTAAATGAGAAAGTGGGTCATGTGGTACACCGCTAGAAAGTGATTTTAGTCCTCTATTTAGCAATGCAATTTGGTGCAATCGTAACTTAGAAAGTTAATTTTTAAGATGTAAAATTCTGAAAACCGCTCCTTCACCCGATATAATCATATCCTCTATCACAATGTCTTTGGTGTTTTTTATAACAAAATTTTGGTGTCTTTGCTACCCCAAACAACGTTGTGTGCATTTAAATCGCATCCTAGGAGTATTGGCAGCTTCTTTCTCTGGCAGTACTCTACTAGTATTTGCAGTTCTGGTGGTGGTGGCGGAGACTATGACAATTTCTTGGCGTTTTTTTTTGTATTCGAGGCGTGTTCAAATCAGTACGAAGTCTCTGGTCAGAAATTCTGAACGACAAAGATGATTTATGTTTTTTCTTACCAAGATATATGATTTCCGTATATTTGTGTCATATATAACCTTGGTGTATTGACAGGTCATTCCCTTGACATGTTTCCTGTATACCCGGGGTTCCTGGATTAGAACTACGCTAAGGTTTTATTTAGTGAACGCCCGGGCGATGATTGCAGATGCCTCTTTTGCATGGTAAGCGTTCACTTGGGCTATTTTGATGTCCGCTATCGAAATTTAGGTTCATCCGACTCACTAAGGGTGCGGTCCTCTTGGGGATCTTCCGCGGCAGTCTCGTTGCTTGCGCTTTCTGTTTCCATTGGAGGTTAATTCTCTGTGGCCCAGGTTTTCAAATAGGAGGTGATCTTTGGCATTCCTTGGCATCCTCAGTATTCTCTTTGGAGGTGCATAATAACATGTGTTAAAAGGAAGATGTTAAATTTAGAGCTGTTGCCAAGAGTTGTACAGAATAAATCCATTAGTTAGTAAATTAGGATGGTAGAATGATTCAATTACATCATTTTTAAAAAATTAAGGAAGTTTCTAATTGAACAAATTTCTTATTATTCTATTATATATAAGTTTATCTACAACTCGAAATTCATTGTGAAAAGTATTTCAATTGAATATTTCTTATACTATTACGAAACGATTCGATCTCATATTTTCCCAATCCCGAAATTGAATTTTCTGCGGTAAAGGTGAAATATCAAAGGATGAAATACATGTAGACAAACTTCAACTCACTGGATGTTATTTGAACCTCTGTTCAGATCCCGTTACTACGGATTTTGTGCTGTCAATTGAATTTTCGTCCTAATACATTTGGCTCCAAATCCATAATATTCCCCTGATATTTTGTATCAGTACCGGCTCAGGATTCCAAAAGAAACATTTAGTAGAGAAAATGGAGTTAATTTTGTTGAAATACAGGTACCCCCATAAGTTCATTAGTTCTTTTTTTAAGATGCATGAGCAATATTGTGTAGAAATCACTGTTTTATTATCATCACACTCGCGATTATCGAAAATTGCTCTGCAATCATTTCTATCCTATATAATACGTCTATTCTATTCCATTGTTCTTTTATACTCCAGTTTCTCCAATTTCAGAAAGGTCGTTGCATGGCTGTAGGCTACAGGAATGTAGAGCATGACCTTAACTTCAAAATTAGTTACGGGCTCAATATTTTACAATCCAAAAAAATGTACAATCACTTCCCATACTGATCTTTATTTAGTTATTTTTTTGTTTGTTTTTTAGTTTTAACAAGCTTTTGTCTTCAAATTGTAATTTTTGTTTTTGTTTTTGTGGTTCCCCACAATTTTTTTTATAATTTTCGTTATTCCTTGTCGTTTTAGATTTTTTTATTTTTATTTTCTACTGAAATATTTTTTATCCCATAGCTTTTAAGTCATTGATATTTTTTCAACTTTCTCTGATCCATAAACGATCTAATTAATTCTCTTTTATATATCAACTGTTCTTAGCCCAAATTTGTTAGTCTACTGAAGATTACTGATTTTATCGCAATCTTATGGGCTCTCATTATGGTTTCACTCATTATTTGACTCATATCCTATATGAATTCTTTGTTGTATCTCGTTCTTTGTTACTTAGGTGCTTCAAATATAGGTTGGCAGTTAAGTACTTTTGCTTTTTACTAATAGTTGGTCGGTGGATTCTGAAGTTGATGATGACCAAATAAAAGTCATAATTGAAGAGGATCTTCATATAACTGTTCGTAAAACACTTAAAATGTCTCAGGCTAGATAAGAAGCTTGATATTTGGGTACATCACGAATTGAAAGAAAATCATTCAACACAAAGAATCAACATCAAACGACCTTTTCTTAAAAAGAATCATCACTGGTGATGAAAAATGTGTCCTGTACAGTAACATAATTCGAAAATGATCATTGAGCAAACACTACGAACTAGCACGAACCACATCGAAAGCTAAAAAACAACAAAAAGTTCATGCTGTCAGTTGTCAGCTGTCAAACAATCAATTCTTGATGTTTATTGTCATAAATTAATGAAACTGGATGGAGCAATCAACAAAAAACTTCCAGATTTGTCAAATTGGAAAGGTTTAGTATCCCACCATGATAATGCAAGGTCTCACACATCTTTAGTAACTCGTGGGAAACTATTGGAGCTTGGCTGGGAAGTGATGCTACATCCACCATACATCCCTGATCTGGCACCATCTAATTACCATTTATCTTGAAGTTTGGAGAATTCTTTGAACAGTTGCACTTTCACAATTGACGATGCTTTTCAATCGCACCTGGTTCAGTTTTTTGCTGTTAATGACCAGAAATTTTATGAGCGGGGAATCATAAAGTTAAAAGAAAGATGGCAAACACTACAACTGACACAGACTGGTCTGTTAGGATGAGTGGTGAACGTAACCTTGTTTTTTACCGTACTTATAGCCATGAGCATAGCATAGCATCTTCTTAATACTTAATGTCTTCTTCCGTTATCAAATTTCTTTTTAACATTTGTTTTTTTTTTATTATTTCCTTTGATATGAACAATGTGTATGTGTACTCACCATTAATTAAAAATTTGTATTTGTGAATATGTAATTAGTTTTATTAGAAGAAAGATTCACTTTTATTGTCAAATCTATCAAATTCTGTGGGTTTTCCTAACGTGATACGTTGTAAAAAATGAGGAAATGGAGGTATACTGATGGTAAATGGGAATTCACTTAATAAAATTAATCAGAACTCTATAACTAATTGAGAAGGAGAGACAAAAAGTCTTATATTCAGACTTGGAGTTGTATGAAAATAGTTTTTTAAAACTATCCTGAAACGACTCTGTTTCTATCTGAAAACCACGTGTGAGATTTTAACAGGAAAGAATCCAGCTAAATGGGACAGAAGAAGACTTTGTGGAGAAATAAATCAGGAAGTAGTTTTCGAGAATCCTGGAAATGATTACATGTTCATATGGAAAAGGAGACAATGTCGATTGGATTTTTCCTTGACAACGTAATGATTTCTTTCTTGGACTCAAAAAACCATTTTCAGTTTATGGAGATTTTCATGTAGATATTTTCTGGCTTAGGAGATCTGATTGGAAGATCATAAATTCAGAACTTATGAATTTTATAGTTTGAATTTCAACATAAGAGTTCTAGGATGAATAGGAGACTTTTTTGTTAGTCTGCAGGTGTTATTAGTGATAGAAAACTTAAAATAAATTTAATTATGTTTACAATGCGAGTTGCTAGTTTAATTAGTCGAACAGCACAGTTTTGCTAACTCTAAATTGATACTAGCATACGAGTTAAATTATTGTTATAGCAATTAAGTTGTCTTTTTAGATACAGTAGAAACGGCGGAGGTTTTTCACCACTTGACTAATAAGTCAGCAATTATATTATGAATCACATCCATAAAATGGAAGCTGTTCCGACTAAGGAAGAGAGAATGTCAACGATTTCTCTATCCTCTGAGGTTCCAGCATGCGCAGTATAGGGACGTTTTAGAAAAAATGGTTATGACTAATATTCCAAACGTCGGCTTTTTACGAATTGGTAATTAGAAAATAAATTACACTTTTTCAATTGTTTGTATTTTACTTATATCGTCGATTTATTTTTTCTGCCCACATATGTGAATTACGGGAATTATTGATCTTGACTTCTGGTCTTCACAGATCTGGTAGATGATTGTTAATCCATCTTCAAAATTCCAGCGACTACATCCTGGAGATTTGAATATGTTATGGGCACAGATATGAAACTTACATTTGATTGAGTGCCATTTTCTCGTAAACAGTTAAAAACTGACCCAAATGTTGAATGACTGGAGGTTCGACAATTAGGAAAAAATTATGTCGGCATATTCTGTTATTGAAAACTTATCTAACATAATAATACCTAACGTAGATACACACAGAAATATGTTTTCTTGTACACATAAATAACGTTTATGATGACAAAAATGACAATAGAAATAGTCAATGCCTAAATTTTACAAAATCGGTCCTTCATCATGACAAAAAATTTAAACATCACACCCTGTAAATTCATTATTCCTGAGAGGATCTACGTTTCTACCAAAACCGTTAATTTGAGATATATGAATTTACTAACGAAGTCCTCTTAATTTAAAGCGTAGAATCTAATAGTAAAGAGAAAAATGGGTTTGCTATTTGAAAAAATTAAGTTTTCAAAGTTTTTAGATAGCGAAATTCGGCACCATTTGGAGAACACCCTATATAAATTTTTGTCAAGGTTTTCACAGATTGTGAAAGCTGTAAATGTTATTTGTCCAAATCCTAAAAATATTAGACCTGACTCATTTAAACTGAGAAATATAAGTTTTTAGTGGAGGGCTGCATGTGTCCAAAAATTTCGAAAATGTGAAATATTTAAAAAATGGTGGACTCTAGGCATACAATGCTTTGTATAAAGTGATATCGAAATTTTGCGTAGATTTTGAAAATTTAATAAAAACCAAAGCATTCTGTTCAAAATATCGAAGTTTGGGTCCACTTCCGGTATAAACGGAAGTGAACGTCGACTGAAATTATATTAGCTGAAACCAGCATTTTGAAAAACCCATGCAACCAAATTTTCAGAGCACTAGTTGTATTTCTTATCTAGTATTTCGAAGAAGTTTTATGCATTTTTTACCACATTAACTAAAACTCCATTAATATTTATAACAAGAATTTTTAAATGTTCTTTTAAGTTGATTAACAATAAAAAAAGTATTTCAAAATTGACGTTGCATATACTGTTCTTTCAAGTCGAAAATTCTCGCTGAATGCTTCCTAATTAATATCCAAGTAAAAACTTGATCCATTTTTGAAAGCTGATTAAAAATAGCGACCGGGTCTGGAGGAATGTTTATGAATTAACACACAATAATCTCATGAAAATAAGTCTGGATTTTATAAAATATTTCACGTGGGATCCACGCGATCATGATTTGAAAAAAAAGTCGATATGAATATTTATGGTCAAATGTATTGGTCAGGGAGCTGATCATCGAGATTATATTTAAACTTTTGCTTCCTTTTCTATTTTTAGTGTATGAGATGACGAAGCCGTAAATACATATCAAGTTATATGAGTATAATTGAGAAGAAATATTGTACGAAAAGAAATTTGAGGAAATAATTAGCGCAAGAAAATTTTTGCGAAAACTATTAGAAAAGGCGAGATGAGTCAACATTCACGAATGGTTGATTAATGAAAAATTTTTTAAGTGATTATCAAGTGTGTATGGGACTAATTCTATTGGAAATACGAAATTATATCAATAATGAGAGTACAATGAATATTGAGAATTTGTTGATAGAAATATGTATTTTCCTACAATCAATATTTCCCATTATTATTGAGTTCAAACGATCATGTTCGTCATTTTATCAATTTATGTTTCCAAACATTTTCTATTAAGGTCATTTTTACAAATAATTTGGATCGATCCTTTTTTTTATTTATTGTCGCATCAACTACAATAGTTATTTGTATGCCAAAGACTGAAAGTGCTACTTTATAGGACGAGTCTGAAAATTCCGGGACGAGCGAAACGAGTCGAGCAACAGACGAGTCCAACAAAGTAGTATTTCAGCCGCAGCATACACAACATTTTTTAGACGACGCATAAGTTAAAGTTATCTACTCCAGAGCGTCTCGAAAGTGTTTTGCAGTATAAAACTGTCACTTTCACTACATGGAACACTCAAAACACAACTTTCGGTATGTTAATGAATATAGAACGTTCAGATTGGGTCGTCTAAAAAGGTTATTAGCGACATGTCAGTTGTTCACAATTTATGATACAGTTGAGTGTCTATTAGATATTTTGTGGTAATACAATTATTGTTAAGTAGAGAAATTATGGTGTTTGGAAAAGTTGTTAGTTAGTCTTTCGTTTTTGTACTTTTGACAGTTCAAGTGTTTCACGTTTAGATTTTTGTTACAAGTTTCACCTATTGGTGGGTTGTCTCTGTTAAATAAATAGGAGTGTGTCACTAGCCTTGAACGATCGATTTTTATTTGGTCCATACGATTTTTGAAACTTTGCTTCCATGATTGAACGGATGGTTCTATAATCTGGATCCTTATCTGACTTTCGAATCACTTTTAACACTGAAAACAGCTTTGGGGTTGACAAGCCGTAAGTAACAAACTGGTCACCATTTGTCTCAAGACATTAGTCTGAAATAGATTTTCTGGAACCGTTGGTGGCGGTTAACTAAGCTATCGTCTTCAGAAACTGAAGGTAAACTGTAGATATGTTCTTCAGATGAACTGAAAATAAATGGCCAGTATCCATTTCCTGGTGAATGGCTTAATTCACAGTGATTTTCAAATTGGATTATGAATCCATTTATAGTACAGACAAATTCAAATAAATTTGGAGACGCGAATAACTCGAAAACTATGAGGAATTCGAAAAAACTGTCGTAATAAAAAATGTAGAGTAGGAAATTCTCTACAAAAAAGTATCCCAAGTATTTGTTCCTAACCCTAAAATTTTTACCTCAAAATGGGTGTATACACTAAATGTTTTGAATTGCGGATAACTCGAAAACTATGAGGATTTCAAGACAAACTGCCCGGACAAAAAATATGGAGCACAACATTCTGTACAAAAAAAGGTTGCAATTTTTTCATAACCTCAAAATTGTCATTATAAAATGGGTTTGAACGTTCAAAAATATTTCGAATCGCGAATAACTCGAAAACTACGTAGAATTCGAAAAAAGTGCTAGATTAAAAAATGTATAGCACAAAGTTCTCTATAGATTGATCTCCAAGCATTTTCTCCAAACCTTAAAACTTTCACCGCAAAATGGGTTCATGTACTCAAAAACATTTTGGATTACGGATAACTCGAAAACTTTGAGGATTTCAAGACAAATTGCCGGGACAAAAAATATGGAGCACAACATTCTGTACAAATAAGATTAAAATTTTTTCCTAACCTCAAAAATTCCCCTTATAAAATGGGTTTGAACGCTCAAAGATATTTTTAATCACGAATAACTCGAAAACTACGTAAAATTCGAAAAGAAGTGCCGGAGCCAAAACTGAGCACAAAATGAGCATCCACATGGGTGTGAAAGAGAAATTATTAAGAAGTCTGTGAATATTAAAATAATAATCATCCGACAACGAGGATAGGTTTAAAGTTGGTTTATTTGGAACCAAGAAGTAGTTCGTGTATGTTATATAAATGAAAATATTGATAATAACACGAACGGCAAATCTATCTTTGGATTTGCTTGTTTATATGGCGAGTGATGAAATATATCCATTGAAACTTCAAGAAATCGGCTGGTCTTCATCATACCAGCTGCAGCTAGGCAACCATTGATGCAAATACAGGACTAGGACAAGAAGAAGAAGAAACTTCAGGGGCTCACGTGGCCAATATACCTCTTCATCTCGCAAGATTTTCGAAAATTATGTTAGCTCACCCTAGTAGAAAATAGAGATCTTAACCATCATGTTGCATTTTGATTTTTTAAAAACGAAGTAGTTTTCCAAGAGTTAGAGCAGTTTCCGTGTGCCGGTAAATAAGCACTGGCAGGAATTTCCGAGCGCATGCTCCGCCTTTCGGCGTTGATGGAGATTTACTCAGAAATAGTGATACCAACGAAAAAATGATCAGATACCTTTTTGGTAGAAAATTTTGTGCACTACATTTTTGTTCATGCAGTGTTTTTCTAATTCGTCTTAGTTTTCGATTTATTCACGTTTCAAACTTCCAGAATTTCGAAAACCCGTGCCCGTAATTTTATTAAGAGTTGCTAGGCTTATTTATTAACCGAAATCCTCCGTGAATCTAGAAAATCTGAAGTACCTAATTTAATTTCCATAGATTAGTGATTTGGTAATAGATATGAAGATTTCTGCTGAAGAGGTTTTTCAGCTGGAATTATTTTTCGTGAGAGATGATTCATTGATGGGAAAATTCGTTATCAAAACGCGCGTGTTGGTGTATTCAGTATGAGTATCAGCAACTATTTCAAAAATTCCAACTTAAATGTTTTTCAGATGAACTGGTTTTCGTAGTATATGAAAAACCTTACATAGAAATTGAAGCGGATATTAAAAATTCTCGGAAATAAATTGTGAAGAGAAAATGGTATTCGAAAAAAAATCAGACATTTTTTCAAAATATTCTTCTCAAAAAATTAAGGATTGACGCTGCTATTTTTATGTTACTAAATCGTCTTGATTTTAAGTCACTTCTGTTTTAAAATTAGTTTTTATTTAATAATTTTTGAAAGACAAACGTTTCGATTATTTTCAGTCTGTATAAAAATTAAAGAAAATATTGTATTGGCATAAATAATAAATTCGATCAGCAGTAAAATTCCAATTATATAGGAATTAAATAAATTATTTGAGGGAAACTTGAACAAGGAAAATTCATATCGTTTCCAAAGTTTGGCAAGAAGTGAATTCATGGAGGTGATTTCAGTAAATAGAACTAATACTCCAGAAAAACAGAATTCGTCGAAGGGGCACTCCATCTATTCTAGTCACAGTAAGTAAAAAAAATTAGTTCCTAAAATATTATATAAGTATTTTGCTCAGGTTTTCTCAATCATAGTTTTAAAGGGTGCCTGTCCCACGGACGAGTTCAATTCCAAAAATATAGAAGACTACAACGGAGTTCTTATATTTAATATGTCTGTCATCAAACAAAGAGAACTGGAAGAATACGAACTTTATAGAAGTCATTCATTCCGTCGCCATCCACAGGAGCTTGTGCGAGAGGGTGTTGTCCACCTAGGAGAAGGAAATCAACCGCGTTTGTCAAAGAATAAATCGACGACAACATAAATATTGGGAATGAGAACATAGCATTGAAGAAGTGATTAGCGAAAGTAATTGGAACATACAAAGTGTGAAAAATATTATAAGTAAAACTAACACCTTTGATATTTAAAAATTTTAGTTCTTGAGATATTTTGATTTTTTCCGTTTTGTCTCCATTATATAATCCATTGTTGTTTGAGGTATTTTGTACAGTTTATTTTTGATGTGACCGTAGAAAAATGTATTTATTTCATTTAAATCTTGTAACTTTGTTTTGGTAGTTTCTCTTTATATGTAAATTTGATAAATAATAAAAAAATATCTAATTGTACGTGTTCTGAAATTACCGAATCTTCGGATAGACGTGAATGCCTTAAGGATTCCAAAGCTACGTCAAAAATAGTGAACAATGACTCAATTTTCTATCATCAAGTTATGAACTGCATGTTCATCTGATATATTAAGACATTCTTCATATATTGTGATTGCATCAATGATATCTTCATTTGCATCACCACAAAATCTATCTTTGCATGCTGAGTAATTGGAATTGGTACTTACTTAAAGTCGTTCCATATGATTGATTTTGAGCACTACACCGCATATCAACGGTCATTGCCATCTGTTGAATTCGATTTACTGCTGGGTTTGGTGTCTGGGATTATTATCAATGTTTTGGCACTATCCAGTATTGAGGTAATTTTTCCAGAGCGCAGAATCATGCGAGTATCTAGTTTGGATTAGCGTGGGTAGGCAAACGCACCTTCTTAGACAAACCGCATCCTCTGACATGTACGAAGTGGGACTTCTTATCATAAAAGAGGTGATTGGTTTACTAGAAAATCTAAATGCATTTCACCATTTGAATGTACCTCAAAAAAATATTGTCCTACCAATTCACCAACAAAACCTTCCTTCACATTCAACGATCAGTTAGTTAGACTGTGTATTACTAAGTCATACGGTTTAATTTATGAATAATAGTGTTAATACAACCATTTTCATTGACCTTGGCTTTATCTACAAATAGAACTTAGTAGAAAAAGTTTCTGTACTGATTATCTTTTCGTGGAGCTCACCTACAAAATGTTAGTACTTTTTCAAAACCAACTTCGGCTAATTGCAAGTGAAAATGGTAAGGGTGCATTTGATTTCGTCACATATTGTTTGCACACCCCAATAGCTAAGTTGGTTGGTAAGATACTTCTTACACTTGTGTGTCGTTGTAACTTTCTAAATATCCCGTAGAACACATCACAACCCTATATCCAGGTGATGAAAGGGAGGTTTTATTTGAAAATGTAATTTTGATAAGGCACAGCATTCTGGGACACTCTGTGATTATTTGTAAGGAAACACAAAGAAAAAGACAAGGTATAAAATTTTTTCTGAAATTTGATTTGATATCTGCGAGACATAAAATGGAATATTTTCTGATATATCAATTGCGTATTTAAAGTTTCTTTGTTCCAAACAAACAATCAATCCAGCTGCCTGATCATATCACATTGTGGATAATAGTTTACGTGGGATCATCATACCTGTTATACATATAAAAAATTATCGATATGAATATTTATCGTTTCAAAAATGATCCTCGCTTTGAACATTGTAAAATGTTAATTTATGGGATGTGGGCCTATTAAAATTTAGCACGCAAACCCAGCCGTATAATTTTTTTTAAACTTTCATTTTTATTTATACGCTTCTGATCAATGATTGATTTAAATTGAGAACTGATGATTATTTGGTATTGAATGCTCTAATATTTTAAATTCAAGGATAAAGACTTAGTATTATAGGCGGAAGAAAATAAAAAAATGAACCTTACATAGAATAATTGTGAAAATGACTAGAAAACGACGCGTTAATTATCCGTCAACACTCAGATAAATAAGAAATTAGCTCAATACGACGATGGACTCATAAGTATCTGGTATGAACTAGAGATGGAGGTAGTTGCTTGAAAAGTACCACGTATTAGAAAGTACATAATCTATACAGAAAATATTTCAAGTTTGAAGACGCCACGTTGTTTAGTATTTGTTTGGCAGCCGTTAATAGTGAACGTTTTCAGTGAATTTGTGAACATGGAAAAAATTGGCTATACAATACTTTGAAATGTCTTAGACCGACTGAGTGCGACTGCTCCTTTGTTATTAACAGTGAAATATTCGGTAGCAGAGTTTAAACGAGGCTGTACGACCTGCGATGACCAGCATCACTGTGGATGACTAAATGAGGTGACGATTCCGGAAATTTTTAAGAAAATCAACAAAGCGGTACATCTGATATTAACTGAAAATTTGAATATGAAGCGGTAGATGCGTTCGAAGGTACGCCAATCGGAATGGCAAAAATGCTTCGAAAATTGGTTCAAACTCATTCAGAAATGTATTGATCTTAATAGAGAATATTATGAAAACAATAAAACCATATCAAATCACGAATATTTATTTTTATTTGTCTATTTTCAAACTTGCAGCCCTCCTAAGAGTTAAAAAGGAAGGTAAGAATTAATTCTCTCGATTTAAGAACTATTGTTTTCTTGTCTTCAATGAAATTTTTGACATTTCATACAATACATTTGAAAAAATTACATCAAGGCCCAATAAATTTCTCTTTTCACATATGAATTCAATTTTATTACAATAACGGAGAACTTATAACGGAATCCATTTTGGTAGATCGTTATCGACACTAAAATTATGAATAATCCACATGACACCATAATAATGAAAAAAACAGTTGAAATAATTGGTGTGAAAATACATAGCTAGGGGGTAAATGAATTGATGTGTTTATATTCATTCTTCACAGTGGCGTTACATACACAGTTATATGTATTCAGTTATCAAAAAAAAAAATATAAAATAATATTAATCACCATACATTCAAGTGACAATATTGCAAATTGCATCTTCATTAAATCAATAACAAGAAATGATAACTCTTCTTACTTCTACAATAAAATTACTTATCTAGAATAAGTTTTATGATAATCAAAATGTTGTCCTTTTACTTCAATACAATAAGTCATGCGATTTTTAAAACTTTGTAAAATACATTTTGCAACATCTAATAAAGTTTTAGTTTTTCAGGATATTGGGTGTAGGATTCACGCATCCAACGAGGATTGTTACGTGACTAGTATCTACAATTATGCCGATTAACGTTTCCATTAATACTAAAGTCTCAAAACACAAGATTACTTAAAAAAGTTGGATCGTTTTATTTGTAATATTAGGTCTGCAAACTCTTCACGTCTCTCAAAATCCTCATCTGATAATTCTTGAACCAACGTTACTTTGTATGGATGGAATTTATTATCACGCAAAATTATGATTACTGATGTTTGCAAAATTCCAAATCTAGTACTCAAGTGTGGATTGTCTTTTAACAGGTCACAAACATATATTTGTTTTGAGTTGATGCAGTTTTTTTATGCCCTGATTTGGATAAATCAGTTTCGTTAAACTTTTTTACTAATTTACTGACAGTAGATCTTGTTATGGGATTCCGGTTAGGATATAAATTATTAAAGATATTACACGTTTCTTGTTGACTTCTACGCCTATTACCATATCTTAAAATATTAAATCGTTCTTTTTCGGATAAACATTAGATAAGAAATGATTAGTATTTATTAAGAATTTTGGAAAGCGAAAAATATGCAGGATGATCTATTTGAAGTAACCAGGTCCATTATTTTTCCGGAAAAAAGAAAGATCTGGCAACAATGTAAATACCACCATAATACCGGCAGTACCACAAAACTTTTGTACTCAGAAATTTATAAAAATCGACCATATGCCATTTCTAAATTTCGAATTATTTCAGAGTTAATATGAGGAGTTTTATAAATGTCGTAGTGGGCATTAATAATTTTTTTTTGAGTAGTTGTCACTATTTTCCCTTTTCGTCCTTTCTCTTTTCTACTTTCATACCCAATCCTTGATTTTTTTTTGTTAACATAGAAACTAAAGATACTTGCGTAGAAATTAATTGAATCTTTGTCTCCACGCTATATTATTCGACTGTCATTAGTGAAGAAGAGTGAACTACCATTCACGACTAAACTAAATATTAACTGTAAAAAAGTTTTTAACGTCAAATTTCATCTTTCTTTAAAAAATTAAAAAAACTGATTATGAAATTTCAGAACAGAAGAGACCTAAAATCAAGAACATTTAGATGCATAAAAAAATAATTTGATATAGGCAACCTAACATACGATGTAGAAGAAGAGAGAGAATATTAAAACAGTCTGCCTGGCTGAAAAATAGCAATTCCTTGCAATTGTTTAAACAATGTGGTACGGGGCTGCAGGGTAACTTAAAGAGAATAGCATAATAAATTGAGGTGTAATAGTTTAACGCCGATCCCTTGTTGAAAATTGATCAAATTGACAGCTGACCCGAGACCTATCCCAACCTTGATCCTATCCTTACCTCACACTATTTTGTTTTATATAGAGTCAAAGTTGGTAACCATGTTCATGTTAATTTTTAATTTAGTTAAGTTGGCAGATGATAAGCATTTTTTAATATGTTAATGCGATAGCGAAAAAGCGAAATGAAATGGCGACAGGCAGACGTGCTCCAGTTTGTAATCTCAAGAATTGTTAAGTATTGACAATCCGACGATTGTTCAGCAAGAATTTTGTTAATCAAAACAGGTATTGTCAAACGATTCAAAAGGTTTGTTCACTTCCTATCAAATTAGGCTTTCTTTTTGTATTCAAATCTTGTTGTCACATGTCAAAACTTTGTTCATTAATTTTCTTCTACAAAATTGTAAACAAACAAATAAGTTGCTTTTATATAAAGTCCTGATTATTTTTCTTATCAAAATTGTAAAAGTTAGATACTGATTTTTGTGTACATTGACAGATACCTTTTGAAACTCTGTTCAATAAACTAAAAATTTTGTCAACTTTGAACTTCATCATTTCGCAACAACGAGCCCAAACCCTCTGAAAATAACAACATCCCTCCTGGAGTATTATCCATCTCATGGAATATTTCGTTAGTGTAAATTTACTATTAAAATGATTAATATTATTTGTACTCTTGCAATCAACAGTCGAATAAAAGTATGTTTAAAGGCAATTGGATGAAAGTTTTTAAATAAAAAAGGTCTTAGTGAGAAAAGTATTTATTGATGCTCGTCATTAACAGAATGAAAAAAAATATTTGATAATCTCGAAAAATTTTATGAATAATTGTACTGGAACGTTCTAATTCAAACTAAGATATTTTTCAAATCTAGCGAGATACGAGTAGAACTGTTTGTGGTTTTGGTCTGTTCTATTTTTGATCAAAATCTTGCACACTAGTAAATTAATTAAATAATCCACGCTCACTGGTATTATCAAACTTAAGAACTATATCCGACAATAATTAATATACTTAATAATATATAATATACTCAATAATAACTGTTTTAAGTATATTTGTTTTAAAAAAATTCTTGATAAAACCCGCTACTGTAATTACCTCCACCGAGAAACCATGAAAATATCAAAATATAGCATCCGTTTAAATTTATTATTTATTTGACTCTAATCTAGATTGCATACGTTTATTTTTAATTGAGTTGTAAATTATAGCTTTCAACTTTAATTTGCTTATCTGGATCAGTCCGTGAACAAAACCATGACGATTTGTTTAGTTGGTTCCTTGTTTTAAGAGAAGCAACCATTTTAAAGAGATGTAGTTATGAAGATAATCAAATTTATAAATATAGTAACTTCATAGTTTTCACTAAATACGCCGTGAAATGTTATATCAAATATATCTTTTTAGACAATCAACATTACTTTTTGCAAATAATTAACAAATTAATATTGACATTGCAAATAACATTAAGTACATTATATTGTTCAATAAATAAAATAAACTCAGTTAGTGATTCGGATTGATCACACAAAAACACATGGTTTTTACTGTTATCAACAGCAATGCGATGCAATATTTGGTTGTGTTCAGAAAATATAAAAATTTGCGGAAATGCCTTTCACTAAAAGCACTTTTGGTAGGCTACAGACAAGGAAAATGCATAGATCAAAGAGCTGGAATACACACTGTTGGCGGGGCACTTTAAAAAATACACAGATCCTCCAGCATTATTGAAAATAAGAAAGTACCGGGTGTCCCAATAAGAATGGCTCTCGGCCAAATCTCGGGAACTGTTTATAATACAGCTTCCGAAAAAAAAAAATTATGACAATAGTGACCTCGCGAAAAACCTGGAAATTATCTACAAAGTTGTAGGTCCACTGCTAGGGGGCATAATTAAATACCAAAAATTATAAAAATGAATAATTTACAAATTTTGCCTAATTAAGATGCATTTAAACTATGATTATCGTATTTTTCAAGAAATTCAGCGTATATTTGATCACAAGTTTTAGTCAATCTCTTCAAATAAGAGGTGGGGGAAGCGGGAACTTTATTATGAAAAAGTCCAGTTCTACTTAATCTATCTATGCAAACTTAGTCTTTTTGAAGAGAGCTCCTTTTTACCAATGTAAGAGTTATAGTTTCGAAACAACCTAATGAGTAACGTATACGCTAGAGGGCGCTATTTTTTTTATTCTAGCTATCTTTGAGAAATGTTAAATGGAAACATGCAGTTTTAATTAAGGAGTATAAAAGTAGACCAAATTAGCAACAGAATAGCGAAAACCGCATGTCGATATCTTTTTCGTATTACGAGACATCCTAAGAAATGTGTAAATTTTAAGCATTTTCCTTTAAACATAAATTACTCGGGGTTGACTGAACGGATTTTAACATTTTTTGAATCCTGAAAATTGTCTTTCCTTGTTCTATTAATAATAGTTCCAATTATCATGTCAATATTATTTATGCTGTCACCGGGAAACTGCGTTATGGAAGTTAAAATGGAAATATAACTTAAGGTTAGTGACGACCTAAATGTTCAATTTGTCGCCCATCATTTTCGATACAAGAGTTTATTCTTTGAAGAGTAGATTGAACAGCAAACTCAATTTCTGCTTCCGAAATTCTCTGAATGGCATTTCGTATTCTCTCGATCATGTTATTTGTAGTAGTGAGTCTAATTTCACAAGGAAAGGTCTTTAATCCGGCCCCAGTGATAGAAATCTAAGACGGTTGAGTCTTGTGACCTGGCTGGCCAGAAAAATAGGCCTCCACGCCCTATCCACCTATCAGGGAAAGCATTATCTAAAAATTCTCTAACTTGTCTGGATAAATGCGCTGTACACCCATCGTGCTGAAACAACATAGACCCACGAGTTGCTAGTGATATATCTTCTAGAAGAAGTGGTAATTCATCCCTTATAAAATTTAGGTAGCGTTCTCCATCAATTGCGTTGTCAAAAATAAAAGGTCCAATTATCTGACCATCTACAATACCACACCATACATTCACCGACCATTGCCCCTGATAATGAACTTTTTCCATCCGGCGTGGATTGTTCTGTGATCAATAGTGCATATTATGCCGGTTAACCGTACCATCACTACTAAATGTAGCTTCGTTTGACCACAACATACGTGACAGTAAAGGAGTTCTCTTCAAAAAGACTAAGTTTGCATAGATAGGTTAAGTAGAACTGGATTTACAGGCGTTTTTTCATAATAAAAGTCATGCTTCCTCCCACCTCTTATTTGAACACATAGACTAAGACTTGTAAAATCAAATATACGCTGAATTTCTTGAGGAATACGATAATCATAGTTTAAATGCATCTTAATTAGGCAAAATTTGTAAATTATTAATTTTATAATTTTTGGTATTTAATTACACCCTCTAGCGGTGGACCTACAACTCGAGGTCACTATTGTCACTATTGTCATAATTTTTTTTCCGAAGCTCTACTATAAACGGTTCCCGAGATATGGCCGAGAGCCATTCTTATTGGGACACCCGGTACTTTCTTATTTTCAATAATGCTGGAGGATCTGTGTATTTTTTAAAGTGCCCCGCCAACAGCTCTTTGATCTATGCATTTTCCTTGTCTGTAGCCTACCAAAAGTGCTTTTAGTGAAAGGCATTTCCGCAAATTTTTATATTTTCTGAACACAACCAAATATTGCATCGCATTGCTGTTGATAACAGTAAAAACTATGTGTTTTTGTGTGATCAATCCGAATCACTAACTGAGATCCAGTATCCTCTACATTGTCTACTTCTAAAATATTAATGTCTTCTGTTTGAAAACCTCCGGCAATGCCAATTAACCTTTAACAGACGTTGCGGAGTCCCTGGGACTCCAAGAAAGTATGATACTGTGATAAATTTCGTCGTCGACTTCAGTCTATTATCAAAGAAAGTACGTGTAACAAAGATTCTAGAGTCCGAGGGACTCCGCGATGCAATTAGTGTAATATTTTCAATTTAGTAGCTATGTCTGAGAATCCAAAAACAGTTAAGCCTACAGACTCTAACTTTGAGCAATGCGTGCTAAGATCGTTTGAGGAATGTGACACAGAAGGTCCAGATCAAGATTGCGATCCTGAAAGCAACATTACTATCGAAAGTGCTATTACAAGCGATTACGAAACAGAGAGTGAGCTTTCTGGTGATGATTCGGACGATGAAAATGAAATACAGGTTACCGAAAGTGAAAACGACAGTGACGCAAGTATTTCAAGAAAAAAAATATTTTTACGGTAAAAACAGATACAAATGGGCGGCCACCGAACCAACCCGAAACGTGAGAACAGCACCGCATAACATATTGAAGTTGCCAGGGAATAAAAATGTTGTACCAGAAATTGCACCGCTGGAAGCATGGAGGCAAATATTCTCGCAAGATATCCTAGATATTGTTGTGTACAATACACAAATTTAAAAATTCAGGGATTTCGTAATAAACCAGGCAATCAGAATCGCACAGAGTACCGAGAAACAAATTCCATTGGAATAAATGGTTTTCTTAGACTTCTGCTATTAACTGCTGCCTTTAAGTCTAATAATGAGGCCATTGAATCAATCTTTTCAACATACGGTACTGGTCGTGAAATTTCGCTGACTAGTAATGTCAGCGAAAAGATTTGCTGTTTTATTAGCTTGCATGAGGTCCGACACTCATGAAGAGAGAATCCTAAGAGTAAAAACTGATCCAGCTACAGCGATATCACATATATTTGAAAAATTTAACCAAAACTCTCAATCAAGTTACGCTTTAGGAGTCAATGCAACTGTCTATGAAATGCTGGTTGGCTTTAGAGGTAGGTGCAAATTTAAAATGTATTTACCTAGCAAACCCGTAAAATATGACCTGAAAGTCCAATGTCTTGTTGATGCCCAAACTCACTATAAATACAATACATATATTTATTGTGGCAAGGGTACTGACTCCCTAAAAGATATTACAGATAAAGAAAAACCGTTAGCTATTCCAACGCAATCTGTTGTCCACCTCCTCAAACCACTATTTGGAAGCAACCGAAATATTACGGGTGATAACTGGTACTCTTCAATACAGCTCACTGATTATCTTAATGAGCAAAATAAGCTTACTTACTTTGGAACCATGAAGAAAAACAAACGAGAAATACCTAAAGAATTTCTACCCTACAAACTAAGACAGGTGGGATCTACATTATATGGCTTTACAAGTAATAAAACGTTAATTTCCAGACTACCAAAGAAAAATAAAGCTGTTAACCTCATTTCTTCGATGCATCACTGCAAACAGGATGATGGCGATTTTCCCGAAATTAATACATATTATAATAACCCAAAATCTGGAGTGGATGCTGTAGACGAGAAAATCACTAAATATTCCTGTTGTAGAAGGACGCAACGCTGGCCAATGGCTCTGTTTTACAAAATTGTAGATTTATCTTCATTATATGCTTATATCATTCATCAATCTTGCTTCAACACAGATCAGCTGGAGAGACAAGATTTTTTGAAATTACTGGCTAAACAACCATACGAACCACTTCTTCATGAAAGAGTGCAAAGTGCACATTTATCAAGAGAGCTAAAAGTAGGTATTGTAAGAATTGTGAAGATGGCACTTGAAAACTGGCTTTCCATGTTTTGAATGCAGAAAACCAATTTGCTAGCAATGTTCGATGAAATTGTGTGTTCAATGCATTAAAAATCGGGAGGATTCCTAAATATTATATTTTTTATATAGGGTGATTCATTACGAATATGCAATCTCTGAACTGTAGATTCTAGACCGACCTCAAAATATGATGATTCTGCTCAACATGCCTTATGCAAACTTATGCTAAACTAGCAATATTGTTGTATACTTGTTTGGATCATTGTCAATATTTTACAGCTTACTGTAAAAGTAAATATTTTTTTGTTTTTTTTTTAGTTTTTAAATATGTTTTCAATACAACAAATTTTTATTTTTCAGTTTTTTCTCTGAAGATAAATATAAAAGGAATACTATGTTTATTTTTGTTAAAACATTAATATCTTTAGTTTTAGATTTTTTGCTCTGGTTTGTTACTAAGTTGGTTGAAAATAAAGAATGTTTTTTATACGTCTTTGATTATGTATACAATATAAAAAAAACCATTTCAGTATGCAATAGGAAATACACTATTTATATTTTGGAGTCCCCTGGACTAATGCAACGTGTTAAAATTTCGGACCACGCTGGTTAAGGGTTAATGCGATAACTTTCACCAGTAGTAGCACCTTCGACTAGTTTGGATGGTAGTATACACTAGTACACATGTAGTATACATGTTCTTTTAAAAAAGCTATTAACTCAGAGTAACGGGAAATGTTTACATTCTCATTAACCACATCCCTGATTTGACCATCGAGTAATTTAGATCATAATGAAGAGCTATTTGATGTTTTTGACTGAAAATTTAAGGTTTGAAAAGAATGCTTGTAAATTTCCAAAAATTCAATGTCTGCCTTTGTTTACAATGTTAGCTCAGTGACTTCTGTTAATTTTAATTTTTTTAAATAATGAGAGAATAATTAAAGGAGTTATTTTTCAGTAAAATTGTCTAACATGACATTTCATATTTTGCCTTTTACAAGTACTAGATTAAATATTCTTCACTCGGCTCCTTCGTCGCCTCGTCTATAAACATCTATCTCGTACCGTACTAAATCACTTTCCGGATTTATAATGTGAATAACTATTTTAAAGGACTCGTAACTTTTCAAAATTGAAAGATATATGTATAGAATGAATTTCGAGTAATTTGGTACACTTCTGTTCAATGAAAAAGCACACACCCAGAGCTCCCACCAAATCCATCACTATCACTGTCAGTGACAGATGATTCAATAATTAATTTGAATTCAATTGTACTTAATGCTTCCTGAGTTAACTGAAAATTCGGAAAGCTGCTGTTATTACTAAATTGGCAGATTGCTGGAGATCAGAAGACCCATCTAGGTCTTAATGTAAAAACCGTAGCCAGAGAGAGAGAGAGAGAGAGAGAGAGAAATGCTTTATTGTCAAATAATTGTTACAATTTGTATACAAAAGCTTGTAAAAACTAGAAAAAAACATAGAAATAACTGAATAAAAATACAAATAAAATAAAATGTCAATAAACAGAAGAAAACCACAATGAGTAATAAAATTATAGGTAATAATTTGTATATAAGTTCATATCAAAAATTAAATTTTATTATTAGAATAAAAGTCGTTTATACAGTACAACGCACTTTCTAGTAAATATGCCCCAAATTATTCCGAAATGCGGGAAAATATGATATCGATTTGATTTCAATTGGCAAGTGATTGTGGATTTTTTTGCATTGTAAAATATTGAGCCTTTAACTGATTCTGAACGTGGAGTATGTCGGTAGGAGTGATCGGGTCACTATGAAGTAGCGTGTCGTCTGCAAATAGACGTATTTTACCACTAATGTCTAGATAGGCAATGTCATTTATAAACAGAAAAAAAATCGGGGCTAGTACTGAGCCTTGGGGCACTTCACATTATATTTGCTTGCAAGAAGAAATCATTGTATCAACACTTACAAGCTAATTTCTGCTCTTAAACCCTACGACCTTAAACCCTTGAAACCGTAGTACTGCAGTTGATTAAAATATCACGATTAACACAATCGAAAGCCTTAGAAAAATCACGAAAAGTTGTTGCAGTATAGTGAGGGCTGGTTAGGCTAGAGTACACATTATTAAGGAGGAAGATTTATGTTTAAAAAGAAATGATGAAAGCATGTTTTTGACCAATCTTTTTATGATCTTAAATAACGTGGAAAGGGGTGCAATTGGACGATAATTAGATGTTTGATTTTTATCTCCTCCTTCATCCAGAAGTAAAATTATACTCGATGAAGAAGCGATGGAAATAAGACGAGACCTCGCGCCAAAAAGTGCAGTTAATTTGCTAAATTTTAGCATTTTTTCTGTTTTTTTCCGCAATTCGGCGAGCTAACTTTGAGTTAGTGCTAAGTGGGCGAGATTAATTGGAATAATTTGCCCAACTTCACCGCAGTTTTCTCAGCAATTTTATTTGAATTATAAGCCAATTTTTTTGAAAAATATTTTTTATATTTCTAAAAATTCAATGCTCTTTTTTACAATGTTACCTTAGTGATTTCTGAGCTAACTTTGAGTCGGTGCTAAGTAGGCGGGAATCAGACGAAAATGAGTTTCTTCGCACATTCCTTATCTGGCCAATCTGCTCTTAATTGAACTCTAAAATTGCTAATAATTCCAAATCTTTGATGTCCATATTGCAAAATCTTTTTGATTGAATTGAAATATTTTTGTCGAATGAAAGAATGTTCATATATGAATATAGTCAACGTTGAAGTATTGAGGATGATTGAATAAAAATTTCTAAAAGAATGTTTAATGGTATTCCGCCTATTAAAAATAAATGAATCACTATTATATAGAAATATAGATACAAAAAGAATACAGGAGTATTCCTAATGAAATCGTAATGAAACGGTAATAACCGTTATTCTTTTATGTTCAAGTCTATTGAAGTACTTCAATTTTATTTAAAAGCACTCAATGTCCGCCTAAATGAATGATTCAACTGCCGGATTATCATCAAAGAAAAAAGAATGATGGATCCTATTAGTCTAACGTGTTAGAAAAATGATCATTCGGTAATGTAATAAGCAGTTGAATATCTGAAAACCAAATAAAATTGGTGATTTATCTAATTATTATACACGGAAATGACATTATAATGGTGTTTTTTTTCTTATGATGATATTATTATTAGTTGAATTTTTTGGAAGTTGTATCTTCCATCTTTTGTCTCGTGGGTAGAGTCCATAACATAATTAATAATTCATTTTTTGATTTCTATTGAATAATTCGAATGTAAATTCCACTATTTTACGAGGTGGGCTCGAAAAATGACATAACTTTCTGCGGACTGGTATTTTTTTATATATAAAGTGTTTAAAAAAAAGTTGATCTCCTCTCAAGGATATAATAGAACAGGCGTTGAAGAATTTTGCCTCAACTACTGGTAACATTGTATTGAAATTTTATACGAATATGATACCAAGTAGTATTGAACAAAATAATAGATTCATTGAGAAAATTTGAAGAAAAATTCAATATCACCCAAAAAATCTTGATACTCTGTACCGTTTTCGGGATATTTTTATTGAAGTAATAACCGATGCTGGTATAAAGTATTGATAAAGATATTAATTATTATTATTTTTAATTAGTGAGCATTATGTGAATTCAAAATTTTCTGTCTCGTAAATGAGACTCCGTCGATAAAACTGATACATTTTAAAAAATTGGGACTGAGGGCTTCCGATTCAAACTTAAATAAGTAAGGCACTGACCTATTGGAAGCAAACAATTTGATTATCATTTATTTCAGTTCTGAGACTCAAAATGTTGGTTTCATACAAATGTCTCAATAGCTGAGTACCTATAAGTATTTGTCGCTAAACCAGAGAAGATCTCGTCGTAATTGGTCGTAACCAATTTCCGAGTCGATGGATTTGTAGAGGTGCAGAAGCTTCGATTCATTAGCCTCCTCTGTCATGTGATTTTAATCCCTTGGATTACACAGTTTGGTCGTATCTTGAGAAAAATTTATGCTACAGAGGTAAGTTCGCCTCGAGAATTGAAAGACAGAATTCATCGTCACTTCGATGTCCTCATAGCTGACTGCCAACCGTTTAGAAGATTAATAGATTCTTTAGAAAAAAGGATAGGCTTGTGTATTCGTGAAAAGGAAGAAAATTTTGAACACCTACTCTAACTGAATTATTATTATTATTCTAAATTTTCATCTTGTGATATTTTGTTCAATACATTTATCATTAGTAAAGACGGGATCACCATTTATGAAACACCCTTTATATGATGATATAATGAGACTCATCAAATTATTTTTGTCATAACTTTCAAATTGTAATTCCTGTGATACGTCTCACCCACTCACTTTACTCGCAATAAAACTGTTTGAAAAGTCCTAAGGGAATGTCAGGGTCTATATGTATATATACAGGGTAATTGATTAGTGTGATAAAAGTCCAGTGCCTCCTTTATCTTTTGATATGTCAATTTAAGAATTTGCGGAATTATAGCCACCATTAGTTTTCACATTTTAAAATTATTTACTACATCAAAATGGTGTGCAATATCGCAGCTACATTTTTTTAAATCCAATAATCCTATATTTTATTATATACAGGGTGTTTCACCAAAAGGAGTTCCCGTCTCTTGGATAGATAGAAATATACACGTTTTTTTTACGATTTTGCCGCAACTACTGGCAGCAATGTATTGAAATTATATACGAATATAGTCTGAAATCTGATACATCCAATGAATTTGTTTTTATGTCTGCCTCTCATAGAGGGCGCTAGTTACACAGTTCGTACCAAGTAGTATTGAACATAACTTTTTCAATATTAAATAAATTGAGCAAGATTTCAAGTGCAAGCAGCTTAATATCATTCCATTAAACAAAAAATCTCAAGATAAAACTTTGAGAAGAAAGCGTTAAATTATAGTGGGTGTTCAAAATATCCTCCATTTTTACAAATACACAATTTTCTAAGCGGTCAGCTATTAAGTCATTAATTCTTTAACCAGTCTCTGAGACCGGACAGGAAATTTGACTCTTCGAAATTGGTATCTCAGATTGTTCGTCCATTTTTTCCCGCCCAGTAGTTGCCAAGTAGTTTCCCGCCAATTGTTATTTGTAACTCAGTTGGCTGTGAGCCGACGTGCCGCGGAAATCGTATTTTAATTTTTATGGTATTGAGTGTGTTGATGTCCTTGGAGATCGATCGAACGTATTTGGGTACAATGAAATAAAAATGAAAAGGAAAAACCTCCTGAATTCTCACCATCTCCAAACAGAAAAGTGGATATATGGATTTGCAAGCAATATATCTTTGCTTTCTGTTGTGCCTAAAAAGAATAATTTGGTAAGATTGGTGTTATAAATGCACCACAGGGGACAGAAAAACAAACCTGAAATGGTTTGTTACTACAATAAAACGAAAGCCGAGGTGGACTTACTAGACATGAAATGTGAGATATATTCGTCCAGTAGAATAACCAGAAGATAGCACCTCGCAATATTCTATCAAATATTAGATATTAGTTCCACCAACTTCTTCATCATGCACCTTTCATTTCGAAGGAATCCTCTTGTGACTAGATACCTATTCGTTTTACTCAAAACTCATCTAAAATGACAAGCTAGAAAAAAGGAAAACCTGCTCTAAGTTTCCAGCATCAAAGGACAGGGAGACAAATATTAAATGCATGAAATCTGACCAGCCAATATGCCTGGAATGCTCCACTTCTTGTATTACAAAGATTATTCTGTAATAAAACTGTTTGAAAAAAAAAGTTGAAAATCAAATACGCAAGTTATTATTATTATTATTAAAATATTAAATTTGTTTTCTATTTCCATGTATACAAATTGAAGTAGAGACGTGGCGAATTTATTATGGAAAAATATTCAGTAAACCAACGTGTTTTAATCGTTAAAACATTTTATCAAAATTATCGATTACTGTGACGATGGAAAAATTACGTGAAATTTTTGGGAAAAGCAACGTGCAATGTAGTGAATGATTTCGAAGAAAGAGGGACTGTAGCTGATAGGCCTAAGCATGGACCACAACGTACTGCAAGATCGACTGAAAACATTACTGCTGTTTGTCTTTGGAAGTAAGATTCTGGTATTGAATTATGTTGAAATAATTACTCAGAAAATAAATTTTTCAATCGTTAAATTGATTATTATATTATTTGATTATTTTAACGATTGTGAGAAAAATAGAGTGTATGCTATAGCCTCGAAACTTTTCAACGACCTCAAGATTATCTTGCCTCGGCCGCAAGGGGTCTCGGCGATAACTGTTCTTTCGGTACGTTAAAAAGGTATTTCGCGGCATACAAATAACTATTTAAATCTTTTACTTTGTAATGAAGCCACTTAAAAAGTCTCTTTTAAATTCAATTAAACTATACCAAAACCATTATGCATTTTTGAGAATGAAAATAGGCAAGAAACATTGTACTTTATAAAAATAAATTCTCACAGGATGTTGACCACAAGCTCCACCTTACACAACAATTTCTTTTGTATATTAATAATTAAAAGTGATAATTTATCACTAGCTCTTAATGGGCTTGTTTCAAAATAACCTCTTTAGTATTAGATCTAGGCTTGCAACTCAACTAAAAGCAAAACAAAAAATTATTATCTTGAAAGATGTTTATTATAAATTTTTAGGAAAGTGAAGAAACGTCTTATTCATAGTTAAAAAAACAATCTGGTCAAGAGAAACTTTTTTGCATATTGGGAAATAAAAGGAAATACATGTGCGTTATATTTTCATCATATCAGTGGATCTTCTTCAACATCAATGACTGGTATATTCATATATTATTTGATTTCATTTTTAATCTACTAAGTTGTAAGTAATATTATATCCTCAATTATCTGGTTTTTTGTAGAACTAAAAAAGTATCCTTTAAAACGTGGGTCTATGAAGGTGGCAGTCTGCAATAGTTTATGAGTTTTCTCGTTGCTTTCATATCTATTTTTAAGTGTTTTTAAAATTAATGAAGCTATTTCGCTTTTTAGTTCTACAATGTCTTCATCAATTTCAGTGTCATCGTATTCATCTACCAATGTCTTACCTAATTCCAAAGAAATAGGTAGAATGGTAGATCCCGTTACATAATTTTCTCCAGACAGAGTTTCTGGAATGTTTTGAATTGGAGTTAGTAATTACAGTATAACATTAAGGATTTTCAAATCGTCAGCGTTTATTATCAGCTTTTTGTAATTTCCATTATTATAAGTTTGTAAAAAATTTAAGATATTTACTTCTTGTTGAACAATTATCTTGATTAAATTTAAAAGAGACCACCATAGCGTTTTAGAAAAGGAAAGAATTTTTGTTTCCTTAGTGTTGTATTTTTTCTGAACTATTTTCAAATCTCAAACAGCTTTCCAACAATGTGCAAAAATATATAGAATTTTTCCAATTTTTCGTATACTTTCGCATTTATTTACTGCAATATTAATTGCATGTCCAAAACAACATATATGGGCTAGTCCCATATCCTTTTAATCCATAGCTTTTAATACATTACTTCCGTAGTCTGTGGTAAACGATGTATTTGCTTTTTCTTCAATACTCCACTCGTTTAAAATAATATTTATATTATTACATAAGTTTTCAGCAGTGTGATCTTCATCCAATTCATAACAGCCCAAACAAACGCTTACTAACTGATAATTTTCGTCTACAAAATGGCATCCAAGGGCGATATAGGACCTGTTTGCAATGGAAGTCCAGCAATCGGTGGTACAAGATATAAATTTGGCTTGTTTTAAAATGGGTTCAATAACTTGGCGCGTTTCATTGTACAAATTAGGAATTAACTTTTGTGACAATGTGTTTCTGCTGGGTAATTTATAGCTTCCATTTAAAACTTTTTCTACTATATTATAATGCATGATTTCTGTACCTACGAAAAAAGCCAAAGCCATGTCGGTTTTGGTTTGTAACTTTTTGTCATCGTAAAGCTTTTTATGGACGCTTGTTTGGAAGTTGAAAGGATTTGTTTGTATTAATGGAGGTATCTGTGATGAAGAAGTCGATTCTGTCGATACTACTGAGATTTCGTCTACATCAGTAGTTTGGATCACGATATTGCTTGGCGACAAAAGATCTTCCATTTCCTCTTTATAACTCGACATTCTAAAAACAAAAGCATTTATGAGTGATTTTATTTTATACCGGTTTATACCTGATTTATTATCCATATTAGTTAGAGTAGCTCGTATATCAAATAATATAGTTATTTCGTTTATACGCAGAATTATTTGTTGGCCCCAATTTTGCCTTCTCCTTATATAGATGGTTCAAATATTTCCTTTTTAATGTTATTATTCTTTGTTTTTATGCTCAACAATTATTTTCTAATTTTACCTCAGAAATAATTTATTGGCCGAAAAAATCGTAATTATCCTTTATTTTTGTTCTCCTTCCCCTGAGGGATTTTGCTCAAAATCAATCTGAACTGACCATTTGTGCAAAATTTCCAATGGATTGTTCAACTAACTGCAAAAGTGTCGGTTTCGGGTGTCGGCCGACACTTTTTTGCCTAGCTCGCATTCGGTAAATGCTTAGAGCGTAACGAGCGATGAGGAACTTCGTTCCAAAAAACGCACTACATCCTTGTACCATTGATTAATACAATAATAAGATGAGTAGTTTGTATTACAAACCAGAAACGCTTGAGCAACTCAAACGAAATTTACGTCAATAAATTAATGAAATACCGCGTGAAATGTGTGAGAATGTAATTAAAAATGTTATCAAATGGGTTCGCATTTGTAAGGTCATTTATCTGATATTGTATTCCATACATAATTGCCGACATTGAATAAAACATTTATCAATGTAAGATCCATTCTCAGAGACCTGATGATACTGATAGTGATTGAAAATTCATGATACAGTTAAAGTGTTAAAGTGATGTGATGTCTTTCAATTCTCGAGGTGAACTTACCTCTGTAGTATAAACTTTTTCTTTAAGTTACGACCAAACTGTGTTATCCAAGGGATTAAAATCGCATGACCAAGGAGGTCATCTATTCGTAAAATGGTGGATAAGATGGGGAAGAATAAAATGTATAAAGGAAAAGATGATACACGTCGTCTAAAGAATCAAATCCATCAAAGGGCGATGGACAGGAAACTTAGTAACAAAGACTGCTTATAGACGAACCAAAAAATTACAATATGGTCCCCACGAGACATCAAGAGACCGACTCAGAACAAGACCTAAACTAAGATAGGACGATGATATGAAGTAGTAGAGGAACAGCAACTATTAACCAACGATAGACATGAATGGGCTCAAATGAAGGATCAATACATAAACATGTAAGGTAGGGACTCTATGAGAGAAATAGTAAGAAATGATTATCGATAAAATCAATTGTGCACTACACTATTTCTTCTAATATACATGTCTGGTATTTCGAATAAGAGAATTCTACAAAAATGAAATTTAATACCATATCAAATAATCAAACAATCCAATTACCAATTTTCAATTAACACACCCATAATTATAATCAGATACCAACCTTGTGGTTTTATCGGGTAATTTGTTACACCACTATCTTATTAGTTTAATTTTTAATGCTCAGTTTCATTGAAATGTACTGTGAATGGAAAAATAATCATGCCACACCTCAAGTGCATAGCTAGAAATGGCTGAGTAATTGGATTTGAAAGAAAAAAAAATAATTAATTGTTGAGATTAAGATGAGATTGAAAAGACTATGAGAAATGATCAAAACAATACGTGCATGAGTTCACATGTTCAGAAATTACGAAATAAGTACAAAACGTCTCCAAGTCCTGTTACGAACAAAAAAAACTCGTTTCATTGACCATCTGCAATTAGTTTCTACTCTCAACATATTAAAAGAAATCAAATAATTTCGTAGTCAAGTTGAAACCTATCTCAAATGGTATAATCATATAAGATTCATTATTCAAAGCTACAATGTTTGAGGATACAGAATGTAACGTTTTTCGTATTTATTTACACTGTTTCTATTCATGAAGTTAATTGACAAACACTGTCTCTCACGCTCTTAATTTTTTTACACACTATACAATATACTTCACTAATTTACTCTTACTTTACTATTTATAAAAAACAGACGAAAGGCGCCACGTGAATTCCATTATAGCTGAGCATGCTCGGCCTAAGGACCCATTTTGCGAGCTAAATCATAATAATAATTTTTGTTGGTTGATTCCAAATTCATGTGCAAGACAGTGACAATTTTTTCAGTGTGACAGATTTGGAAATATTTGAAGTATTCTTAAAAAGAATTGTATATTAGATATTTGCGTGCATAGGAATTAGCCCTCTGTGAACTTTTGATTTAACTGTATTTTTTTTTAATTAATTACCGGTTCAAAAAAAGAAATATACTGTATAAAAACTTTCAACTGAAATTAATGTATTATTGACAGTTTTAAACTTAACTTCTTAACGATGGGTATGACTTCCTCCTGTCCTAATAACATCTCTTATACGATTAGGCATAGATTTGATCATGTTAGTTATTGTTTTTTGTGGGATGTTAACTCACTCCTCTTCTACTGCAACAATAAGCTCTGGAATCAAATTCTTTTTAGCTCAACTCATAAATATTCTATCAAGTCTAGGTCAGGACTGTATGCTGGCCACTCCACAACCCGAAAACCGACTTCTGTAAAGTAATCTTGCACGATTCTAGCGGTGAGTAGCCTTGTATTATTATGCATAAGGGTCTCCAATGAAGTGGATGTAAGTTACTACATGAATTGCTAAAATTTCTTCGATATAACCATCAGATGTTGAAGCGTGAACACGGTCGCCCCTACGAATGAACACAAAGTCGCTTCGTGTTCCTATAGAGATCATACGGGAGCCATCTCCATAAGCACTCCGTTCTTCAAAGCAGAATTCTGCAAATCACTCTCCTGGTCTTCGGTAGACTTTCCTCCTTTGATTGTTACCATGGAAGCATATTCTGGTCATACGCTTCTCATTCTAAGCATTTTTGTCTTGTATTTCATGTATGAATTCATAATTTGTTGGAGTTATTGATTGATGGAACTTTCCAATGCAACAAATCAAAATTGATACAATAATACAACATCGTCAAATTAAATCATATATTTTTGTTCATCTTTGTGTTGATTCCTTTTCAACGCTAGATCATTTTTTTCTAACTGATGCTTCAGTTTTAGTTTACGCTTTGTTACCTACGTCCATCTCTAGATGGCAGCACCGCGCCACAGCTATTTCAAACACTTGAAATCCGGATAAGACAACCAAGCAGCTATATAGAAATTGAGTTTGGTTTTTACACTTATATGTGAGAACTTGGCCAAATAATATGTTTGTCAAATCTTAATAGAACCAGCAGAATCACTTCCGATAAAAGCTCTTGCAAAGAGACCTTCTTAGAAATAACCTTCACTTTACCATTTGACAACTGTATCAATCAGAAACCTTACATCGACTGTTTGAGTAAAATAATTTTTTTTGAATTTTAATCACATTTTGGAATGTGGAATTGTCGACTCGACAATGTCAATTGTTCGGCTGATACTGCAAAATTAGTTGAATATGAATATGAAATAAATTTTAATTTTTCCGATGAAATAAATTCTATCGTACATTTATTAATTTTAACTTTTAATGTGGTGTAATGACAAAGTACACATCATAATTAATGAACGCTGATCAATTTATAATAAATAATATATAATCAGGGATAAGTGATTTTGATTTTCGGGATTTTCCAATTAATTACCTGTAATTTCATCCATTATCAGAAAATAGTCTGTCAATGACAACTCTGATGATTATAAAAATCACCTAGCACCTACCTTGAAGAGCTTGTGTTGATATGTGCTTATTCTGGGGGTGAATAACACACCAACTAGGGGGTAGTTATTTTTTCGTTAAAACTTACCATGGAAATTGATAGAAAAAAAAATTCTAAGCATAAATTATTCTATGTAGTGTTTTCCAAAAATCAATAAATCTTGACTTATTCTTGATCGAATGTTTTTTACAAAAATAGTTAATTATGTAACAATTTTGTAGAGTAGTTGAATTTGAATATTGAGCCCCAGACAAATGCTACAATCACACGAGTCGAAAAAAGTCCTTAACACACGAGCTCCATACTACATTTTTTCTACTAGGGGAAATTTGATCAAAATACAGAAGCTCAATGGTAATTTTATTTACGTTCATTCATTCCTCCATCATATATTTATCAATATTTTGAACATTTTAATCAAGATTAGAACAAATTAACAAAATAACAGACGAATAAAATAGGTACTACTACATAAGCAGGGGAAAAAAATTTGAACCTGGGATCTCCCGCATGTGAACCTTAACCACTACGCTACGGAGACCTTAATAATGTTTTTTTTCCGCACTACGTCGATGATTGTTGATGCATCTATAAAAATTCCAACCTATGGATTTTATCTCCAGGATTTAGTCGCTGAACCATTTGAATATGATATGGGTACTTTTGATTTTGTTATAAGACTCTTCATATTCTTGATTGTTTTGATTAAGTTCTCGAATTACTTGTGTAGTGCTTATTGTAAGATTCATAGTCTGTCATTTAGAAAAGTGCCATTTTCTTGCATTGAACTAAGGATATTCTCTAAGACTTTTTAGAGTTGCTTGTTATTTCTATTTTGTACAGTTGATACAATGTATTATTACTTGATATGCGTGGACAGTCAAGCATTTTCCAAGCAGAAATCTATGCAATTGAAAGATGTGTACAGTTTAATCTAGAGAGGAGCTAGCGCAAACAGGAGATTGGACTGCCTGACATTTCTGTAACAAACTAGATTCCACATGGTCATCCTGTCAAATTTTTTTTTTTTAATTAGACTACATGATACCTTCTAGAACTGGAGCATCTAGCAGTGGTCGCACTTAATGAAAACATAAGGTAATAAAAAGTACTTAAAACATACCTAAAAGTGGAACTATGAAACAGATAATTGGCTAATTGGCTAACGACAAAAATGGAAATCAAAAATGGCTGAACACTAATGGGGATGAGATCTTGAGATAAGTCAAACAAGGCAACGAATAAGAGAAAGGAAAAGCGAACAATTGGATCAGAAATGTCGGTAAGCAGAGTTATATATTGGAGGAAGGAGATGTAGCGAAGGGAAAGAAATACATACAGACCAAAATGCAGGGAAAAATGCAATCACACCTCTAAAAAATGGCAGAGTAGCGTGGCCGGGGGGATAAACGCATAACTATCTAAAAATGGAACTTAAAAGCTATATTCATCTCTGATTCATCTATTTACAAAATACGCCAACGGTGGAAATTTATCAGAAGAGTGGAAAATGGCCTTTGTAACATCGATAAACAAGAACGGTAACAACTATAGAGGCTTACCTGTAACTAATACAATTAGGAAAGTTATTGGAAGAATAATAAAAGATCTTATAGACACGGAATACAACAAGCAAGAAGAGGAGGAAACATGTGGTTTCGTGTGGAAAGATCTTACACAGATAATGTGTTCTGCTTGAAATAAGTCATAGGGAAAAAACTAGAAAGAGATAGGGCAACAGATTTGTTGTTTATTGACTTACGAAAAGCTTACGATAATGCATCTATTACTAAATTAGAGGAAGAACTCCAAGAAACTTTTATAAGTCCTACTCTCATAAAAGCGATTGATATTCTATACGGATATGTATGATATAATGAGAATTCATGATTTAAAGCACGTTGATATAAGGATCAGGAAAGTGGGTACTGAGAGAACAAGCGGAAAGGAAAATAGAAGCTACAGAAATAGACGCGATAAGAAGGGCATATAGGATTCATTTGAAAAAACTCGGTTCCATAGATTCATTTGAAAAAACTAAGAAAATAATGTTTGAGTATTTTGATTCACCTTGTATCAGATTCAGTATTTATCGACGAAATAAAAAATTTTCCATGAATCTTACTGGCAATTTCAACTTTTTTTATACCTTGTTGAACATATCTCAACCTTATATGGAAAATTTATTTACTCTAGTTAATTATGATATTTTCCTTCTTTAAACATTCGAATATATTCAAAATAACTTGCTGTGTTTGTATATCTATAAAAATTTATGAATCTCACCAAACGACGCCACTGGTTATAGCCGAATTTTTGACTGGAATATTTCGAAAAATTTGTGTACATACGTCTTCCGACAGCTTCGGCTAATAGAAATGCATTTATGTTTAGAATTCGATGTTTTCATTGGTAAACAGTGGAGATGATGAGTCCACGTGGACTGACGGTTTGTTAGATGTTTACCGAATTTATATGGGGGCTAACCATGGTATGAGTGCCGTGCGTATTCATGAAATATTCATTGTTCCCCGCATAACTGTCTTTTGCCATTGATATTGGAAGAACTGTAGTTAGTTTTAAATAAATAGTCATAGTGAAAACAACGAACAAGTAGAAGTAATCGCAGAAATTATTTAAGCGATATTTATAAGTAAATTATTATAAGTTAAGTGTATTGTATAATGTGTAAATAAATCAAGAACGTAGAGGGAAATGTTTATTAATTTACCCGACGAATAGAAATAGTGTAAATAAATACAAAAAATGTTACTACTCAATAAAATATAAGGTATTTAATTTAATAAAATTTAACTTTGATATAGTACAGCATTTTGGAACATCCTGTAACATTGTGTAGATGGCTATAATTCCTTAAATTTCCAAATTGATATCTCAAAAGACAAAGGAGGCAGTGAACTTCATCACACTAATCAATCGCCATGTACATAGGAATTCTATACTGATTGGTGATGCTCCTATACTCTGTGTATATTATCTTGATTTTTTTGTCCACCCTTCTCTTGAGCACTCTGATGTACATATAAATATGTTGGTGGGTGTTGATGAAAAGGATTATTTCTCTTAATTTGATCACAAACATCATATTTTCTATGCGTTTCAGTTTTTGAAGTGATTATATTTCCAATTATTTATTTTTTCTGTTGCAAGAACTGAATCTTTCTGTTTTTTTTGACACTACGCTATTTTTTCACTCTATTGAAATTTTTTTGGAAACAAAATTCAAACTAAGATATTTATTTCGACATAGTTGTGGTAAGAATTATTTTTGTTTAATTATCAATTTTCTTATACTTTCCTTATAGTTTGTAATGTGGATGCCATTCATCAAAACCAAGAATAATTAAATTTATTGAGTATATAAATCTTAATGTGAAGCGTAGGCGGTAATATACGTTTCATATTATGTCCCTTTCGTGAGTTATTATATTAAGGATGGTAATAGAAAATTATGGATATGAAGTGTGGGCAAAAGACGCTCACAAAGGTTCTATATTTCATATTAACTTCAGAAAAATGTAAATATATTGAATATATATCATAACAATGTGGATATTTAGAAGTGGATGCTAAATTTTATATAAAGGGTAACCCATCAAAAAAGGCAATGATCATTTACGTTGAATAGTTTACTTATTTGAGCAAAATCTTACAATATAATTTTGAATGAGCCAGAGTAAAGTTGGCGAATTTTTTTATGTCAGTGCCACAAAGTCATGAAAATTCTTTTGTTTCACCAATCCTGGGCTAGACAAATCGACTTAATGTTTATTTAAATGAGAGCTGATATTCTAACCTCCATTTTCAGTAGGTACTACAACAAAGTTAGGTTAGGTTAACATGGTGATCTCCACTTTTCAGCCGAGATCCACTTGGAGCCCTTAGGCCCATTGTGATGCTCTTGCTTACTTTTCAGTCAGCATCATTTCACTCCCCTTCCCTATCTCTTCCGTTGCCAGGTCATTGCCGCATTCCCAAGCTTTTCCAGTTTGCAATGAAGTGATTCAGGTCCTTAACACCCAGCTCCGCTGCTTCTTCCAGACATTCCAATGTTTCACTCCCCATGCATTGTAGTCGTTTCGACGTCAATGCTGTGCAGTGACACATTAAGTGTTCTATTGTCTCTTCCTCTTCACTGCATTCTGCACAGAGATCGCCGGTTCTGATACCCATTTTTCTGAGTCTAGAGCCTAGTGTGCATTGACCGGTAATCACTGCTATGACCCTTCGTATCGAAGCTTTCCCAAAGCCTAGCAGTTCTGTTGTCTTTCTCTTCTGTAGCACCGGCCACAAGGAGCGTGAGATGACACAGTCATCTCTATTACTTCATCTCTTGCCGTGCCCTCCCTCTAATGTTCTATCTATCGTGTCTCTGAACAATTTGATCGGTAGTAGTGGCAAGCCTACCGCTTCGTCCTCGCTCCTGGTCGTTCCCAATTTGACTACTTTGTCTGCCATTTGATTCCCTTCTACATTGCTGTATCCTGGTATCCAGCAGAGTGTAACCTTTCGGTCACGAATCCATGACAAGGCTTCGCGACAGCTCACCACTGACCTATATCTCACTGCCGTAGACGATAGTGATCTCAGAGCCGTGTAGATTGTGATGTCACGCACCGTTTCATCTCCACCTCGGATTAGTTCCGTGGCTTGTTCTATGGCTCGCAGCTCGGTCTGCAGTGTGTTGCAGCCATTTCTAAGCCTCAAGGATTCTCTTTATCCCAGAACTTCAGAGTATACTCCCGCTCCCGTCCGTTCGCCTTTTACGGACCCGTCCATGAAGATCGAGTTACTTCCTGTTCCTGGGTTCCCTTCCCAGTCCTCTCTCATTGGTATGAGGATGTTCAGGTCTATATCAAAAGTCATTCTGGCGGTAATGTAGTCGGTGCGTTGTTTCAACACACCTTTGTCTACTGTATCGGCCATATTCTTTATCTCACAACAAATAACTATGAATTTAAAATTTCATAAGAAGCTGCAAATATATTTTCTTCATCTAATGCAATCCATTGATGAATGTTTACGGTAACATTTTCCATTATTCCTCTATTCTTTGCAGGGTGTATCAACAATTTTATGTTGTGTGGGTGTGTCCGTTGTCTGATATTGCGACACCAAGTTAATTCTCCAGAAATTATTGCTACAAGTGAACATTGGTCAACTGATAATGATACTACCAAAATTTTCCAGATATTCGTTTTAAAGTTGATTGAAAAAGTCGTATAAACAACAAAAATAAAAAAAATCTTTGCTTCTGGTTAACCTTCTGAATAAATATAGAGTAACAGTCGACTCCAAAAAAAAGTTGGGAGGACAAGAAAAAAAGTTGGGAAGGAAGTTAATGATGAAAATAATTTTCAGCGGTCATGTTTTTGATAGAACCACTACAAATGATCAAACTCAAAGAATCAAATAATTGTAATGATTTTTCAGTGATTGTAATATTTAAATCAATCGTTGAAACCTAAGCTAACCTAACCTAACTCAACCTAATTTACTTGTATCTAAAACTTCTTTCCGAACGATATGACACCCCTGAACATAACTGGCATAAATTGCTATCTACAAATTAAAACTAGAAAAGCGAGTCAATTGTTCCTGAAGATCAAGAGTATTAACTAGAAAACTTAAGGATATAAGTTTTGTATTTGTATATTGAAAAATTTATAATCCCACATTTTATTTGATGTTTTTTTTTAAATTTATTTAAATACAATCAATATGACATAAAAGTAACCCGTAATTTCAAAGAAACAATTTTATTGTGTTATATCCTTAAAAGTAACATTTTTTAACATCGTTTTTAACAAAAGTTTTATTACAAATTGAGCAGACCAAACTCTGACAAAGCTCCAATAAACAATGATTGCAGGGAATTTTATACAAAAAGTTTGATTCAGTCTTACACGTACCACACTTATTGATAGTACTATTTGACTCGTCACTAGTAAATATATTGAAGTTTGCACTTCTTTTAGCATAGGTTATTGCTACCTCCAAATTACTATAATCACATTCAACTGACATTCTTTTTCTTGAAGTACCACTTTCACTAGAATTTCAAACAGCACATCCTAATCTTCTTTTTGTATTAAGTAATTCTGGCCTATAATGAGCTTTTGTCAAGAACTATACTGCAGTAGCCAGATTTAATAGAACTAATTTATTTCACGGAGGTATTATGATCATGTCCACAAACAATGACTTTTACGAAATAACAGCTGAATAACTTAATATATATTAAAATTATTAAATTATTAAGGATTTTATTTATTATAGCTGTGTGTCCACTCATCATGGCCAGACCATTAAGGCGTTCCTCTGCTAAATGCTTTTAACCATGTTTTCTGTCTTCTGAGGCTGCTAAAAATCGCTCTACTGTACAGGTCGTGTATGATAATGCTTTTTCCGTTTCGGGAAAGAAGGAATTTGTTTCTTTTAGGACATCAACATCTGTTAGATTTATTAGATCAAGCCTATCGTGCCACAATTGCTACCAAAGTTCGATTTGATTCTTTATGTTCGGTAAATCATAAAACTGGGCAATAGATTCACAAATTTGTTTTAGATTTTCAGTTTTCATCTTTTGCATCTGCGCTGGTGCTTTCCATGACATTTCTAGTTTCTGGAATTTAGTGAATTTAGATCATTCATAACTAGTTTCAGTTTGTGGGACGAGTAATGAAAGTAGAGGGCTTTGGTGTACTTTTCCTGACATCGTTGAACAACCATCAAAACCAAAACTTACGTATTTATTTAAATTTGGATTTTGTTTTGTCAAAAATTCATCTATGCTATGTGCAATCGATTTCTCATCCCAATCTTGTAGCTCAATGAATCCCATAAACATTTCTAGGACTTCCAGTGTTTCTTCATCAGTATATCGCATCCCAATCGATAGTTATTCAATGCCAGAAATATCAGCTGTTTCGTCTTCTATCAGCCTTAATAACACTTCCACAAATACTAATAATTTAATTTTGAATATCCACTGAACGGTAGCTTGCATTCTTTTTCCTCTGCTCAATATGTTTCTCTAAAATCAAATCTCCCGCGTCAATTCTCAAGAATACCTTCACCATAATGTTTACCTCACAGAGCTAAGTCGTATGACCCGTAAAACGTAATGCAGGAAATAATAGATTTTATAATTTTGTGATTTTCTTCCACAATTCCCTGGGAATATTTGTTCAGTTGGAAATCGACAGGCACACCTTCGAGAAAAGATTTAGCAGCTTTCAATGCCTTCTTATGGAAGTGAGTTTCAATGTGCTTTTTCATTCACTGCTCGTGAATAACTTTGAACTTAAAAAAGGCATTATGGTAAATGATCCAACTGCGGAATCTATTAATAGGAAGTCAATTGCTCGCACGGGTTCAGGACTTTAATCGTTTTGCGGCTAGCTACATTTGATCTCCTTGAACTGCCTTCCCTGCCAGTATATGTGATGCTCAAGAATGTCCACAGTCAATCAACTAAAACCAGTACTAGTATAGACAATATAGTGACATCGTATGATTGAGAATCCATCGATTATACTGTTTTCAATTCAAGTCATAATCATCATCATCAACATCCGTATGGAAAATAAGCATAATAGACCCTGGTCCACTAAAGGTTCAAGCATATCTTCAAAGAACATGCGATCTTTATCTCACCTAAGGAAATTCTGCGATAGTGTCTTCCAGAATGACCTAAAACTTATTCTAAACGTCTATTTAGGTTTAATGTATTTTATCAACTATTTTTGGAATCAAAATGGATTTTGCAAAGTTAAATCGAACAAATTTCTTCTCTTACATAACTTGAATCGATCAACATAATATATACTTTTGGTAGTTTAAAAATCTGACCTTTTGGCATAGGTAAATACCACCTAATCATTCTTGGATTCAATTGAAATTAGTAAACATCAAACACCTGCCAGGATTCAAATATAATGATATTGTTTAATGATAATTTTCAATCTATGAAAAGACATATCGCTCAAAGTGAATCTGATCTATCTGCAGGCAAGGTCATGGAATTGGAATGCGCGTGGGATAATTTCCATGAACTATCTTGGAGAAGGTAAAATTATCAACGACGAAGTTTATGCGAACTTATTGCAACGTTTGAGGAAAGAAATCAAGCAAAAACGGCCGCATTCGGCTAAGAAGAAGTGTTATTTCATCAAGACGATGCACCAGCTCACACATGTGTCATTGCTGTGGCCAAAATTAATGAATTAAACTTCCCTACCTCACGTAATCTATTAGCCAGATTTAACCCCCTTGTATTATTTTCTATTATCAGGCTTGAAAAAATGGCGCGGTGGTCAGAGATTGCTATTTTGAGAAGCTTCAGAAAAGTGTATGGAGCTAAAAGGATATTACGTTGAAAAATAAACATATTTTTGTGTTTTCTCTGTTTGGCCAGGTACTTCTGGGATTATACTCGTAGTGAGTCAAATTTTTAAGTAGAGACTGAAATTATTTTTCTTTTTCTCGACTAATATTTTGTGAATTCTGTGATTATTTGCATGTTATCTTTCTCATCTCTCTAGTTTGATGTTAGTGAATGTGACAAACTATATGGGTTTTAATTAAAACAATAGCAGCTTCCGCTCATGATAAAACTTGAAGCACAAAGGATAACGCCAACAAGAAACTTGAATATTATTAATCACACTTAATAATAATGAGATCGAAGCGTGTTCCTCTTCAACGTTCCTGAGAATGAGCTTTACGGTAATTAAAGTGATGATAACATCGAAGAAGCTCTGAATTGCAATTATTTTGTGATTGTTAATGTATGTAAAAACTGGCTTCTAGTAAAAGACCAAATTAAACAATAATATATTCAAGATTCTTCTATATAGTTGTATACAGGGTCTTGATATAAAAAATTCGGGAATGAGTAAAATTATGCTGATATATTTTCTTCGATGATTAGTGGCGGCTCATGCCCCATTAATAGCAATCGGTAGCTTTTACAAGGACAACCCGTACAATCTAAAGGTAGCAAAAATAAATTTTTCAATTGATTTTTTAACAAATAAGTAACCTCTGTTTAACTCGATAACATTTATGGTTTAAGAGGTATGTAGATATTTAGATCGTTGTACATGCCAAGAAAACTGTTCGCCATAAAGAGAAATTCTGAAAAAAATTATCATAAATTGTAATTATTTATTGAAATCACTCATAGGGGGTATGAAAACACAATCAAACATTTCTTGGAGCTAATGAATAAATGACTAAACTTGAGAAAGAATAATAATCATTTTTCATTTATTCAATAATGATGACATCGTACTTATGGTAGATTTCACCTTAAGTAAATATGCCGACATGCATTTGATGTATGGTTTGGCTTCTGTTAACTCGTCAGGAGTCAGTAGGTTCTATACTGAACGCTTTACGGGCAGAATTATAAAACTTTTTATTATACAAATCGTGAGAACATTATTTTTAATTGATTCGTCATTGTAATGTTAATATAGTTCAGTCAATTTAGGAGCAATCACTTCATTTAGTCCAGTGAATCGAGAAGCGTTTGCTACATTTTCTCCACAATTTTTCAACAATTAACTGATTTGTGATTTTCAAACTCTAAAGATGTTTTTGAAGCGTTTTTTCCCATGCTTCTGAGCGCCGCGCTTTTGAAAGGATTGGATAAAAGAAACGCAACTATGAATTTGCATGTTCAATACTTTACTTACTTACTTTATGTATCAAGTAAAAAAAAACAGGTGAGTGCGGTTAATTAACAGAAATATACACCTGGCAACCCAAACGCTGCGGCCGACTGAGAGCTGTCAACCATTTTTATTTTAATTTGTTACATCATTTTCTCTCAAATTATGTTGAATTGACTAAAAAAAAACATATAGCTGCAAGTTATAATTCCTACAGGGCATCCTTAATCCATTCCATACATTCTCAAGATTCCTTCGAAATTAATTTCATCAAAAGAACAGATACCTGTAGGATCAAGCAGTGGGATCCTGTACTAATAGTTTATGTTGTATTTGTGGTTAATAAAGTTCAATGCCCACAACTTTTTTATGTAAAAATATATTTTTTTTTAAGCAGAACGTGTTTAATTCTGGATATTCTACAATTAAATCTTTTTATTATTATTATTTTATTATATATTATTTTATTCTATTAAATCTAAAATTTTAGGGATGATTTGCACCCCACTGGGTGTAAGTTGTTGACAATGAATTTATAAAGGCTCACTGTTTAAAAAGAAAAACACTAACAAAAAAACAATAATGGGCTTTAACTGTCTCCTCTACTGATTCCTTTACCCTCTAATGTTTTCTCTACAATTTTCACTTTTATCTTTTTTATTTAATTCACGTTCTAACACCATGATTAAACGACTCTTGGTATTATCATTTCTTCCATATTTATTTTCTCACTTCATCCTTGTGATCTATAGATATAATCTATAATCATATGGTTGTTCTTGTTCTTCTAGTTTTACTCCTTCGCTAAGTCTCAGTCTTTTTCACAAGACTTATATGATATTTCTCTACAAAGTAGTGTTCCAAAATCTCCATAACCTTACAGATTTCTACATTTAATTTCTATTTTTACTTTTATTCTCTTTCTGGTGTTGTCTCGATGTATTTCTCCATCTTGTCTTTCACTACCAAAAACTATCTTACTCTTTATAATAGGGTCCTTGCATTTTTATTAAACCTCAACTACGTTTAGTATATCATTCTTAGTCACACACAATTTCTTAATTTTTTTAAACTGTATATTAGCTCAAAAGAAAATAAATTCAAATACCTTAATGAGGCGTCAAAACGGATTTGTTGTCACGATTGAGTGTGACGTAGAAAGTAAATATACAGAGGTGTGTGTTAAGTTATAAAGTGAGGTTAGAAGTAAATACAGTTTAAACAGAGTAGTTGGGAGTGTTTCAAAAAACACTCGTACGGCTGTGAGTATTCAATTTTTTAGAATAAAAGATGACGTATCGTTAGTGCATTGTACCAGAATGTACAAACACTAATATAAAAACACTAAATAAAGTTAAGTACAAGTCCCTCGAGCGACAAAAACAATGGTTTCAAGATATAAGAAGGGATTATGCAAGCGTCGAACCTGGCAGCCCAGTATATGTTTGTGAAGACCATTTCAATGTTAACTTATTGTTATTTTTTACTTGAAAGAGATTTGGAAAATTATATGATGTGTAAACTAACAGAATACAAAAAAATTATAAAAAAACTGCTGTTCCAAGCAAATTCGATAGCCAAAAACACTGGAAAAGGGCATTTCGTGAAACACCTTGTCTGTTGACATTAAAACGACAAAAAACTAACATGGAGAACTTCTTAGTGCCTAAACTTCGGCTGGCTGTTCAAAAGATGTATAAATGGATATCAACATTACAGAAGCTGTAAAAAGTGATTATGTACCAACAACTACCAAAATGATTTGTAAAAGTTGTTCAGTCAGCTACTTCGAATGCTTTAATCAAAACATAACCTTCAAAGCAACCATTAATGCATCTACCTCAGGTAGATTGTCCGATCTTGCTTCGATAAATCCTATTTTGGTCATAATTTCAATTAGAATAGACTTTGAAATCCTTACAAAAACACATATCACACTAAACAATTAATTACCTCCATTCACAACAACAGAATGGCGTTTCAAAGGCGACAAGCGGCGACCACGTTTTAGTATTTACTTACTTTCTACGTCACAACCGCAGTAACCAATAGAAACATGTTTTCTGTCACGTGTTATTATTTAAATTACACTACCACAACACCAACCTTCACAATTAGCGTGTTTCGATAACCAAGTAACTCAGTGTTGTGTAAACAGTGTGCTTAGTATGAATGTCATTAACCAAATTCCAGCTTAAACGACACATAAAAAACAAATCGTTATGAAATCAATATGGAGATTTTTGTAGGTATAACGAAACTTACAAGCTTTGTGTGAAAATAACTTCAAATATGCAAAGAGACGCTAATTTAGGTAAATTATTGACGGCTTGGTAATTGCAAACATCGATTGAAGAACGGAAATTTCGAGTTCCGGTCATAAAACAAATAGTTTCCTCGACCATCAACCTATATTACTAGCTGTTCTTACAACTACGATAACATTTAGATAATATCGGTCTTAAATTTGAACCGGACCCCGATTAATCGGACGCTGCATGTGCATATTCTATCTTACCTACGAGCTAATGAATTACGATAGAGGCAAGGATCTGTAATTTAATGGGTTTATGCTACTAAGCCCTAGAATAGTTAAGCCGTTATGTTTTTAAATAATAGATTTTAGTATGTTATAGAGAGAATTGTGCTGAAAAATTTGATATATATATATATATATATATATATATATATATGTAGGGTGCGGGAATCATCCCTTCACATAGTTTTTCAACTTTGATGTTCCATACTATCGTTTGTAAATCTATCAATTTTTTTGATTCGTGTTTGACCATGAAAAAGATAAAATTCTATGAATTTTTCTGTATTGCTGTTTATTGATTGATATTCTATCAATATTCTTAGTTAAAATTAGTAGTTAGGTTAGGTTAGGCTAGGTTATACTAGGTTAGGTTAGGTTAGACATGTGAAGCTAAACTATGATGTATAAAGTATACTTTTTTCTGGAATTTCAAAGTTGAAAAACTATGTGAAGGGATGATTTTCGCGCCCTACATATTTATATCAAATTTTTCAGCATAATTTTCTCTATAACATAATGAAGTTTTAACGAAATCGGAGGGGTATAACCTAATCTAGATAGTTAACAAAAGTTTCTCTTGAGTTTGCTGGAAACGCTAGATGGATATTTTAACATATATTATGTGACATTTTGGTTTTTATTTTGGACCTTTTTTAAGAAGATTGTGAAGCGTATAGAAAAGATCGATCGAAATTATATCAAAACTTATTAAGAATGTAATTCTTTAATGCATATTGCATATTTACTTTTGTACGGAATATGATATAATTCCAGAACCCCAATTCGGATCAGGCCCGAACACTCATCAAAAATCTGAAACTATCTTGACCATAGCCATAAACCAAGTGCACCTCTGCCATCTTTATGGATACCTAGAAGGCTTTTAATGGCATGCCGAACTTGTTAGGAAGCTTCTGACTATCCGACTGCCACATCCAACAATAAAATTGATATATTCATATGTCTCCAACCATTGCATCAGCGTCAAAGTCGGTCATTACTTATCCGAATATTTCACCCCACCTACCGGCGTTCCACAAGGCTCCATTCTGTACCCACTTCTTATCTATACGTAATACACCCCAGTCCCTTTTGACCCCCAAGTGAATGTCCTATTGTATGCATATGACATTCAATTCTCAAAAAACTTAAGCCAACATCTTCAATTATCCGAATTTCGTGCCCCAACATCAACCCCAAAACGTCCACCTGAGACCTTGAGGAGAGAGGTTCAAAATCCGCAGAAAAGCCGTCTTTATAGGAGTAAAATTCACTCACATATTCAGTTGGGCGGCTAATCAGTGTAATTGTGAGTGTTGGTGTAAACAGTGTATTCAGTATGAATATTGCAGTGTGGATATTCCAACTTGATCTTGAGTTCCATCAAGTTATCATTTTATCGATTATCAGCAACCATTTGTCTAAGCGTGAGGGGTTGTATTACGGTTGAGATAAAACTGGAGAGTGGAAATCAACCGTAGCTACAAAAGGTTACATTGACGACAACATATGTGACAAGTTAGAAACGATGAAGAAAATTTGTTGTAATTTTGCCATCACGGAATGTATTTCCTATAATATGACGGGTGGAGAGTATCCACAAATTATGAAAAACATTTTAAAACAGAAAATCAAACTATTTAGAAACATAGAGTTATATTAATTAGGATAATTATGTTGATAATAATTGATAATACAAAGCAATTTTATCCTGATAGATGTAGATTAATTATTGTATTCTATTCGCGAGTAATGGCTATTAATCATTTGAATGAACTAAGTCATCCTCATCAGTAATAGCTTACATCATTTGCCATTGAATAATAAACTATTATGTACAAACATCGATGTTTTCTATAATCCTATCACATGTTTTGCAACATATTTGTTTATATTTAAATCGGACGTGTATTAAAATATTCATGTTTGCTTGCCTCTATGTGTTTCGTTCATCCTCAGTCAATATTCAAATGAAAATATTAAACCATGAAATTATTATTAATAACGAATTGCTCTGGAATATGTAATTGAATTGCACGCAATACCCAATACAAAATGTTGTTGATCCGATATGCGTTTGCCGCATTGAATGTTTATAATAATTAACATACAATAAGTGATTCCTCACGTTCAGAATATTTGTTGATAGCATCAGGAGTGTAGGAGTTCTAATGACACATTATGGGAGATTATTATTGATGTTCCATATGTATATAGTTATATATATATATATGTATATATATACATATATACAGGGTGTCCCACTACGAGTTAAAACTATCTGTATATGGCAAAATACTTATACTAAAATCTTGAAAATTTCTACGTTTGGGTTTGTAGTATTTTTCAAGATTTTCGACTGTAATTTCAGAATTTTGAATAGAATACCCTGTATATTAATACATTTTTGAAATTCATTTAAAATTTCAGTATACATTTATTACAAAGTCCACTAAAAGTATACATAAAAAATTTAAACTTATTAAAAAATACGGTAATTATTTAATTTAGGTTGCATACGCCCGATTTCTTTTAATTTTTAGTATGTTATACAATTTTTTATGCTAAAAAAGAATATATAAATATATTGGGCGCAAAAAACATTCCTTCACATAGTTTTTATTATATGGTATACTTGATGCTGGAGAGGATTAGGGGCGGGGGCTCTGTTAAAAATTTGGACAATAAATGCTTCAATTCTATTTGATTATGAATAATGTCTTTTAAATGGAAATTCCCCAAAATACTGATGATAATGAGATCTAGTTCTTCCATAGCAGGGTATGTTATCACGAATATCTTGCCAAAGTCGCCTAATATTTTTAGTATGAGCCCAACCTAACCTAACCTAACCTAACCTAACCTAACCCAACCTTTTTTTTGTGGGTAGGAAAATCTTCGGAAGACTTCTGGGAAGGTGTCCCAGGTGTGCTGGATTCGCCCGCTGATCGGGCTTCTCCACCGGCGCATGTGGAGCCGTTCTTAGCGAACATCGCGTCACATTTGCTGGCTTTACTCTATGCTCCTGTTTCTCTCTTCGATCTATACATACACTACATACATAAACCAGACCAGTAAATGGGACAGCACATAATATAAATATAACATATAAATAAATAAAATACCTAATCTAAACTTATCCTGCTTTAAAAAATTTTTTTGAAATAAAGTAAAAAACTTACACTAACTTATTGTAATTAAAACCTAAACCTAAACTTATCCTGTTTTAAAATTTAAGTATAAATAAAACTTAACCTATCCTATTCTACTTTAAAATTTACGTATAAATATAACTTATTTTACTTTTAAAATTTTTAAATATAGATAAAAACTTAACCCTAACTTATCCTATTTTAAAATTCGTGTATAAATAAAGACTTATTCCTAGCTTATCCTACTCTTGAAATAAATAAAAGATTAAAATTATGTATATATAAGAAGCTAAAAATTTAAAAACTTGTATAAATAAAATCGATAAAATAGATAATAAATGAATAAATAAATTAGAACGACACTACACATTAAAAAAACCCCGTATATCATTCGTCACGCTATCTTTCTTTTACTTCCTTAGCCCTTATTATTCCCGTAACAATGTCAATAATCCGGCCGTAAACCTTCTTATCTCTGATGGCAGCGATCACCATACTTTTGCATTCCAGGGTGCCACTTCCTATTACATTTTTTATTTCGTTTAGTTCTTTCCGGTGGACTTGGCACTCCAGCCCCACGTGACGTGGGTCCTCCGTCACACCGCAGCTGGGGTATAGGTCGTCTCGTGTTTTTTTGATTCCATATGTATATTTTCTGAATGACCCATGCCCCGTTAGAAATTGTGTAAAAAAGTAGTTTGTTCTGCGGTGTGCGCACTTGTACCACTCCGTCATGTCTAGTATCAGCGTTCTCGTCCACCCGACCTTGGCACCCTCCTCTTGCCATTCTCGCTGTCATTTGTCCAAACTGATTTTTCTTTCTTCCTTATTAATTTTTTCAATTGTATTCCATTCTCTATCAGTTTGGACCCTGTTGTATATTCTGACGCTCTCATCGACAAGTATATGGATTGGTATAGAACCTGCGATGGTCTGCAGCGCTATTGCGGAGACTGTTCTATATTCGCTGCAGACTCGAAGCAGCGGTTTTCGTTGCGCCGTAGTATACATGTTTTTATATTTTTGAATTTTCATGACCTTTATTTTGTCCACAGACCTTAGGGCCGCCGCCAAGTCCTCCCTAACGGCTATTGTTGCCGTTTTTCCTCCCCCTCATCACACTTATTGCAACTTCGTTGTTCTTGAGACCCGTCTATGTGGATATCGCGTCTCTCAATTCGAGAGGGCAGATGGATGGGTCCATCTCCATGACGGTGAAGACCGCCTCTTCCCACTTCACCGTCATGCTCATCGTGTTATTTCCCACTTTGCTATTGATTTAATTTTTCGATCATTCTGTGGCCCCCTGTCCTCTAACTTTTACTAGGAGGTCCCCCCCGCCTGTTTTGCGGACTGACTCGACTCTTATGCCGAACTCGTCCACATTCACATTATTCTTAATCGACTTAAGCACCTCTGTATATTTTTGCCGTGCCACCATCACCTGTTACTCTCTCCTCCCCCTTTGTTATCCCTCCCCAGTTTATTTCCCCCCTCCTTCCAGCGAATTCTAGACTTTTTATAATTTTCCTTTTATCTACCCCTTCCCCAATGACTATTTTGATGCTCCTTTCCCCTTTCTCCTCCACCATTTTAACTAATTCCCTTATTATTTTAAATTCTTCCTCTTCTTCCCCCCCTAGTTTTACCATGTAGTTCAACCACTGACTACTGACTTTTATTATTTTTTGTTTTTAGATTGTTCTCTGTAATCTCTATTTGTCCCGTTTCCATTTCCTCCAATACTCCCCACATTTCTTCCCTTATTTTTATAATTGTTTCCACAGTTATCCCTCCCAATTCCTTTCCTATTAGCACAACGTTACTTTCCCTTCCCCTCAATGTATCCTTGATCCTTTCTCTTTCCCATTTTGTTTTTTTATGATTTTTCTCCTCCCATTCTTCTCCAGCTAATTTTTCCAAAACCTCATATTCCCCCCTGTATCTACTCCATCTATAATTTTTTTTGTTATTTCTTTTTTCCTATATTTTTCCTTCTTCTTGGTACATTCCCTACATTGTTTTCCTTTATTTTTTAGATTTTTATTAATTATATCCCTTAGCCCCTCTATTTTTTTAATTAATTTTTTGTCCCCTCCTAACAAGTTCTTTATTTCCGTTATTTTCCTATCTATCTCCCCTTCTTCCTCTCCCGTTATTATCGTTTCTCCCCCTTTTTTTGTTTCACTCTCTTCTATTTTGCTTTCCTCTCTTTCTCTTTTTTCCCCGTTTCCCCAAATATGATTTTTTTAATAGTGTTCCTCTCCTCTTTGTTCTCTTCCATTGACGTTTCCTCTTTGTCTATCATTGTCGATTGAATTCTTTCCGTGCTCCTGTTTACTTTTTTATTTCTCCTTTGTCTTTCCATCAATTCCTCTTCAAATTTTCTTCGTTCCTCTTCCTCTTCCTCCATCCTTCTCACCTCTTCCTCCACCGATCTCCTCTTCTCCTCCTTCTTAAATTCAATTTGAATGTTTGGTTCCATATGGTTCTCACGAGTTGGGACGTGTGAATGTCCGGCGAGGCAGTGCTCCCTTATCCCGCTAAGGCAGATTACTCTGGGAGGTCGCCAGGTATCCCAGAGGCACCGTTTGAGACTGACTCACGCGCAGCCACACATCCCATAACCACGATAGCTCGACAGCGTAGGATTACAGATTCTTTTCTCGAGGTTTATTCCTCTATGTCTTTTTGGTCCGCGAGCGATTATTGGGGAACGCATTTGTTGGTCATGTTTCCTCTTATAAAAGATTGAACGACTCGGTACCGACCACTCCTTTCGGAGACACCCTATGAGCCATTGGAACGCGTCGTGTCGGGTAGACTAAACCCCATCTCAGGGAACTCGCGTCGAGGATTCGGGTCGACTCACTTCCTGCTTCCTCGACCCGACCTCTCCAACCTAATCTAACCTAACTTAGCCAAAGCTAACCTAAAGTATGTGAAGGAATAATTTCCGCGCCATATATATATATATATATATATATATATATATATATATATATATATATGTATATATATATTGAATTAATCAGATAGTTTTAACTCGTGGGACACCCTGTATAATGCCGTATGTGAGTCTAGTCGCTTCCTCAGTGTTCTACTCTGAAAATGGTTAAATTCACAGAAAAATGTATGAGAAATTTTTTGTAGATAAATCTACTAGGAATCATTTTTATGATAGCCGCTATTGACATCCGAATAATAGATCGCGAGATATTTGTGAAAAACGTTTGTGACCTTTTGACCTTTAATACTTTTTTAGCCAATACGATTTCAATGTGGATTTTCCACATCTTTATAACAACAACGTAATAGAGGTGTGTACAAGAAATTAACTCACTAGAAATTTTTTCGCAGTTAAAACCTAAAATGACTGGACTATTTTTTTTTATTTCAGTTTAACGTGCTTCAACAGCGCTGGTCATTGGCACACAAAAACAATCATAAGTTAAATACATTCGAATTAAATAAAAATAAAATTACAGTTAAATACAGTTACATACAAAAAATAAAATCTGTTACAATGTATAAATTAAATTATATTTTCTTGTACAGCTTGGTGGCTTTAAGGAACTGCACGATTTTCCTTATTTCAGTCGGGCAATTAAGTGTCTCGTGGAGGTTGGTTTTCGTATCAAACTGTTGATATGCGGTGGAATATTCTCTGCAGACGGCGAGGATGTGCTTAACAGTCACAGGAACATGACAAGTTCGGCAGACAGGACGACTTTCTGACGACATCAAATAGCCGTAAGTTTCGCGTGGTTGAAGCGAAGTCTTTTTATTGTCACAGCTTCTCTCCTATTCAGAGAGTTTAGGGAAATGTGAGAAGTAGTTGGGTGGATTTGATGTAGTACTGTAGTGCTTTTGCTCCATGTATCGTGCCAAGATTTTTTAGTGAGGTGTTTGAAACTAATCTTCAGATCATTGGCCAGCTGTACTGGAATTTCAAGATGATTTTTTGTGGCGTGTTTGGCATGGCGATCGGCACATTCGTTTCTAGCAATTCCAGTGTGCGATGGAAGCCAGATGAGAGAGACTGTTATATCAAGAGCAATGAGAGTTTAGTAGGTGTGATGAATGTTTTGGACTATTGGGTGGTCGGTGAATATGGTTGTGATTGACTGTATGGATGAAATAGTGTCAGTACATATGGCGATATGTTTATGGGGAGAAGAAATATATTTGAAGGCTTGAAGGATACTGTATAGTTCACCAGTGTAAACACTACACGTCGAGGGTAAGCGGAAACAACTTATGAGTTCGTGTTTTGTAGTGACTGCACAACCCACACCGGATTCAGCTTTGGAGGCATCCGTATAGAGAATTAGGTCGAAGGAATTTTTATGCATTTTTTTTAGGCATTTTTATGAATTTTTATCATTTAGTGAGGTATCTAGTATGGGAATATTTTTTATCCACGGGGGAGAAGAAGGCGAAGAAAGTGGAAAGGTCAACGAGAGGTTGGTATTTTGGAGTAGAGGTGTGAGTAATTGAGGGATTGAATTACTGTTGTTCCTGAGTTGTTAGGTACGGAAGTGGTGGTAAGTAGCGAATGGACAGGATTAGAAGGATTGGAAGATACTTTAGCAGCATATGACAGGAGAAGAGATTGTCGTCTTAAGAATAGTGGTGGCTCATTAGCTTCAACATTGACACTAGCGGCGTGGCTTGAGCGAAAGGCGCCAAAACAAAGACGAAGAGCGGTGTTGTGTAGAGAGTTCAACAAGTCAGTTTTAGACTTGGAAGCGGACATATAGATAAAACAACCATAGTCAAGCTTTGAGTATTGAGTGAGTTTATTCAGTATTGCACTTCTGGATATAGAGTCAAAAGCGCCTTCAATGTCGAGAATAGTTGCTATGACGTCCTGATGGTTATTTAATGCAGAGGAGATATTTGTTTGCAAGAGAACAAGGTTGTCGTATTTCGATCGATTACGTCGAAAACCGGATTGTGCGTCGGGAATAAGTTTGTATTTTTCAAGAAACCATAGGAGTCTTCTATTGATTATTTTTTCAAGGAGTATACAAGTAGTGCAAGTGAGTGAGATTGGACGGAAAGACTTAGAGGATGATGTGGATTTACCTGCTTTTTTAATTGGAATTTACAGTTGCGCCATGCATCAGGGAATTGGTGAGTATTCCAAATAATGGACTGGACTATTAGTTGCCCTTGATCTCAAGAATTTCTATATTAACGCGGAGTTATACAAAAATAATGATTTCTATTTTGATAGCTATAACTTACATTTGTTTGGACCGAGAATTATAATAAAATTACTTCAATCAAGTATGACAGGATTTCCTGAAAAAAAGTTCATAAATTCTGCTAAAAACCTTAGAATGTACATAATAATCATGCCTCCAAGTTCCAGTACTTTAGTGTATAAAATGCCCACACGACATGATATTACAATAAATTGTATACGGTATCGCAGCAATATCACCTGCAAGGTATAATTACGTAGTAAATGTCAATAATAAAAAGTTAATCACAATATTTCATACATATATCAGTAATGAAAGTAAAAATCTCTGTCAAAACATAGTTACATGCAATTTTAGGGCGGGTTCACACTGAAAAAATGTAATAAACAGAAATGTAACTGCCGACAGAGTCGGACTTTATCGACAATATTAATTTTGATAAACAGAGTGTTCCAAAATTATCTTTACAACTTCAAAAATTCGTAACTATAAATAAGATATTTATATCAGGTCTTTTGCATGTATTACTGCAACTAATAAAGTTTTTTTAGTACACTTCAACACTAAAAGCTTGTGTAAAGCGGCGTTTCAAATCATCAATGTCATTAACTGGTGTCCGGTAAACAATGTCCTTTAAATAACCCCACAAAAAGAAGTCGAGGGGTGCTATGTCGGGAGACCTTGGTGGTCATGGAATTGGGCCATCCCGTCCCGTTGGAAAAAGTTTCGTTGTTGTGTTCCCGAAATGCTGTAAATCAGTGTGGTGGTGCACCATCCAGTTGGAAGTTAACAATCGACTGTAATTCTTCCAACTGAGAAAGAGCAAAGTTTTGATGCATATCCAGGTATACGCAGCAAGTAACTGTGGTTTCTATGAAGAAGAAAGAACCAATGATTGTGTTGTGCATAAGCCCACACCACACATTAAACTTTGGACTGTCTCGTTGAAGCTCGACTACTGCATGTGGGGTTTCAGAACCTCAAATTCGTACGTTGTGGTGGTTTATTCTACCAGACATACATGGAACGTGCCCTCATCATGAAATACGCCTTTTTCAAGAAATCTTAATACGTTGTAATATGTCTAACTGATATGATTCTCAGTACAAACAATTTATTGTAATTTCAGTCTTACACATAAAAGAACAAGATTGATTAGATCGATTGACAGGCGTCAAGTTACATTAACAACATTTGACAGTTAAATAAAAATTGGTTGTGTTCCATATATTCTAACACCCTCCCTTGGAACACAACCACATTTTTATGTTACAATACAAATGTTTATCACTAGTCGTACCTTTTGTTAAACTATCTGCCTCCATTTTTTCACCTTTTATATACAAAAATTTAAATTAGATTATTTACATGACTCTTCAGAAAATGATAGCGTATATCAATATGTTTTCATCGAGGTAGATAACAATCATTAGTAGTCAATTTAATTGCACTCTGGTTATCGCCAAGATATTGCACCACCCTGTAACATAAATAAATAACCAGTGCACGACTTTCGGTCGCGCACATCACTGGCCCAATCTGCATCACAATAACCTGTGATTTCTTCATAACCTCTTTGGTGTAAACTAACTGTAAATTTTTAGTTCCTTGTAGATATCTAAATATTCTCTTCACTACAGTCCAGTGCTCTCTATTTGGTTTTTTATTAAATCTACTTAATGTATTGTCTGCAAAGCATATATCTGGACGAGTTCCTTGTGCCACATATAACAATGACCCAATTGCTTGCTGATAGGGACAACTAAACTCATCTTCATCTTTACTCATGAATTTCATACCAATTTCAAATGGTGTTTTCACAGGTTTGCAGTCTGACATTCTGAAACGAGTCAAAATTTCAGTTATATACTTTTCTTGATCAATCATTACTTTTTCTTTTTCCCTCTTAATGTGTAAACCCACACATTGACTTGCTGGACCAATATCTTTCATATCAAAAAGCACCTTCAATTTTTCCTTTAAAAGGATTTTAACTGACTCTTCAGCAGTAAAAAGTAATAAATCATCAACCCTAGACAGCTATAAATATATTTTTCTCAGTGTTATAGTACACAGAAGGATCTGTTTTTGACTGTTGCATTCCTAATTCTTGCAAAGCTTTATTTAATTTAGTATTCCATAATCTGCTGGCCTGTTTTAAACCATATATGGATTTATTTAATTTACATACCTGAAAACCTTGTTTATAATGTTCAGGGTGTTGCATAAATATTTCTTTATCAATATCTCCTTGAAGAAAGGCTGACACTGCATCCATCCGATCAATCTGTAGCTGATATTTAGCTGCTAAGGCAAATAAAAAACGAATTGTTGTGTACCTGACAACTGGTGAGTATGTTTCTTCGTAGTCAATGCCCTTTTTCTGTTCATAGCCTTTTATAACAAGTCTTGCTTCGTAACGTACAACGTTTCCACTCTGGTCTGTTTTTGTTTTAAATATCCATTTGCAAAGTAAAGCCTTTTTTCCTCGACAAGGATCTGTTGAACTCCACGTATTGTTTTTCATCAGAGAAGTATATTCCTCATCCATAGCCTTTTCCATTTGTTAACCAGTGGTGAAGTCAAAGCTCCTTCAACTGTCTGTGGGTCGGTCAGTTCAGTAAAGAAACACATATGATTTTCATGCATCACTGTGCTGTTTTCACGTGTACGGAGTGATCGAACAGTTACATTACTATCATAGTCCTGTCTTACATGTCTAGGTGGATAGTAAGTCTCATCTGTTTCATACTCACTTGATTCTTCGCTTCTACTTATAGGTTCATTCAATTCCTTACTTGATGACTCCTGAGTGTGTATTTCCTGATTTTGAATATCAGATGACATCCCAGTACTGGTAGGAGCAGTGCTATTACTGGCTGACCGGCCCTCCATGTCTGCAACTTCAACATGGGAAGGTATAAGTATATTATTATCTTCAGTATACTTCTCAATAAAAGTTATGCCTCTACTTTTTACTACTTTATGAGTTAAAGGATTTATTAATCGATATCCTTAGGAATTTTCACAATAACCTACCATCAACATTTTCTCAGATTTTTTATCCCATTTTTGACGTTTTTCTTTTGGTACATGTACCATAGCAACAGAGCCAAAAATCTTTAAATGAGATAAATTGGGTTTTTTACCTTTCCACAGTTCATACGGTGTTTTAACTTCCAAAGCCTTTGTAGGAGATCTATTTACAATATACGCAGCAGTTGCCAAAGCTTCAGCCCATAGTTTTTTCTCCAGGTTGGCATAAAACAACATACACCTTGCTCGCTCCACTAGTGTTCTGTTCATTCGTTCTCCCAAGCCATTGTGCTCTGGAGTGTACGGAGTAGATGTCCGATGAATTATACCATGATGAGTTAAAATTTTCTCAAAATTGTTATTACAGTACTCTTTAACATTATCTATGCGTAACTTTTTAATTTTACAATCATTCTCTACTTTTGACTTGAAATCTTTGAACGTATCAAGTACACTCATTTTATCTTTAAGAAAGTACACATGTACCATTCGTGTGTAGTCATCAATAAAAGTTATAAAATATTTCTTACCTCCATATGAAATATTTTCCATAGGGCCACATAAAGCAGAATGTATTAGTTCAAGTGGTCTTACTGCTCTTGAACCTACATTTTTAAATGGCAACCGAGCATGTTTTCCCTCGCAAAAATGAATACATGTGATCACATTACCTTTGTCTGAAGTCAAAGACACACCTTCAACACAATTTTGCAGTTTCTTAATATCTGAAAAATTCAAGTGTCCCATTCACAGATGCCACAGATAAGTGTCATTAGAATTCACAGCACTTGAAGTCAGATGAACCTCTTCTCCACTTATGTTCATAACGTATAGGTTATTTTTTAATACTGCATTACAGATAACCTCTCCTTTAGCATTCTGAATGTCACATCCCTTGTCATAAAATTTAACATTATGCCCATTCTTCACGATTGTGCTGACTGAAAGGAGATTGGCAGCTAAACCAGGAACAAACAGTACATTTTTAACTTGTATTTTATCTTTCTGATTTATTTGAATGTCCACACATCCTTTTACAGTTAATGGCTCTCTATTTCCCACAGTAACACTTTTCACAGTTGGCTCAGTGACATTATACAACCAGTCATCTCTGCAAGTCATGTGCAAAGATGCTCCTGAGTCTATTAGCCATTTATCACTCACATTTTGTTTAACAGTTACTGGGAAAGCAACTACAAAACTTGAACCTTCTCCTTTATTCGCTAACTTCTTTGGTTGTTTACATAGTTTAGCAAAATGAACATATTTATTGCAATTATAGCATCTTGGTCCTCTGTTTTTAACTTGCTGAGTATTACTTCTGGATTTCTTATAATTTAAATAAAAGACTGTTGACTTTGATGTACTAATTTCTTGTATTAGCTTAGACTTAACTGAATCAGCACTTATTTTAATGACTGAGCTCTCAAGCCCCATAATCATGGTCTTGTATTCATCTGGTAAGCCTGCCAGCATCAAAGTACCAAGCCATTAATCGTTTACGTCAAAATCAATGTTACGCAGCTTGTGAGCCCTTTATTATCAAAAGCTTGTTGTAAACATTCCCATACCTTTTTGCAGTTGAACAATCTTGAACATGAACATAATTTTGAGGGTCCAGAAGTAAAATCAACTTGGCTTTGGCCTTTACATCCTTACTTGCTTCAATTGGTTTGTTATCAGACAGTTCGATACAACACCACAAATCCTCATGCTGTAAATATGTTTTCATACTGAATTTCCAAGTGGAAAAATTTTCTCTTCAGACTAGTTTTTCCAAATTAAACAAATTTGAACCCATTTTGAAGATGAAGTTTGACGAGAAGCACATTGTAATTATAACCTCCAAATTACTAAACAGTTGTATAATCACTTCTTTCAGTCTTCTGTTATTTCCACGGAACTACGCTCTGCTACCATAAAGGAAAATTACGTGGTTTGAAAATAATAACATATGATTTTCAGTACAAACAATTTATTGTAATTTCAGTCTTACACATAAAAGAACAAGATTGATTAGATCGATTGACAGGCGTCAAGTTACATTAACAACATTTGACAGTTAAATAAAAATTGGTTGCGTTCCATATATTCTAACAGTTGGTAACAGTGCCTGTAACAACTGTACCCTATAGGCCTACAGACGCAACTGTTTATGAAGAACTCTGTGGATTGTGGTTGTAGGCATTTGGAGCTGCCTTGAAGCCTGAGTGGACACGTGGATAAGTCTCCGGTAACGGAAATAATAAGTTGGATATTACATATATTCAACGATTTTCAAAAGGCAGAGTGAGTAAAAATTGTACAGAGAATAACTGATAAAATATACACACCATTATATAATATTTCCACTCGCCAGAACAGCCGTATGAACTCAAAGAAATTTACAACAGTACCAATAACAGATTTTTTAGCGATGATTTGTCAAAAAGTTTTTATTCGTAGTACAAGATTAAGCTTGAAGATCAACGTGAAGTTATAGTGAACTGGTACACCACAAAATACTCACCTGCAATTCTTGATCCAGTTCAGTGGCGGACTAAGCCCGTCAGAGACTCGGGACGCAAAACTGCATTCAAAAATATAGTTTTACAAGCTTTTTATTCAGTTCACATTTTTATATATAAATAAGTGTTTATGTTTATTTCCTTAAAATCTGGCAAGTGAAATTTGAACTCGACTCAAATTATTTAGACTAAATAAACAAATATACCTACAATATGGAATGTATATGGGCGAAGAAAATAAACTACGAATCGATCGACAAAAAAAATTTTTTTGTAGCGTATTATATATGTTTTCGTGCCTTCATTTTACTGAACTCCTCAATAACTTCTTTGGAATCGATTTCATTTGAAATTTTTCTTTCTATTGAAAGCACGGCAAGATTAGCCAGTCATTCTTGACCCATTGTAGATTGAAGATCAGTTTAAGTTTTGAAAAACTCCTCTCGCATGTTGCAACCGAGATGCAAATGGTCAAAAAGTATTGACATATAAGCGATATACAGAGTAAAGACTCACTGAAGTCTCATTTTATTATAAATTGAATGATTTCTTCGGATCTCCATTTGGCAGCTACGTCCATATTCGTATCGGTGGCTTTTACATACCTGCGGTACCTTTTTAATTCTTGGAAAACTTGCTCCTTGTCAAATTCACCATAAATTTGTATCAGAGCGTCATCTAATGCTTCTAGCGTGAACTTTTTTTCAATAATTTGGAAAATATTATTGATTTGTTTTATGGCCCCGTATCGTAACGACAATTCTTGTATACATTGACCGATGTATTTCTTATACTCATTCAAGGCGTTTAGTTTGGTGATTCCTGTTTCCAGAGTCATTTTTGGAGACTGATAATATTGTTGAACTAAATCTACCTCCTCTAGTATATAAAGCCAGAATTGTATATAGATTAGAAAGGTCAAATCACAAACAGCCGGTAGGAACAGGCTTGCTTTTGATCTTGTATCAAGATTTGCTTTTGTTGGATCTTGAAAATATTCCAAACTACTCACAATCGTCTCTATGTTTTCTTTTACAATTTTTACTGTCTCGTAATGAGCACTCCAGCGTGTATCCGATAAACGTACTTGAATTTTTTCCAGTTTTCTCTTTCAGTAATTGCCATCTATGTGTACGAGGATATGTTGAAAAATTCTTAGCCTACTATAGAACCAAACAAAATTTCAATGTCAAAATATTTTATTTCTTAACATATTCTCCTCTTAATTGGATACATTTATTGAAACGAACCTACAACGTCTCTAGACCTTTCAAAAAAATGTTTCTTCTTGCTCTGCAAACCAGATCTCCACAACTTTTATAACCTCCTTGTTGGAAAAAAATTACGACCTTTTAAACTTTTTTTCAGTTGAGGGAAAAGATGATAGTCGGACGGAGCAAAATCTGGTGAATAAGAGGGGTGTTCTAGTAATTCAAGCCGTAAAACACCAATTTTTTGCATGGCAACATCATATTTGTATGCAGAGGCGTTGTCTTGCAAAAACAAAACACCTTTGGATAGCTTTCCGCGTCTTTTCCGTAATATCCAGTTATTGCTCTACCCTTATCCAAAAAATCAATGATGATTACTCCATGGCAATCCCAAAAAACTGAGGAAAAAAATTTTCCAGCAGATCTCTGGACACGAAACTTCTTACGTCTTTGAGAACCAGAGTGTCGCCATTCCATCGATTGTTGCTTTGTTTCTGGATCGTAGAAATGTACCCAAGTCTCATCCATACTAACAATTAGGTTTAAGAAGTCTACATCGTTTTTAAATCGAACAAAGATTGAGCGTGATGATTCTACCCTAGCACGCTTTTGGTCAACATTCAAACATTTGGGTGTCCATTTTGCAGCAATTTTTCTCATGTCCAAATTGACGTGAACTATATGATGAACGCGTTCGTATAAAATATTCAGTGCTTCAGATATCCGTTTTAGCCCAATTCGACGGTCTGATAAAATCATGTCATGAACTGCATCGGGGACTGAAATAGAAACTGGCCTTCCCGATCAGTCATAATGTTAAATGGAAAATTTACCTCTTTTGAAGCTTGCAGTCCAATTTTTTACGGTCCCATACGACGATCATTGATCACCAAGGGTATTAAGCATATCTTCGTAAATCTACTTACCTCTCAACCCTTTTAAATACACGTACTTGATGAAGGCTCGATAGCTCAAATTTTTCGATTTTCACAATTCCGATGGACATCTTTACACAAACTTTACACTGACACTCTTAATAAGTTATTGTCCGTTGCTATGATAACGAAATATTTTGTTTATGCATGGAACTGGTCTTAGCTAACTAGATACCAATACATCCTCGTATGAAAGCTGATTAAAACACTTTCGAGAGTTTCGAGATATTAAAAAAATCAACTAATTTCTAGAAAAAAAAATTAATCTCTTTTGTTTTGTTTGTTGTGAAGGTCTTACGTCAAGTGTTTTGCATATAATTTCACCTACTTTCATTTTTATTTGATATTAATCACATTCAAGGATATCACTTGTTTGATTTGGTCCTATTGAAATGTGTCCTACTTAGATAGACCAACGCTACAAACAATAATTAATCGATATTATTAAGCATTTGTCAACTAAGTAATTGATTATTATTTAATATGATATATACATACCAAAATTGGAAGAAATTCAATGAAACAGCAAGTTCATACATGTACTTAATATACATACTTTGTAATTGAGTATAGTCGAATTCACTTGTGATCAAATTCAGGTTGCCTAATTTTGGAATGAAGACTATTATAATTTGAGCTATACATATTGATGACAGAGGAGGCACGAACACAAGCGATGAAAGCATCAAGTCAGCGGCTGTCTGAGAGATATAGTCTGGGGAAATAAAGCGATGAGCTCACAAAGCAAGACCAGAATCTATAAAACGTGTGTGAGACCTATTCTCACATATGCCTCAGAAACCACAGCGGAGACCACAACAACAAAAAGAATAATGACAACCACAGAGATGAAAATACTGCGAACCATCAAGGGAGTTACCCTCAGGGACCGAATAAGAAGTGATGACATAAGAGAAGCATTAAGCATACAGGATGTGGTGAGATGGGTCAGAGCACGAAAAAGATTCTGGAGGGATCACGTTGCAAGAATGCCAGAAGACAGATGGGCTAAAACTCAGAGACCGAACACACGCAGACCTGTAGGCAGACCACCAAAGAGGTAGTACGAAAGCTGGAGTTCAACTTCTCAGGGAGATCTAGGAAGAGGGCCAAACATTCAGGATTGAACAGGACCTGGTTCTATTGAAAGAAGAAAAAGAAGAAAAAGAAGAAAAAGAAGAAAAAGAAGGAAAAGAAGAAAAAGAAGAAAAAGAAGAAAAAGAAGAAAAAGAAGAAAAAGAAGAAAAAGGAGAAAAAGAAGAAAAAGAAGGAAAAGAAGAAAAAGAAGAAAAAGAAGAAAAAAAAGGAAAAGAAGGAAAAGAAGGAAAAGAAGAAAAAGAAGAAAAATAAGAAAAAGAAGAAAAAGAAGAAAAAGAAGGAAAAGAAGGAAAAGAAGAAAAAGAAGAAAAATAAGAAAAAGAAGAAGAAGAAAAAGAACATATTGATGTATGACCTAAATCAGTGTTTCCTAACCAGTGTTTCAAGTTATTGTGACCTATAACAGTGAAACGCTAGTTAAGACCAAATGACTCCGCTTTGGTCGAAGCAAATGAAAAAACCTTCGACTTCAAAGGTTAAACGTCGTATGTTTTGCGACGAATACTTAGCTTTCGCAAGTACCAGTTTAAACAATCTAAGACAGACCTCGACGTCATTTCGAAACGAAACACCTAGAATATCGTGACATATTGAATGCCTTTTTCAAAGTTAAAGCTTCGATATTGTAACAAAGCAAAAAAATATTGATGAAGACTGCTACTTGGACTGAAAATGCTGTATTAGCGTCCTACAAAGTATCCTTGCTAGTTGCAAAAAGTGGTAAGCCCCACACCATTGCTGAAGAATTAATTTTACCGTGCGATAAAATTATGATTTCGGCTATGTTAGGCGATAGAGCTCCAAAAAAATTGGACGTTGTATCGTTATCAAACAACACAGTGAAGAAGAAAATTGATGAAATGTCTGGAAATGTTGAAGAGCAGTTGATTTTGAACGTTAAATCGAGATTTTATTGTTTTTAATTAGATGAAAGCACATATATTAGCAATGATGCAAATTTGCTTGCATATGTTCAACTGTTCAACAGCATGCTCCAGGGTAAGTGATATTTGAAGTGTTGAACAACTTTATGTTCACTTATGAAATTACATGGGACAAATGTGTGGCAGTTAGCACGGATGGGCTCTGACCGGGACACGAATAGAGCCTCAGGCGCGCGTGAAGAAGATGAATCCAGCTATTATCTGACATCATTGCTGCATTCATAGGAAAAATTGAAAACTGTTAGATGACATAGTGCAAGTGATGAATTTTATCAAAGCTAGGCCTTTAACCCATTCAATACGGAAAGCGTGCCGGCGCGCTCTTTGATTCCTTACCCACTGACGGTACGCGTGCCGACGCGCACGTTTCCCTTCACTTCACAACTCGACACAAAACTATCCGTTACAACCAAAGGACTCAGCTTTGTACTCCCATGATTCTCAAAGAAATAGTGTACAATACGCCGTTTACCGTTTTAAAATCGGACAAGTGAAAGTATGCCTTTTTTAAATTGAATTTTAGTGGCTTTTACTTTTGTTGTAGCTTTTAATTTTTACATTCCACCTGTAAATAAGTAAAATCATACTGAATAACTAAATCATTTTTATAAATTGCCTTTTTTCTAATTAAAAATATTTATTTCCAACATTTTGTTGAGTCTATTTTATAAAACTATTTTTGATAAATGACTTTTCAATTTGTACATAAAAATTCTAATAAATTAGATCAAACATTTCATTTTTAAATTTTTTGTTTTGTTTTGTTTTTAGTTATTTTTCAAGTTCTGGGATATATTTCTCCATAAAACATTCTGTTTTTATTTTTTTTTATTTCACTATATCCCATTCTAACTTTTAAAAACAATATCGTTTCTATATTTTTCACAGTTAATTTTTTTAATCGACTTTCAGAAGTTAGAATACGATATAATCATGAACATCATTCAAAGAAAAACCCCGGCCCGGCCTGTCCATATAAACTCCCCTTGTGCTTAGTTGATTGTTTCGTAAACTATCATAAAAATATGGAGTTGTAATTGTAGTACATAATTGTATTGATATAAATATAATTTTAATAATATAAATTTTCTTGTATTAATTTTAGTAAATAAGTGAGTTTTTGAAAAATTGTATAAATAATAAACATTTTATAAATAAAATGTTGTTCATTTATTATATTTCCTACAACAATTTTATTTGATTTACAAAAAAAAGGTGAAATATGATATGTATATGATTTTAAATAATCTTCAACGTAATTAATAAACACAATTACATTTTTTGAAAATGTCGTTTATGATTTTTTTATTGTTCGTTTAATTTCTCGGTCTTGGAACCAACAACGAATTAGTTACGAGGTAAGTCACGAAGTTAGGCTACCCGCTACACAGGTGAACTGATCCCTGTACCACTGACGGAGAGCGTGCCGAGACGCACCCTCTTAATTATAGGAAATAGGAACTTGGGATTTTTTTGAGCATTTTTTTATTCAAATTAATGTTAGATAAAATAATTTGTATCCAAAAGCCTTTCCGTCAGAGCCAAGGGTTTATCTTAAATAGCCCCGTACTCAGTGATAATCTGTCAAAATGACTGCCGTATTAAATGGGTTAAATTCCTGTATTTTCGATATCATTTGTGAAGAAATGGGAAGCATTCACAAGGAAAGTTATTATCAAGTTTTTGGGTGAATCTAAAAACAGATTATAAAGAGATGTCGGACAAAGCACTGAAGCATTTACTGCTTTCTTCAATCACATACCTATGTAAAAAGGCATTCTCTACTTTTGTATATACAAAAAACCAATACAGAAACAGATTACAAGTAGAATCTGATTTGAGATTACAACTTAGTACCTGGAATACAAACTAATACGAAAGAAAATAACAATAAAAACAATAAAAGATATGTTATTTGGCATATAAGTATTAAAATCGAAGATTAAAAGTTTTTATGTATCTTGCAAACTACAGGGTGAACAAAATTCTAGATCTGTAGTGTATACATAACTTAAAAAGATATTCAGCAGGAATAGAAATTGTATCAAGCATTCGTCATATTATATAAGATTTCCTCTCAATTTTTCAAATCTTTAATATGGTCAGAAGGTGACTAATGTTATTCAAGCAATTTATATTCACTAACTATCTACGGTGGCCTGATTAATATATAAAACCACACCTCATAATTAAATTTTGTAATTGTGTATACAGCGTAATAAATTATAAGTATTGTTAGTTGAGTAGGAACAAATTATTACCTATTACAATCTCTTGTCACATGTGTATTACGGACACGTTGGTTGTACTAAATAAAGATTTATTAGATTGGAGTAATTTGAAAGCGATACGAATATTTTTAATAAGAAAAATATTGGACTGATTCAGAATAACGTGTTGCTTATCTATACAGTGGTTTTTTAGTTTATACTTAAAAAAAAATTAATACGAAGACTGTTTTAATCGGGGAAAAGAAAATGTATTGTAAGATTATCAAATGTTTTTAGCGAGATAAAAATGTCATAATGATGCTATGATGGTTTTATGACACATTTTTAATTTCAAGTGCAATATACAGAGTTTCCTGTATTCAACAGGAGTTGAAACTGTAAAATCTCTATATGGCAAAATACTTATAGTAACATTTCTACGTTTGGATTTTCGAATACCATCTTTTTAACTGAAATATATTCAAAGATGGCCGAGGATACCCATGAAGATATGAAAATGGTTTCTGTTCAGTTGCTTAAACAAAATCAGACGTATTTGAATCTATGTAAAAAATTTTTCATACTATACAGGGTTCGTATAAAAAGTGTTCAAAGCTCACTTCATAAAGTAGTAGACTTTGTAATAAATGATTTGACTTTTTACCGACCCAGACAAGATAAAGAAAAATAATTTTTCATTTCTTAGATCTTGTATCAATGGGTCAAAATTAAATTCCGACCACACCTGCATCAATAAAAATTTACAGGAAATATTCAATATATGGGCTTAAGGCTTAGGTGTAAGAAAGTGTACATGAATTTGCCTTATTTTTCACCCCTAAATGCATTAAAATAGAAAAAATCAGGTAGTTCTATTTAAAAAAGTGAAAAAATTTGATATTTATGTAGTTAAACTTTGAACACATTTTATACTTAGCCTGTATAAAATGAAAAATTTCTCATCATAGACTCAAATACGTCTAACCCTGTTAAAAGCAATCGAACAGAAACCATTTTCATATCTTTAAGGATATTCTCGTAAAAAAATAATTTATAAGGGTTTGCAACGGTCAAATTTTTTATAAAAAAATTAATAACTCAAATAGTATGCATTTTTCGAAAAAAGCTTTTTGATAAAAGTATACTAAAATTTCACATGAATTCCAAAAATGTATGAATATAGAGAGTGTTCTATTTAAAATAACAAAGTTACAAATGGAAGCTATAAATTTGAAAAGTTTAAAAGATCGTATCCGAAAACCCAAATGTAGAAATTTTCATGATTTTATTATAAGTATTTTACCATATACAGATAGTTTTAAATCATAGACGGACACCCTATATACGTTGTACACTACACACCAATGTGGTACAATTAGGTGGAGTTTTTATATACAATGCGTTCCATATGTATGGAATATACAGAGTGAGTTACCTATGGAACGCCTAAATTATCTCGGAAATGGCTTGTACGATTTTTATCAATTTTTGTGTACAAGGGTCCTGTGATATTGAGGTGGTATTTACATTGTTGTTAGATCTTCCCGGAAAAATAATAAACTTTGTTATTTCGAATAGATCACACTATATATTTTATGTTTTCAGAGATACTTATTTGCAGTTAATGAACAAAAAATTTGTTTCTGATGAAGCGATGTTATATTTAAATGGAAAAATTCAAAAACAGAACTTTAGATATTGGAACAGAGAAAATCTTTATTACGCGTTTTAATATTCTCTCACAGTATCCTTGACAATGACCTGGAGAATATCTGCGTCAAAGGTACAGAAAAATCTTCCAAAAGTGATGTTCCAACAAGATTTACAAAAATGTATTGCATTATGTATCATTTTAAATCTACGTCTAACGAAGTCCACAGATATCCAATAAGCGTTCTCATTCTAATTCTAATTGCTTGAAAAGGAGACCAAATGTGAACTTTTGTTCTGAATTATCAGCACCTAATCTAACCTAACCTAATCTAACTTAACCCATCCTAACCAGTTTTCATTCTATTTTATTCCCATATTTTTTTCATAAATACGTCATAAAACCGAAGATTTTGAAAAAAAATTTATGGATATTAGATAATTTTTTGATTTTCTGAAGCCAAAAAACGAGGGGACCACGAATGTATAAAATTTCCAGAAGAGGCTTTTCATTTTCAGTTGGTAAATAGGATTTACTGTAGAAACTTTAGTGTCTTTTGAAAGACCGCCTGAAATTGGGCAGTGTTTCTTCTTATAAACAAACGGGAGAAAATTTGAAATAATCATAGGTGGATTAATAAATTGTATTTACTAGTTATAAAACGCATTGTTGAAAATGTTGAAATTACTTAATATGTTTAAGGTTTGAACAAAAAAATAACAAAATTATTTGATAGAAAGTTATCATGATTTCCATATATTTCTCTACAGTATTGGATACTACCTTTTTGTATAAAAAACAATTCTCTTACCATGGATGACTACTTTGTTACATAAAAAATGGAAATTCATCAATATTTAATGCGTTAGTTATGTACAATATAAACAATTATAAATTGTTTGAAATATCTAAGCGAAAAGAATTTTTTTAGGTTTGGGATATCATATTCTGCAACAGATTTTAGAATGACCCACACATGACCTCATTTATGTATTTCTATCTCTTTCTTTTGTTGCGTACTGCGCATGCGTGTCTCTGATTCAACGGGCAACGGTAAAGTGCGTACGTAACCTGTATATTACATTTTATTGAGTAGCAAAAAATAGCTGATGTGCATGACTTACGATTTGAAATATAATATAATCGAATGTATCGTACCCAATTAAAAAGATTTTATTGAAAAGCCGGAAGTAATATTAGTATACGTAGTGTTTTAGTTAATTGTAATTGAGTTTTGGTCCTTCAGAGTATTCCATTTTGTTTAAATACTGATAAATTGAATTTATTCTTCAAATTATTACGTGCAATACTGATAAATAATGTTGACTTAATGGAATGCAATAAAAAATTTTGATTGATACAATAGGAATAAATTTTCAGTTATAATGATAATTAATTAGCCTTGCAAAATTAATTCCACAAATAAAATATAAAAGAATACCAAAAAATTCTCTCAAAACAATATTCCTATAAATATATTAGCAAAAAAAAAATTGCGGGAATCGAACCGAGAAAAGCAAAATCTAAAGGCTGAGATCTTGACACCTCAGCCACCGTGCATTCACGGATATAAATACTGTGAAGTACTTCTAAAAGTTGTGGGCTGAGGGGCTTAGCCTAATGATTTGTACATTAGCTCAACCTGTTTTTATTGAATATTACTTGGAAAATATACAATTATTTTCATTGCACTAGATTTCGTTTATCAACAGTATTGCAGGAAAGATCTTATTCTGTTTCAATTCATGTTCTGACACGAAATCTAATCAACGCGCATGCGCCATTAGACAGAGACAGCAATACATAAATTATTCTCTCTCTCTTTCTATCGGCCAGACGCTCCCACTTGTATGGGCGCCTATAGCATGCCTACTCTATCTGTAATATCTCTATGTTTATGACTATGTACTATGGATGAGATTTAACTGAAAATTAACCAGCCTATGAGCCTAAGAAAAAATATTTATCAGAAATATACCTACCGGAGTACCAAAATTCAAAATAATGACTATGATAATATACCATGTGATAACTTCTGAATTAAATCGACAAATCACTTGTTCGTTATATTCTAAGTATGAATAATTTGTATATTCACGCACGCCCCGGTAGTAATTCTATTTTAATAGATCAGATGTGTATCAGGTTGACATTCCGATTATATATTGTTGTCGTTTTATATACAAAATTGATTGGTATCGTTTCTAAATCACGATCAAAGAGGTTGAGTAAATACTATTGAAACAACTGGGACAAAAGATTAAATGGTTTAAACGAGAACGAATAATTTTTTTTTGAGTGAGATTGTTGTGTGATTGCTCATGCCTATCGTACCTTATAATTTAAAGCGACAAGTACATTGGTACATTTCCAAATATTGTCATATATCATTTTTCACTTGGCCATTAACATTTTTTTTCATTCCGAATACTGCGTGGATTATCAGTATAATTATTCATACGAGGGAATAATAATGGACATAAAATCGCAAGAAGAATTTTTTTAAAGACATTATGTATGGAATTAATCGAAGACCACCAGAGATAGAGGCTGTCTAACCCCAGGTTTGCTCTCGATTTACGCGGCAATATCAGAAAAATTTTGGGTGAGAATCCGGAGCTACCTACCACAAAGACAAGACCTACTTAACAGGGAAGATGCTCTGAATGCCCACGTTTACGTGACAGAAAAACTAGACATGTTTGTGATGCATGCAGTCATTTATTGCAAAAACCTGTAGTTTCAATTATAACACTGTTTCGATTTGTTTAGTATCTTTATTGAAACTTTTTTAGCAAATGAATAAAAAAGGCATCTCATTATTAACTTAAGAAAAATCCACTTTCGTGCAATATCTAATGAAAACAAAAAATAATATTTTTATGCAAAAATTTGGATATTACCTACTAAGAGAAGAAAAGTATTAGAATTTTTCCAAAATTGATATCAGAAAGGTATCGCTGACCGAATCAATTTTGAGGCTTGCTACACCCCACGTGTCACAACTTGTAACTATTTTTGACTTATCTAATGTCGGGTTACCGCCCCTTTATAAAATTACCTACCTGCTAATATAAACAAGGATAATTAAGCTATTAAAAAGTGGTACGTGTTAGGGCTTAATAAATATTTTTTTTTATGTTAAAAATAAAGATCTCGCCCATGTTACGAAAATATTGTCGGCCAATAAATTCTTGCATTTTGCACACATATTTTTCAGAATTGACATTGATTGAAAAAACTGCAAAACTATAATTTAATCTAATTTCTTTTGTGGTTATTCAAACATTGATATGACCTAGTTTGAACGAAAATTGGAATACAAGACTGCTTAATTGAGAAAATTTTTCAAATAATACACCAGTGCCCTGTTCAATTTATGAGGACATTTCGCATGTTATAACAGGGCGATAATTTTTGAAAACAAAAAAAATTGTAAAAAAATAATAGTCATATGAAACGTTTTGAAATAGGAAGAAAATATAACAAAAACTGGAAGAAAACTCATTTACGGGTGATTAGAGGTCAAGAAGGGAAAAAGGGGTGTGTTTTTAAGGGCGAAAAAGAGTTTGTCTCCGGCAAAACTAGTCTTATGGAAAAAGAATGAAGAGCAAAGTTGTAGGTGATAAGAAGATCTATGACTTTTGTCACTTCACTAGCACTTACTTAACTTCAATATTCATGTGAAAAATTGAAATAACCAAGTTTTTCGATTTTAATCTTTTACAAAAAAATTTTTTCTCCAGAAATTTGGTGAGAATTCACCTTTATAAGTCTCAAAAACACTGTGATTTATTTAGTTTGGAATATTTTTTATTTCTCCTAATACAGGGTCTCTCAAAACGTTCGCATGCGCATGCATTAAGTGAAAAAAATCGATTAAAACTTTGATTGGCTAAACCTAATTGTTAATTTGCTATTAATCTATGTATCATAGACATGTGATTGTTTGGTGATTTTTAATCGATTTTTCTCTCTTAATGCAGTGATATAATTCGCATGCGAACGTTTTGAAACACCCTGTATATATTTTGACTCAATATCTTGGAGTTTTTTTTCTTTGAAATTTCTGAGAAAAAGCAAAAAAACTCTCATTAGAAATGTTTTCTTATCATTTGTACAAATTTCAGTTATTTATCAGAATTTCAAACTCTAATTATACAAAAACGTGAGACTCAATGCTATAGTGATAAACCCAAGTAGCTGGAGTATGAAATTTTGAAAAATGCTTAAAAATTGTACCCATTTTGGTTGAGAGTGCATTATATGTCAATTATTATTGAAGATATAGACATGCGGTTTTCACGACCCTGTATCACTTTAAAACTTTGAAGCCACAAACAGGAATATTCCAACTAATTCTGTTCCTGGAATACAAAACGAGAAAAAAATGTTCACTTTTGGAGTTATCATTTTGCAGGACTTGTATAAGATATAAATGGTGATATGTATCTTGATTTTTCAAGCAATCACGTATTCGAGAGTTTTAATGGATTTTTTTAATAAAAGGACAGACGAACACAAAAACGGAGAACATTTTGAACACCTACTCTAATTAAATTCAATTTTATATTATTAGTCTTCTTCTTAAATTTTCGTGTTGTGTTTTTCTCTTTAATACATTTATCATTACTTCATATCATCATCGGTCATTATTTCATATTTTTCAAATCAAAATATTCCGAAAACGGTACACAGTATCGAGTTTTAATAAGAGTAATTTTTTAGTGTAAAATTAAATGAAGATCATTGAAATTTTGCTTAAAAAACTATAATATCGAAAAAGTTATTTTCAATACTACTTAGTACGAAACGTGTAACTAGCGCCCTATTTGAGAGTTAGACATAAAACCAAATTCATTGGATGTATCAGCTCCTATAACATATTCCTATGAATTTTTAATACAGTGTTACCATTCATTCCAGTAAAATCTTAAGAAATGTGTATATTTTTTTTCAACGCCGTTTATCTTGAATACAGATATCGTTACGAATATTTTTTTCTGAACCCAGACATTTTTCAGTTCTTTATCTATCCTAGAGACGAAATTACCTTTTTTTGAAACACCCTGTACAACCGTACTTCATATAAATTAGTGTTGGTTGATTTTCCACACCTAATATGAAACTAGAAATGTTATATATTTCAGTTTAGTAGAATAACTTTAAAAAGCAAATATATTTTGTAAAACTCGAAACTATTTTATCTGGGTAAAACGAAATAAAAATCTACAATATAAAATGGAGTTTTCAATACAGAGATATATATAAGATATAATAGTAGAAATTAAAATAAATAATAATAATGAAAAAATAAGAATCAATAGTTTATTGAACTTATCTCAAAAATAGCTACAAATACATTAAATACAGACATCAAATATTAAAGTAAAATTCATTTGAAATAATAATATATAGAGTGAGCTTGACGTACTAAATGCCTTAGATATCTCGGAAACGGATATGGCTGGTATTATGGTCGTAAATACATTGTTGTCAGATCTTTCATTTTTCCGAAAAAATAAAGAACTTTGTTATTTCAAATGAATCACCACGGATATTTTTCGCTTTTCGAAATACTTATATTTCTAATTGCATTATAAATGCATTGCAATAACAAATTTGACGTTTCTATAAATTATTATCGAGTTTAATGAAACTCAAAATGAATTGTTTATCTGAAAAAATTGTGATAGGCGTAGATGATAACAAGAAACTTGTCATATCTTTAACAATTTATATCCTAACCGAAATCCTATAACAAAATCAGTTCTCAGTAAATTAGTAAAAAAGTGCATCAACTGAAAACAAATCTCTATATGTGTGTCCTGTTAGGAGAATATCCAGGAAACTTGATATTTCACAAACATTCGTAATGAAAATTTCACGTGATAATAAATGCCATCCATATAAAGTAATGTTAATTCAAGTGTTTTAAGATGACGATTTTGATAGGCGTGAAGAGTTTGCAGACCTAAAGTTACAATCAAAACGATAAAATTTCTTAAGTGATGTTTTGCGATGATGCAACCTTTTGTATTAATGGAAACGTATAATTGCAGATACTGGTCACGTAACGATCCTCGTTGAATGCGTTAATCCCATACCCAATATTCCGAAAAAATGAATGTATGGGCTGGAATAATAGACTAGAAAATAATTTCCATACATAAAACTCACTCTGTACATTATTTATATATTATTTGAGGCATGTACAAACAAACCCAACTGAATAATTCTCCTTTAATGAACATATGTATACGACTATTTAAACTGCTGCTCTTGCATATAGTTTTCTTATTTTGCATGCTAACGTCGTTTGTTTGTTGGATAAAGTTTTGGTCTGTGTAATTCAAGTGAATGTTTTGATTACATTTAGATGAGGTTAATCAACGAATTCTTGATGCGAGTTACTGAATACATGAATTAACTGATGGATGCTTATTTTAGCGTAAACTGCGGTTGTTACATTTAGGAATTATATAGTTTATCTAGAAGTTTGGGATTATGTTGTCTCGAGAGTTCTAGTATGCAACAGTCTGGTTAAACCATGAATAATGATTCTATAGAGTGATTCAAAAAATAGATGAATCTGACTCTTAAATAGTTAGAAAAGTGAATTATAATTGGGGCTTACTTGGTAAAAAAATTACGTAACAACTTCTATAATATTCAAGATAAAGGGCGTTGAAGAAAAAAAGTTTGTACACATTTTCATAACTATGTCAAAACTACTGGCAACATTGGAATGAAATTTTGTACAAATATACATACCATCAGTCTGAGCTTTTTTGTTTTTTTGTGAAGAAAAAATATCAATCTGAAAGGAGTTTTAACCAATTAAAAAGAGTTATAACCAAAAATTAGGAATTATGCGACAAAATGATAATTAATTTGGAATTATCCTATCAATATTCGGTGTTTCTTTCCTAATAACAGCTTCTTATAGATTTTTTATGGACCGAATAAGTTTTTTTACTCGTTCTTCTTCGATGCTATCTTCAGTGAGCGCGGTTTTGAGGTCCGATTTCGTAGTAGGTGCAAGATTTCTAGTCCGAACTCTTCTCTTAAGTTCATTCCATGAATACTCAAATACCAATCCCTTGATAAAAACGGTTAACTCTGGCAACAACAGACTGATATTCATGCGGTAGCCAGTTCTCGCTGACTCTGACCTTGTTGCAATATGGTGACGCTTGAGCAGCTTTATCACTTGTTGTGTTTATTTTCAGGTAGAATTGTTCATTGTTAATTAGGAAGTTAAGTAATAGTCCAGTCAAATAAGACTTTGAAGGTTACAAAGATTCCCATAGAGCTAAAAATTAGTATGAATGTTCAATGTTCAATGTTTGCAAAAATTAGGTTTTTTCGCGTTTTCTAGCTAAACGGTGAGTTTTATAGCAAAAATAGTTCAGACAAAAAATGTAGATCATCCGATTATCTACAAAAGATGTATCCACACTATTTTTATTGCCATTTCCGTGATATAGTGTTACACCTAGTTGTCTGGGACCAGGAAGAAATATTTTTTAATATTTTACACAAATATGTAAACATTTTGGCCATAGAGTGACTGTAGAATTTGATGGTTACACCGATTGTAATAAAAATACTAAAGCCGCACAACAACGACGTCGAGCTACAGCAACATCTTCATCTTCTGATGTTATTTTTGATGAATTTATGTCAGTTCCCACAAGCAAACAGAAATTTCTTACAAATACCCACAACAAGTCTCGGTTTATTTTTATGCTAAATGAAAAATTTACTATTGAAAATATTGTGGTGAAACAAGCTGAAAATGATGCTAATGTTCTGATCATTGAGACAGCAATAGAACAATTCAACTCAACAAATATCACTATTGTTGTTGGCGAAGATGTCGATTTATTAGTATTACTCACTGCTCGGACTCCTACAGAAAAAAATATTTATTTTTTTAAATCGAGTCAGCAACAATCGGAAATATATTCATCAAAAAGTTTCTGGGCTTTTCCAAAATGCCAAAATCATAGATTTTTTCTACGCGCAATAACTGGCGATGTAACATCAGCATTTTTTAAGAGTGGCAAAACAACGATTTTGGAATTATTCAAGAAACAAAATTTAATTGATCGTGTTTTTATAGATAGTAAGTCTACTTCAGAAGTTATAATCACTAATGAAATTCGCTTTCTTCTTTCTATGTGTAGAGCTCCAAAAAAAGTTACCTGCTTGGATAAACTCCGATACTTATCTTTTGCAAAAAAAAACAAGTGCAATTAGCTTGTCTTCTCCCAACCACTGCTGCTCAACAACATCTATTCCGGGTATATTATCAAGCTAAGTATTGCTTGGTAATAACATGGATCCAGAAGACTAGAGTTGGAAGTTAGTTTACAATGCATTGGTTAGGTTACTCCCGCCTGCACTAGAAAAACTTCTTAACACCATCTTTTGCAATTGCAAAAAAGGTTGAAATGCTAAATGCGGCTGTAAAAAGGTTGGACTGTTTAGCATGTACGAATTGTCAAGGACTATACTATAATTTATTTCAGAAAGGTATAGAGTAATAAAACCTCATTAGGTATGTAAAGGGACCACAGAGTGACCCAACGAATATCTAAGCCACTTTCATAGTTTGGCATTGATTTCATTATAAAATTCTTTCTTTTTATCAAGTGCAGGTAGTACCACCCGAGTTGGGGTCAATATATGGGTTTAGCCTATTGTTATCCATTCACAAACACTGAAAATAGTGTGCCAAAGGCGTGCCGGTAGGATACTCGTAATAAAACTGATATAAGGTTAAACTGTACCTGTTAAAAGCAAAACGTAACTGCATAATCTACTACCTAAGTAATCACTACACAGTATTTCGATATTGACACTTCAGGCCAGAAAACATACTTTTCCTAATTCTCTTACGCAATTACTTGAAATTTTAATATTACAAACAATACTATTTAAAGACCTACACCTATAGCCGACACATAAATTGAACCGAACTGGACGAAATTTTCCATTTTATTATTCTACACCGTACTGAAATAGACTATAGATGTGAATAATCACGATATCAGTGATGAGACATATAATGCATCAGTTTTAGAACATATTTGTATCCAGCAGAAAGATTAAAGAAAAGAAGATGAAAAAAAAAGAAGAAGAAGAAAACGAAGACAGTACATTAAAAGTTCCATTGGATTAACATGAATCCGACCGAATAATTTTTCCAAATTATTTTTTCATTTATATATTACATAATTTACATAGCTTTCATCATTTTCAATACTCAATTCGAATTCAATACGGTCACAATAGATCGTGGAATAGACCTACCGGGGAAAGCACGTTAAAAAAAGCGCCAAGCATACCACCTCACAGGTGGTGTGGAAACGTGTGCATATTACGAATAAAATATTTTTTCAATTCTTTCAAGATGGCCATAATTATGAAAAAAAGTATAAATATATTTTTTGTAGAGATTCGGATAATCTACAATTTTTGTTTGAACTATTTTTGCTGTAAAACTCACAAACCTATTTTTGGAATCTTTCACCATCAATAATTATTTTTGCACAAGGGGGGACTTTTCACAATTTATTTATAAGAATATTCTGAAAATACCAATTTTTAGCTCTATGGGAATTTTTGTAGCCATACTTCTATTTTAAGGACTAATTTGAGTAGACTATAACATCAAGTAAAATTGTTTACTTGGTTACTTTTATCAAAATTTCAAATGAACTTGTACGTTTTTCAATTTTACAGCAAAATAATACTCTCCGTAAAACTCAGAATATAGAGAAGGCAAAAACCCTCTCAGCGTTTCCTTTTACTCATGATGATGATGATGGATTAGAAGAAATACAAAACAGAATAGTTAGTTTTACCTTCATATTGCTATTTGACACTAGTATTTAGCGTCAGTGCTATTGTCGTTTGAAGTTCTACGAAAAATCAAGAGATTGATTGTTAACAAATATTAATATAATTTTTTTGTTTTTCTTTACTTTTAATATTTCTAGCGGATTTTCATTGAAGATAATAATAAATTATAATTTACTAATAATAAATTATTAGTAGACTCACCATTAGGGACCCAACAACAAAAGCACTATACCAAACTCGCCTAACCCAAAAAATCGAAGCAAACAACATTAAAGATATTAAAGACGATAGAGATACGTGCTGGAAAAAGATAAAAACGAATATTACCGACAGAGCTATAATAGGCATAAGGAAAGTAGTAGTGAGCAAGAACAGTCGAGGGAAATAATGGTATACACTGGAAGTGAAAAATGTGTCAAAGGAAAAACGGGAGGCATATTTAAGATAAAGAAGAAACAAAATATCCGAAAAAAATAACTACTACAGAGTTAACACAGAAATCAGAAACATAAAACGAAGCTTCAGGGAAAACTTCATCTCCGAAATGGAACATTACTTATATGGAGCACAAAAAAAGGTATGTGGAATGCTAAGAAGGAGAAGACATGAAAGAATACACACAGACACCACAGATTGACGAGTTCCAATGGAAAAACTATTTCGAACAACTGTACGCAGATGCTCCCTAAGAGGAGAAAAATAAAGAAAACAATGAAGAAGATAACGAAAACAATGAATCCCTCGAGACATTAGAAGAAGTAACTAAAGAAAACGCAAAAAAGAACAAAAACAGGAAAGCACCTGATTAGATAACATACCAAATGAGTTACTGAAATACGGAAGACAACAACTAATGGTAGAACTTTTCAACAGAATATTATCAACCAAAGAAGTTCCTATCGAATGGAAAAAGAGCATAACCATTCCTATATTCAAGAAAGGGGACAGGAAATCTCCAGAGAATTATAGAGGTATAACCCTTTTAAACACAACCATGAAGCTGTTTACAAAAATCATTGAAACAACAACAAATCGATCAACCATAGATGCCATCTTCACAATCAGAAAAATAGTTGAAAAAGCTATAGAATACGGCAAGCCCGCATGTATGTGCTTCATAGATGTCACCAAAGCATTCGACAGGGTAAGGATAAGCGACGTAGAAGACATCCTAAAAAAGAAATACGTTCCGAAAACCATTATAGACATCATAAGACATTTAAACTATAACACATCCACTCACATATTAGTTAACCAAAACCGGACAGAGGTTAGGGTATTCGACAGGGAGACTCGTTAGGTCCGCAACTGTTCAACCTGATTATGGACGAAATAATAAATCATGTCAAGAATACAGCAAAAGAATATTCACTTACAACAAAAGAAAAGAGAGCGAAGACGACTTACAGCAGCTCCTATATTCATTCTACGTAAAAGCTAGAACCTTTAACGTGCAAATACATATCTATCGCAAAAACTAAAAATCTTGTCATCTCTAAAGAACCAAGAAAATACTCAGAAACATATACGAATACACACTAAAAAACAGGAAGAGAATGTGAGGGGGAAGACATAGTCAGATGAAGGCGTAAACGTAGAAGAGCTTGGAAACAACACGTGGACAGGACGACCAGAGAAAGATCAGCAAAGATCGCACGAGACGGTGAACCAGGGACACGACGACCTTTAGGAAGACCTCCAAAAAGATGGATGGATTCATGGACATCAACGTCTCAAGGATGACAAGTTGGAAACTACAGACCTAAGATCTACAATACGTTGAAGAAGAAGAAGAAGAAAAAGAAGACCCAGCGGAAAGTGCAGAGCCATACGGTTATTTCAGTATGCTCCTAGATAATGATTTTCTAAACAGAAACGTCTTCCGTATCGAGAATCACCGAATGGAATAAATGAATGGCTTCGATTTAATGGAATATCCTTTCAAACTGGCACTATAGAACTTAGTCCTTTACAGAATTATTGGAAAAAGCACAGATTGTTTAATCTCACATTTTTTTTAAAATACATAAGTAGGGATCAGTATTTTTTAATTTTTTCGAAAATCCAGAATATGGACAACCACAACCAGATGATCGTCTTTGGAATTTTCAAATAGTAAGATGGACCAAGTGTATTATCCTGGTAAAAACTTGTCGTTAGTCGAGTCGATGGTACTATGGAGAAGAATATTTATCCTATGACCGTATATCAAGAACAAACGCCATAAATATAGCATTAAACTGTACATGCTGACCGAACCCGATGGTTTTATTCTACAAATGTTGGTATATACTGACCAGCTTAATGCCATAGGAGGAAAAGGGCATTCCCGATATATATGGATAATTTCCATAATTCTTTCGAGTTGGCTAAAACTTTATTGCAACAAAGAACTATCTACAAAGGTACTCAAATTACCGATAAAAAAGGAGCGTCACAAGATGTTATTAAAGCTAAGTCAATATGGAGCGCAGTACTTGGATGGCATCATGATTGGTAAGTGGAAGGACAAAAGAGACGTCACGTACAAAATAGAAGAGGACAGCTATTGCCTATCATAAAATATAATGGGTGAATGGGTGGAGTGGATAGACAGGACCGATTAATGTCATATTATCCCATTCAGCGTAAAACATTGCGCTGGTATAAGAAATTTGAGATACATATTTTTCATCTTCAATAACAGCAATAGTAAAAAACTATCATATTATATCTTTACCAGCGAAAGAAGGTGAGTCCGACATGCACACAAAAATTACTGAGCATTCACCAAATAGAATGAAATAGAAGAAAAAGGAAAAGCTCTAGGAAAAAGGTGTAACATAGAGAAAAACTCGGTATATCACTGCACATGAAATGCTGATCAGCCAAGTTTATGCTTAGGATGTTTCACGAAATATCATGAAAAAATATAATTTCAATTTTTATTTCCATTTCGTTTTTATTTTTTCATTATAAGACGCCTAATTATTTTAGATATGTTTTTTAAACTTGCCGCTTATATCCCAAAGAACATTTAGCAATCAATATTCTCATCATATTTTTTACCAGTACCGGTTATTAATTCTTAAATTTCAAATCTAACCCTAAGTTTTTCTTCGACGTCTTTTTTCTTCAATATGATTGGCGTTACGAGGTTTTGTTACTAACACCCTGTATATTTAATCATTATAGCTCATAATGCATCTCAAAATCAACGTCCATTATTTAGACTTTAGAGCTGATGTTCGACGTGGTTCAGACAAAGCCTAACCTTGAGGCAGCGGAATGTGACAGGCAAAAAAACCTTATACTAACCTAACCTAGTTTTATGCAATAACATCAGTGGGTTATATAGGTTATATATTATTCAAATGTTACAATGTTTGTAAGTTATACTACTTAATATCGTTAGTAACTTTTATGTCGTCAGAAAGAACTGATTGATTGTTTAAATGAAATATTTCAAGTCAAAAGTTAGGTGTGGCTCTCTGCCTGTCACACTCCGATGCTTTAAAGGTCAGGCTCGATATAATTTCAATAAATATTTATTTTATTGTTCTGAATAAATAAATTTGATTCGCGTTTCTCATAAAGAATGTACTCTCTACTTAGGTAGAAATGAAAATAATAGAGTATTCCATAAATTGGATGTTGGAATCTGTATTCGAAAATAACTCGTCGTCTAGATAACAAGACATGCAGATAATTGGGAATTAATATCGATGTATCAATTCATATAATGGCCTCTAGTTGGCTGTATAAAATCTAAGACTACAGTGACATATCATTTTATACAGTTGATCAGAAAGATGTTTGTCGTGTGGATTATTGTTTCCTCTACTTGTATTTGTATTTTGTGTTGGATGGACGCCATATTAGGCGAGCGGCAACCACCCCTAAAAATGCAGAATAATGACCAGATTCGTACTAATGGTCGGTCCATATGTTTTCGAGGTCGTTGAATCCAAATGTGAAGTTTTTTTTTAATAAAATTTGAGGGAACCTTGTCAAAATCGAATTTAAAAAAAGTTTTTTTGCGTTCAACTCGCGACAAGTCAAAGGAAAATCGATATTTCCTTACGAAAATTTAATAGTATATTCTTCAATAATTTTGTATTGTATGAAAGGCTGCCCGAAATTTCCAGCATAGCGGGAAATTTTAGAATTTTTTTTTCATGGTGTTATTAATTTGATTTCAATATGCTCTATTTAATGTTCTAAATTTTCTCTTTTGCTTTAAAATCAGTTTTTTCAATATTTTTTGAGAAATGGAGAAATAGAAATAGAAAAATAGAGTATAAATTTTTTAAAATTCTTATATAAACATTAAGTTTTATCACTTAATGTTCTAAATTTTCTTAATTTCAGGTCTCTTCTGTTTTAAAAGTAGTTTTTTTCAATAATTTTTGAAAGATTAATAAGAAATTGACGTTTCGACTTACTTCATATTTTGATAAATGCTGAAGTAAGTCAAAACTTCAATTTTTTATCAATCTTTCAAAAATTATTGAAAAAAACTGTCCCAAATCTTCAAGTCAATGATAATACAATAATCATATTAATACCTACTGCAAAGGGTTAAATTTAGAATTAATTTTCTTACAGTGCAATCCTGTCAATTTAATGGCTTTTCCACATGAAATTTAGATAATGTTGATTGCAAGAAAAGTGTTTCCATTGAATTACAGCTCATATCACTTCTCTGTCCCCACTGTATTTGATGAAATGAGAAAACATGAAAATAGGTACGATGTATCTGATTTGTCTAAATTATGTTCATGATTTTTTCCAGAAAATTGGATAATGTACCAATATAATATCTTTAAAACAAGTATCCAGTTTTTCTTTATATATATGAAAAGCTCCAGTATTTATCAGTTTTTTAATTGGAATTACATCATTCATCAACAAAAATAGAATTTAATGGAACGAAAATTAAAAACTTCTCCATGAAACAAATGAAAACTACTACATAAAATTGGTTTGTATACAAGGTGTGTTTTACAGATTTACAAATGGAAAATAGCAAAACTGTACAAGAGAAGATCCAAATCAATCAAATCAATGCTGCTCTCAACAACTGGGGTTATATCTTTCCACTTCATTTTACGATAAATCTTGAGTTATTCACATTGTACAGGAATTTTAAGCAGACCTTCACAAGTTGATATTGATATAGAATTTCCATTAACAACTACGTACTCCAACAAAGCACATTGAGTTTGGATAACTATGAAAATAAGCAGCTTTTGTCAAACATCATAAAATTCAGAGCAACTTACTGTTTGGGTATTTTATAGGCTTACGAAGTCTTTAATACATATACAATGACAATAATGGATAGAACGTTACTGCAAATGGTGAATAATCAAGAGACATAACTTGGAATTGTTTTGTATCCACTTAGCTAGCCTCAATCTTGCGTGATTCCAAAAAGACGCAGCTATAAGCAACTCAGCGTGTTTAATTATCCAATTAACTAGACATGAATATGTTGCGATTGAACTCCTTTAGATAATTTTCTTTAGGGTTATATCAACTCATTTACATATGTCGATGAGTCAAAGATAATTTGGTACCTAGGTATAAATATTTTAAAGGTCGTTTTCGATATTTGGTGCAATAATTTGTATCAGTCGCAGCGGCCACATTTAGAAACATGAAACTTTTCACAAATGAATTTCTTTGTTATATTATGATTTCAATTTGGGTGATTGTGAAAAAACCCAATTTTAATCATACAAGATTTCATCGTTGAAAAGTCGTTAATCAGTCACTCGTCGAAGAGAATTAATTAAATGAAAGAAATGACTTTGATTATTCTCATCTTACCTGTATTAATGCTGAATGAATATTGAAGTACTTCCACTAATTTTTATTAAATATGATTTTCATGACTTTTTTTCGATTAAACCAATAGCAGTCTGCCGATCAACTCGTTTCGAATTTTGGCGATGGAGCGTCATCTCTAGTTACCGTGTTTCGCTGGTTTTCCGAATCCAATCGTGGTCGAGTTTCACTACAGGATGAATTTCATGAAAGTTGTCCAAAATCTGCTGTTGTGTTGGAAAACATCTATGCTGTGAGTAAATTGATATTGCAACATCATCGTATGAAACCTTGAGATTGAGGCATACTTCGTTCCAATCGCATTGGATTGGTCTGGAAGCTTGTGACAGTCAAAGATTCATGGATCTATGCATATGATCCCAAAACAATCTATGGGTTTAACAAGATGAGTTGAATGCAAATTAAGTTAAGCACCTCGAAGCAAATGGTCTCCTTTGCTTTCGGAATAACTGGACATATGTCTATTTACAATCTACTCAAAAAATACAGAGTAATAAGTAAATGATGTAGTTTCTCGCTAAATAACTTGAGGTGGGCACCATCCTTTTTGAGGTTTTCTGGCCAGCGTCTTTTCAATCTTCTATGTCCCATTGGATCATTGTAAAGCTTGGATATTAGTGTATTTTTGGAAGATTTTATTTCTTATCGCTGATGTCTAAATAACTTCATTGATGGTTGGAATACCGAGGTCTGTGTGTAATGTGTGATTGCATATAAACCATTAGCTATTATGCAAAGTATTTTAGATTGAGAGGTTTGTAATATCTTGGTGTTCGATGGTTTTAGGATGATTTTGTATATATTTCTATTGTTAACTGCGATTAGCCAGTTCCTATTTTGAAGTATCAGCTTTAGTTGTGTTTTTTTCAGCTTGTATGTATTTCTTTTAAGTTAACTCAACGTCAAGTGTTGTCCGAGGTATTTGACTTCTGTTTCAATTAAAATCAGCATAACTTTAATGGTTACTTCCGGACAGACACCTAGTTTTGTGGTGAACGTGATTTGTGGATTTGTGAGTGTTGAATTTCATTCTCCACTGATGTAGCTATTCTTGTATTTGAAGACATACAAGCAGTATCATCTGCTAAAGTAGCGATTAGAGTATCGTCGATAGTTGGAGTATCAGCAGTATACAGAAGGTACAGATAAGGGCCAAGGACACTTCATTGGGGAATGCCTGATTTCATGAGCTGATAATTGGATAAGGAGGTTTGGATTTTGACTTGTATATATCTATTACTTTGGTAAGATTTAAGTAAAAAGAAGATATAATGGGGTAAAAATGCTGAGGCACATGATTCCGTCTCTTCTAGTGCGTGCTTGTTATTGTTCACTGATCTATGACACTGTTGGATTGTCGAGTGTTGTTCTCTGAATTCCAATTGGTTGGAAACAGTTCTTTTTTAGGTATAATTTTGTTAATACTGTTTAAAAGGATTTTTTCGAAGAGTTTAGATAGTTGTGGTAGTAAATTGGTATATCTGAGCTGGGTTCATGGTGAGGTTTTCCTGGCTTCGATAACATCTGTGCATACTTCCATTGTGATGGATAATGATTAATTCCTAGCATTCTATTGAATATGGTGGTGGTTAGTACGATGACTTTCCTTGGAAGGTGTTTCAATACTTTCCTTGTGATGAGATCATATCCTGGAGCTTTGTGTGGGCTCAACAACTGAATTTCTCTGTACACTTCTGATGGGGTGATAGTTGGTTGGCAGATTCTAAGTAGGTTTCTACCTCGACATCTTTTATTGGATTATTTGATGGAAATGGGGTGAAAACTTTAGCAAACGTGTTGCTTTTTTCATCATTCATGCGAGCCCAGTTTCCATAGGGTTTTCTTAAAGAGGGAATTGACACAGTGAGCCTCTTGAATTGTCTGGTAGCTTACCATAGTGTATTATCTTGTGGTGATAAGTTAGAGATGTAGTAGTTGAAATCATCGTTTCTATTTTGACTTAAGGCGTTCTTGATAAGGTGGATTGATCTGTTCAGAATTTTCTTATCCTTATCCCCAGGATTCTTGGTTGCTTGCCATTTTTTTCTGGCTTTCCTTTTCCCACTAATTAGTTTCCTTATGTATCATGTATTTGTATTTTAGCTGCTTCCTTTTGAATTATTGGCGTTGATTTCCCGGCTGTATAATATTTGACAAGTATTCCACATTTTCGTGGCTCCTGTATTCTGTGGTTTGGGTTTATATTGGTGTTCATATATAATTTTGAGAGCATACACTAGAACTTGTTCCCCAGAAGTGTCCGAATAAATCAGGACTAACCAATCGCAGGAAACGAATCATTTTTCACTTCGACAACGCGAGCTCTCAAACATCAGTTCAAACTAAAACTTTTTTAAACAGTGAAAACATCGAATTGATACCATACAATCCTTGTTTGGCACCTAATTACTTCTTCTTGTTCCCGCAAATGGAAAATAAAATGCGTAGTCAACGTTTTTCTATACCTGAAGGAGCGGTTGATGCGTTCAAATCACATGTTTTGGAGGTACCTTAATCGGAATGGAACAAATACTTGAGAAGCAATAAAGCCACATCCAAACTAAAATTTTTGTTTATAATTCTCTATGTCAAAACTTCAGTACAGACTTCGTAATTTTTGCTCGACTCTCGTTCCCCATTGATTTCGTAAGTGATATTGGGTATATTTTCCACTCCTATAAAATGCGGATTCAACTATTCACTGGACTATAATATCAATGATGCAGTAAAACCCACCTCGTATCTTTATAATAAACGACTAACTGTTACACTTAATTTTTTAACGATTAATCGAAGTCATCGATGTAGAAACCATGTCTACAGTAAAGCTCAACCATTAAGTACAATTTAAATATTACTTTGTCATTCTCGAGTTATTATTACGTTGGGTGGAATATAAGTAGGAACTTTCAACAGTCAATTGTGTTTGATATTTGTAATACCTCCTTGAAGTTTCGTCATATCGTCAAGTGTATAAATAAGGTTATTGAAGAAGAATATTCCGAAGAATATGCGAATATGAGTAAATTTGAGATACTCCTCTAACACACCACAAGCAGATGTTAGATATTGAATGATGTTTGTTGGCACTTCCTCCATTTGTCAGATGTCAAAGTTTTCGGATCATTAATAACATTTTTCTTGTGATAATTCGTGTTAAGAGCTTCATCCTGGATAGCCATTATGAAGCCTTCGGTCTCTGGAAAGAGATTTCCGCTGGTAAGCCATCTGTTTGAAGCTTCTTTGTCAACATAAGGTAAGTCGAGTTCATGTGTACTGTGTAGTGCCTTTTGTGACCACTGTTCCAGCTAATCGATGTCTAATACTATATTCAAGTTAGATTCTGGTAATGCAAGGATGAGTGGTAAATAATCCTTAACCGATTCGGATATAATCCGGTGTGGAGTTGAGATCTCCGATTTAATATCAAAGAATTCTCGTAATTTCTCTACCTGCCAAGAGTGGAGGTTAGAAAAGTCCATCAAGCCTCTTCCACCCTCTTTTCGGGGTAATGTTGTTCTAATAGTGAAAGACTACGTGGGTGGTTGTTGTTCTTCGTCATCATTGTTTATATCACACTCTGAATACCCTCTAGCTCTGTTGCCTGCATTTAATTCGGATTTCATAAGTGACTTCACTCTTTTGGTGTATTGATCCTGGATTATAGCTTTTGTCTGCTTGTGGTCTAGCAACTTAGCCTGTTAAAATCCTCCAACATCGCCTGTACGATAGCTCCGTTGGGATATTGCACATTTCCGTTCATGATAATGCCTTTCTCGATATGTAGAGTTCGCACTTAGACAGTCCAGACTCCATATGTATATCGATGTGTAATATCGTCCTGGGAAGCCAAAAAAGTTTAAAGTTGAAGAGCTGGAAGCATTACTCGATGAAGATTGTTGCTAAGCACAAGAAGAGCTCGCAGAATCTGTGGGTGTCACTGGATATATTGAAAAGCAAGGAAATTGGGTTCCACATGAACTTTAGCCGAGAGAAGTCGAAAGGCGTTTTACATGTCCGAAATGCTGCTGGAACGCCACAGAAGGGAGTCATTTTTGCATAGGATTGTTACTTGTGATGAAAAATGGATCCCTTACGACAACCCCAAGTGCAAAATATCATATGTGAAATCCGGTCAACCAGCCAATTCAACAGCCGAATAATCATGGCGCGAAGGTAATGCCCTCTATTTGGTGGGATCAGAAGGGTGTGCTCTATTATAAGCTGCGACATCCGGGTGAAACCATCAATGGAGAACGTTACCGAACACAATTAATTATTTTGATGAGAACAGCAGTTGAAAATCTCCCGGAATATGCGACCAGACACGAGGCAATAATTTTTCATCATAACAACGCTCGGCCCCACGGTGCTAGCTAAGAACTATTTGGAAAACAGTGGTTGTAAAGTTTTACCTCACCCGCCTTATAGCCCAGACCTTGTCCCTTCTGACTATCATTTGTTCTGGTCGATGCAGAATGCCCTCACTGGAAAACGGTTTACATCAGAGCAAGATATCAAAAATTGGCTTGATTCATTCTTGGTTGCAAAGCCGGTGCAGTTCATTTGGGTTGGGATCCACAAATTGCCAGAAAGATGGGAAAAGGTAATAGCTTTAGATGGGCAATACTTTGAATAATACTATTGTACATGCTTTTCGTAAATAAACGTTCAAATTTTGAAAAAAAAATCACACGAATTAAGTTATAGACCACAATATATTCCCCTATGGATGGGTATTTCGTCAGTACCGATGGAGTTTGGACCGACATGAAGATGTAGGTTTGTTCGACATCTCTTCATCTTTGTTGAAAGAAACCTTACAATAATTGGATGAACTTGGTAAATCTGCAAGACCTCAATAAGCTAGGAATGAGGTACACTATCAAACGCTTTCTTATAATCCACGAAAGCAGTGTGTATATTCCGGTGATCTTTCTGTGCTTGCCGAAGTATCACAGAGTCCATGATAAGCTGTTCTTTGCACCCTTGATAATCTCTTCTGCAACATTTCTGTTCCTATGCCAAGATGTTATTTACTTCGACGTGCCTGTGAATTCTGTTAATGATACAAGCTGTAATTATCTTATATAAAGTGGGTAGACACGTTATAGGTATGTACTGAGTGGGGTCATCCGTCTGGGAGCTCTTTGGAAGCAATTTATTTCAGGTGGTCATATCGGTATCATATCCATGTTGGTTGCTTTGTAATAGGTGCGCATAATGAATGAATTCAACTCACTGGTTAATTTCATGCGCTTCCTAGGCAATCCGGCTTTCGTGGTCGTAGGCACATTGACTTGCTCCATTGTGTTGATTATCACAGTAGCTCCTTTCGGCGTCACACTTACCGCTACCCGAGGGGGTCTGTAGCTCATTTTTCGAATAGCTACTTCCTAAATCCTCAACGGGAAAAGAAGTTATGGTGATACAATGCCCATCCACCCGTTGACTGCGTAAATTATACATAATGTTTTTTTGCATTCCCTTCCCTTCCCTTCTGCTAGGGGATAGGGAAGAAATGGAAAGAATGAAAATGGGAAGATGTGATCCCACATCTGGTTGAAGAGACTAGTGAAAAAAAGTAAGGATCAAAGAGTAAAATCTCAGTTTAAACGCCTTTTACGACACGCACGTGACACGTTGGGGGTATTCTACGAAGAGATTCCGCTCATCCACACGGGATTTATTATTATTATTCTTATTATTATTATTATTGATTATTATTATCAATTATTATTATACCGCTAAAGGTGCCAATAATTGGGTACTTTACTCTATAAAACCTCATTCTATTTGTTATACAATTTTTGACATTCTATTATATTTTAATTCAAATCACTATGACTGGAATTGTTCCAAGAACTGCAATCAGATAGCGGTATAAACAATAATTATATTACTTTCATAATCGGTTATCGTATTCTTTAAGGTTGAATTATCTATTCATATGAAACAAGATTATGCTTTCGCTTTGGGTAGGTGCAAGAGATTGTTTCTCAATAAAATCAAATGTCGCAGATTAAAATTATGCAAGATTTCACTTAATAGAAACCCGACCGACATTACCGAAACTATTTGAGATGAGTTTTGATCCACTTTTCAAGCGAAACAATAGTATCAGAGTCTGATTAAGGTAGATATGTATCATAACTGCCATAAAACAGCCGTACATATAATATTGTTCACTATCACCACAACACTATAGTGACAGGTAAACCTTAACTCATGATCTCTGAAGAAGATCACTTGGCTATCGAAACCAGCGCAAGATAGTAATTTTGAGTGTTGATGTATGATCAGCAATTTTTGATCAGCATCTAAATCTACTTAACTTCCAACTATTGTTACTTGATTTTTTTCTGTCAGTCTCTTTCATTATGAGTTCACATAATCAAACTCATAAGGTTTCAAACGTTTCGATCTCCACCAAAGGCGTTTTTATCCCAGATATGTGACATTCCTATGGTTGTGGAATTATGAATTTAGGATTCCCTCCAAACCCAAATGTTAGGATTCTTAGATGTGATAAAAATTCTCAAAGGCTTGGAATTTAATAAAGCCACTAGCCTCGATAGAATACCACCAGTCGACTTGGTCAAGTTCAACACATACAAAAGAAAAGGAGAAAAAAATGCAGTTCTGGACAACTATCGTCAGATTATTTTTATCCCAGCCATTGCCAAGGTCATGAAGAAAGTTTTAAATCAGCAATTATCGCTTCAGCAACAATAAATACAGCACAGATCAACCGGGAATCTCTTGGCATGTGTCATCAACGCACGGACTGAAGCTATAGAGAAATATAGGGAATCCAGCGCAATCGCACTGAACATATCAAAGGCTTTTAACAGGATTTGGCATGACAACCTTCTCAATAAGTTAGAACGAACGGTTTGTCACCCTCACTTATCTACTGACTTTGTAGCTTTGTAGCATTTTGCCACCTACTCACTTTCTTCTGTGCATAGTCCCAATAAACTCCGCCAAATCCACAACCATCAATACTGTTCCCGAAAAACATCCTGTAGTGACTGGAAGCAATCTGATTGAGATCCAGGCTGCCGTTTTTACAATGGAGGATGGCACTGTAGATCAGAATTTGGTCCCGCTTGGACATAAAATATGATCATCATCGCTTGTTGGATGTTGAGGGTCATGTTGGCGAATTAATTATGGCACCCTTACAAAAACTTGGAGTTCTATTCAAGACCAAAAAGCTATATACTTGGACCGCTTTGAGCAGATAAGAAATGTGCTGACAAGCATAATCTCACCTAGATCAGTATTTGTACGACCTACTCGACAGACAGACAGACGTGGCTCATGAGCACCGAGTTCACTTGTTCACTTGAAGAGGACCAGGCAGAGGTTCAAGATCAATATCCACAGGCATCTACGCGTAGTAGACACTACTCTAATAGGGTTTAACCACTTGAGCTTGCCTTTACACAATAAAACTTCTTGTGGCAGGGAAACTACAAATTTATGATTCACTCCAGAAGCAATTGTTGGGAGTCTTAGATCTCGAGTTCTAATGACCCAGGTGATATTCACTATTCTATTAAAAAATCTCAGACACATTCAGATAAGTTTGTGGCATGAGTTTATAAGTTACCATATTATTCTTCACTTCACGGAATTGCTTCTTAGAGATCAACTAGCAAAAACGACTTTTGAAATCATCATCATATATTATGTGAGAGTTAATAAAGATCCATCCTCAGCTGTAAGCTCGATAAATTAGTAAGCTACAGAATCGTCATAACTGTCATTTTATATGAAGATATATTTTTCTTTCTAGTTCTAGCCTTTCAGATATGATTTAGAGTCGTCTAGTGATTTCTTAATTCCTGAGTCATCATCAAACTGGTCATAGATGGGCTCTGATCTCCTTCCATCAGCTTCTCATAGAGAGTGGGTATTGGAGAATGATATCTGTCACTCATACGAGGTCTGACTATTAAATAACGAGACTGGTTACTGAAAAGAATTTTATTATAAAAATTATTCCACATTCGAATGCTCCCTTTCAATATACTCCCTTTCCCTCATCACACACATTTCCATACGTTTTTTCCATTGACGAAGCAGTGCTGGAAGTCTCCTTTGGCGAGAGCATTTAGGAGCTTTGGCGTTTTTCACTTCATTGCTTACATCGAATCTAATCGGGTCTCTTTCAAAGCAGAAATTTTTCTAACCTTCCTAACCTTCCTAACCTTCCTAACCTTCCTAACCTTCCTAACCTTCCTAACCTTCCTGACCTTCCTAAGCTTCCTAGTCTTCCTAACCTTCCTAGCCTTCCTAGCCTTCCTAACCTTTCTAACCTTCCTAACCTTTCTAATCTTCCTAACATTCCTAACCTTCCTAACCTTCCTAACCTTCCTAACATTCCTAACCTTCTGAACCTTCCTAACTTTCCTAACCTTCCTAACCTTCCTAACCTTCCTTACCTTCATAACCTTTCAAGGAAATCTGAGCAGACCCGTTGACGCAAGAGCTTTTGGTCAGGAATCAGATTTTTTGGCACCAACTTCGCACAGACTTTCCTCATTTAAAATTTTTCTAACCGTTTCTTTATCGGCATTTACAGCCTCGACAATCATCCGGATGCTCATTCGATGATCTGCACGCACAATTTGGTTGGTCATTGTTTCCGGAATTGAAACAGTCACAGAGTGACCTGGGCTCTGGTCATCTTCAGTGATCTCTCGGCACTCACTAAAGCGCTTACATCACTCAAAAACACGCGCACGAGATAGAGAATTGACCCCATAGGTCTATTGCAATAATTTATAGCACTCAATCAGATTTTTTTTTCAATTTAACGAGAAAATTGAGATTGATACGTTTTTTGGCATGAGAAAAAACACGTCCGCTTCTGCACAAATACTATAATAGTGACGAAAACGTGTTTTTGGACGTGATAGACAAAATATCTAGATACGCAACCGTTATTTAATAGATAGACCTCGTGTCTATAATTTCTGTCTATTTTGTTCGTAGATTTTCAAATATTTCTGGATCCCAGTTTGCGTGTGGTACGTTTTTTGATTTTCGAAGCTTTTTGCTTCTCAAAAAAAATAATTATTTGTGGCAAACTAATTATATGAAGCGCATTTCAATTATGGTTTTACCGTCGGACATAGAAGTAATGTATGTTCTGTTTAGAATTAAATTTTTGCAACTTGAAATTATTTTTAATAATTCGAATCCGGTCCTGAATAGAACAATGAAATAGTTCGTGACTGCAACCTGTTTTCATCGGCAATTGCTTCATTGGAGATATTTAGGAATCGAGAACATCAGATAAAGCAACGACAGAAATAATTTTATTAAATTCTTAACGTTGTCCTGTGGAAATAACTGAATATTTTAATTCGGTAATATGAAATACATACTACAGTATATTTCATCATCTTCTTATTCTAAGACTTTTAAGGTATGATTTTAATTATAAAATCTTATAAGCATTTTGGTGGTCATCTGTAAGGTCTACTGTTAATCGCTCTTCCTTTTAGTCTAGTCAACAAGTTTAGAAACGTTATAAATCGATACAAAGATCTAAAAAATATTACCAATTAGAATTCTAGAAAAATTTTTTCGAAGGATTTTTATGCAGGTAAAAAATTTTAATTCTTATAAACAAAATAAAATGAGAAAAAATAGTATTCAGTTCTTTGTTAATAACTCCTAAAATATTGTTATTAACAAAATTGTTCTAACAAAATTACAGAATTTGTCTAAACAAACGCAGTAGATAAAAAACAAAAGGTATGAACTAATAGTTTGAAATATATATAAATTATCTGTAATATGCGCTAAAATTATGACATTAAAAAGTATTATAATAAATAAAAAAATGTTTTTTGCAGTTTTATATGTATACAACTGTTTATATATTTTTTTCTGATCAGAAAAAAATAAAACGTTGGCCGATATTTGTTTCTAACAAATGTTTTATTTATAAACAATCAAATAATTGTTACAAAAATGTTATTTTTGTCAAACTATTTAAAAATGTGAATTATTATTTCTTAAATCAGAATTTTTCCTCAACTAATTATTGAAATAATCGAAAAATAAGAAAATCGATTTTTAATGATTAATAATAAAAAATCAAGAAACCTTTTTTTGAATCATAATTTTTTCTGGACAACAAAGTAGCAAAAATATTAAATTTTTTCATTTATTTAAAACTATTTTATGAAAAATTACGTAAAATACACTTGTTAGATACTTAATTCATGAAACTATGAAAAATCATAATTAACAAATGGCTAAACTTTTATAAACAGCTATCGCACGATCTTAGTATATACAGGGTGTTCGGGACTAAATGCGAAAAATTGAGTAGATGACAGTGACAGTGCGAAACGTATCATTGTTTTTTGATGGGGGTAGGCATTTAAAATACGAAAATTATTCGGCGTTTACAAAATCAATTCTATAGTGACTGTCTGAGTATGTCTGGTGTATTTAAATGGCCTAGAAGACGTCTAAAATGACTATCGGAACTGTTTTGGAAGACCGTAGTATCAAATATTTCAGCCGAACTAAGCATTAGTATTAACAGTTTAGAGTCTATCATCCAAGAACACGCAATGGGTTTTCAAAATATTGGAATTCTAGTGGAAATTTATACGGTTGGTTTGTCGCCGCTTGCTAACGCAATACGAGGCGAAGGATCATAGTTTTTTTTACGCAAATCTACACTACAATCGATATATGGGAATATGTTTACACTTCCAAATGCGAGATGTCATCTAAAGAGTAGAGGAAGAAGGAAAAAGGGACGCCGGTAAAGCAAAGATAATCAGGTCCGCGGGGAAGATTATGTGTGCTGTATTCTAAGACCAATGGAGGATGCTGAACGTTGATTTCCTGCACACACAACGTTCTATATATGCTGCATATTACCCTAACCCCCGGTAAACATATATGAAACCACTTATCCCCCCAAACGGAGAAGAATTCCAGCAAGTATGTTTGGATGACTTAGGGAAACCCTCGGAGATCAAAAATTCAACACCGACGAAGAAGTGAAGGAGTTTGTGCGCACTTAGCTACGTGCTATACGTTGGATACCTCCTAAATTCACAATTGCTCACAAAAGCTCGTGTCGATTGATGAGAAAAAAATGCTTCAAAATATCGATAATTATGCTTCAAAAGACTTCTATAAGATCTAGACAGGCGACGAATCATGCACCTATGCCTATCAACCCGAAATTAAATAAAAATCGACTGTAAGGGTCTTTTAAGACGAGCCGATTCCACCAAAAGTTGTTCGCGCACGAAGCACTTAGAATCAAATGGTCACCTGTTTCAACTAGAAATTTTTCTCACGTTCCATTGAAACAACAAAGAACGCTCAATTCTGAATGATACATAAGCGTTTGTTTGCCAGAGGTGTTAGAAAAAATCATGGAAAACCAATCATTCTCTGCCACGATAATGTGAGCTCTCACAGTTCCAGCGTTTATGAACAGCCAATGAATTCTTTTTATTCTCGCAGATCAAAGATAAATTGCGATGTCAACGTTTTCCTACACCTGAAGCGTTGATGCGTTCAAATCACATGCTTTGGAGGTACCTCAATCAGAATGGAACAAATACTTGGATAATTGGTTCAAACGCATTGTAAAAGTGTGTTGATCTTAATAGAGAACTTTTTGAGAAACAATAAAGCCATTATCAATTTCAAATAATTGTATTTGTCTATCTTAAAACTTGAGTAGTAGCTCGCGTAATTGATATTTTATCTTATTTCATATAGATGGATTTCAACTGCAATAATGATGATGAAGTTGTTTATTTTGATTGGCTTAATATAAAAGCTTTGTTGAGTGTTCTAGATACGAATATTTCTCTATTGATAGTTCAAGTACATTCATCCGAATGATAATTCAATTAGTACAACTAATCATTCTAGAACAGTCGGCAGCTACTTTACTTCATTAAATTACAATTCACAATCGTTAATAATAAACATGTAACAGTTGATAATATCTAAGTAGTGTCATTGATTCATTATTCTATTTGTGTTATCGGTATACATAGTCGAGAGAATATCAATTCTAAATCATTTGGAAATCGCTTTCACAAAAACTACTTTCAACGAAATATCACTCTGCAACTACAATTTATAACAATTTAGAAAAGTTTATGAAATATTTCTCTATTCAAATTGTTTAAATTGAAATAAGTAGTCGATGCATTTTCAGTGTATTTGTGACCATTACACAAACACGAAAATATTAATTTGATCCTAAAAACTCAAAATTATTAGATCGTAAATTTGTTAAAAAACTAGCAATCAAAGAATGAAGAACTTATTATATTTCAATCATATAACTCTCAACATCTCTTAAAAACATAAATTTTTTCTCACGGAGGAATTTCGCCATGGATCTAAATAAATAATACGCAGATAAATCTGCGCAACAAGGCACCGATTATTTATGAAGAAGGAGAAGAAGATTTTGATAATTCTCGTAGAACTTGTGCGGGTATGTATATTACAACTGTCATCGAGAAGGCATCCTAAGCTCATTCTACAGAAAGAAAAAGTTGATTGTCAGTTTTACTGTATAATTCCCAATAACTTTGGACTTATCGAATGATTAATTTGACTTTTTGTTTATCGAATTTCGACATTTTGAGCTGCAATGGTTCGAAATAACTACAGACGAGGCGCAAAGCGTTTGAATGCCTCCTACGGTGTCCACACGCCGACCTCAACGTGTGGTAGAGACCACAACGGTACATTTATATAGTAAACATCGAGGCGCGACGTACGGCGTTCATAAGAGACCATAGTCTCATATTTCTAGCAGTTATACAACAAGACTTTCCGCTCGATTCGATTTCTTTTTGCGACGGGATCCGATATTTGTCTGATCGACTAACCACTGATTTTCCACGTTCGGATTGTTTTCTTTTGACAGAGCAACGAGCTATTAACACACCTCTACTTGTCCAAGGCTATCCGATAATTGGTGGGTGCTGTTAATAGGCTGCTTTTCAACCTTAGTAACTTCTACATCTCACGCAGTTGGAAGACATGATCGCAAACGAATTTCAAGCGTTAAATCTCCACTTTCGAAATAATTCATCCAACGTTGTGTAGTTCGCTCATTAACTGCTCGTTTTCCTTCAAGGCTTTATATTTTTGTTTCCAATAATGTTAACAATACACGAATTTGAATATTATAACTACGTACTGCATCGTTAATAAACAAAGAGGAGGTGAAGCAATCGTACTCTCCAAAGAACTAGAAATTAGTTTAGAATGTTACAACGTGTTTAAGTTGACCAGTAAGAATCTTCATATATGAAACCGATATTACTGATGAAAAACCCTTCATATAATACTAGAAATACTGTTTACAACACCACTACCCCATCACGCGTTTCGATATACGCAAGTTTACCTTCAGTGCCTGAAGACGATAACTTGGTAGTCGAAATGCGTGTCAGACGGTCAGCTGTTTTTCGGAATAACTGGACACATCGTCATAGTTCCATTGAGGTAACGTAGAACGGTCAATTCTTGATGATAGACCAACGTTTGTTTGCCAGAAGTGTTTGAAAAAATCAGGGAAACCAATTGCGAGTTTTCACACATCAGATCAAAGAAAAACAGACAAAACATCGAATTGATGGATCATCCGCCATACAATCTTTGTTTGGCTCCATATGATTCCTTCTTACTCTTGCATATCAAAAATAAATTGCAACGACAACGTTTTTTTACACCTCCTGTTCTAGAGGTAATAAAATCGTGATGGAAAGAAGTTTTGACAATTGGTTTAAACACATGCAAAAGTGTATTGATTATAAATATTTTTTTATGTGTCTCAAACTTAAGTAACAACCCTAAAAGTCCTCAGACATACGGCAACCTAGGGCTGTCAAACAAAAGGACTTAATTCGGTGGTTGTTGAGAGATCGAAATCTCCACAAAGTATGACATTATCGTAATTTAACAAATTTTTCTATTAATCTATAGCAAGTTTAAATGAAATTTTTTATGAGGAAAATCACATTTTGGTTGATTCAATTGATTTTCTGCTAATAGTGCTCAATCTACGTCTATACAGGAATTGAATGCAAACAACCCGAGCTCGCATGCTTCCTGTGAGGCGGATGGACATACGGATGGTGGTGGCTAACACCAGGATATACAGCGATGCCAGAGGAGAACTGAAATTATGGGAGGAAATTGAAAAATATCTTATTGGAGTTTACATCTTGTTTTATTGTTTGTTACTTGAAAAGACTGAAGTTAAATCGAAATGTCGAACATCTATTCTAACTATTTATTGATTGTATTCAAATTGATATTTATTCAAGAAAGTATGTATGTATGAGAATATCTAAACATTGAAATTTCAGAAAAATAAAGTTGAAATGTTATGTTTATTTTAGTAGAAATAACGTTTCAATTTGATTCTAGTCTCAATCAAAATATAATTCATCATAATTCTATCCAACATTAGACCAAAATGACTAACGTAGCTTATGAAATATCTCGTTCTAATTGTGTTTGAAATTGTCAGGTCAGTTTAAAAGCTCACTCATCAAAATCTCATAAAATGGTTGCTTGACATGCACATTTTTTAGGAACGTCAATTTATGGACAAATAAATTATTCTGGAAATGTTTTGATAATGGAAAATAACTGAAAAAAATATCTATTTCTAGAAATACCCATAATGATCAATGCATCGATAAGAAGCATAATATATAATAATCTCAGCCTATTTTCTAGATTTGAAGAAAAAAATTATAAAAATTCAACGACATTCATAACGAATTAAGAGATTGAAATTCGAAGTCAAAGTTTGAAGACAGATATAGGTGCAAACGTCATTATTTTAACTGTTTTGAGAACCAGTTCTCAATCAGAAAAAACCTAAAATCAAGACAAGGCAACAACGACTTAATTAGGCATCATAATCTTTTTAGTTTTACATATTTCACAAAGATACGAGTACGTGCCTGCAAAATATTCAATTTTACAATATCTTTGTTTATATAAACTACAAAGTGTTCAATATAAAATCATTATAACTTGATTAGAAAAGCTTTGTAAATCTCAGAAGAAATTGTTTTGTTCGCTGGCTATTAATTTTAGAAAATGGGAATAAATCAACTTAATGAATAACATGTCAACGGCAAAAAGTATAATAAGGAATCCAAACTCGAAGTAACTTTATAAAATAATAATGTCAACAGCAGAAGTTATTTTTATATCATATTTTTCTGCTGAAAGTAAATTACAGTTACAAATAATTACAAAAAATTCACTAATAACTATATTTATTTATAAAATATCACGTTTTTTATCAACTCAATCTACAAAGTGGGTTTTATTCATAGAACGCCTGAATTTTTATAAATTTTTGTGTACATTGTATTTTGTATTATGGTGGTATTCACATTGTTGTAAAATCTTTCCTTTTTCTGGGAAAATAATGAATTTTGATATTTCAAACTAATCACCCTATATATTTTGACTAATACGTCAAACCACCTCAGCACTGGACCTATTGGCCTAGCTACCCAAGAAACTGCCTGATTTATCAGACTTTTTAATAGTAAAAGAATTTAACACGAACCAATTCCAGATAGAATCTTCCTTAGACTTATTATTAGATCATTCGCCAACAATTGCTTCCATACACAGCAAGACTGTATAAAATACAAGACCACCTAGTCTATATAGTCATACTGGGCAAAATTTAGAGAAAGGGTAAACTTACAGATTTCAATACAAGCAATCTACCAACTAACTGGAGCCATACGAAAGAAACTCCAGAAAATCGTCGCTCACAAAGTACAAGTAATTCCTTTTGTAATTAGACAGAAAATATCCAAAAAAAGAAATAATTTCGAGAAGTGAAAACGACAAAATTAAACAAAGCCACGAAGAATCTGAAGAAATTGCTTTTAGAAATCGAAAATAAATCAGTTCAAGACTACTTAGGCTCTGAAGCCACAGCCACTGAAGCCACAGCTTGTTCCCTCTGGAAGAAACTAAAAAGGCCACAATAATTTTACCCTCCAGTATGAGATAGCAAGGGCAAGGAATGACGTAGAAAAGGCAACAGCTTTTACTAATTACCTGGTGAAAGTACAAGAACATTCAAGTGAAGCTTAGTTAACATTATATAGGCCAATAAGCTTACTACCTATAATTTCGAAGGTATTGGAAGAGCTCCTTTAAACACGACTAACCCCAGTTCTAGTGAACAAAAAACTTATTCCAGATCATCAATTTGGCTTTAGAGCAAAACATGATACAATAGAGCAGGTACATAGAAGTGTACAGAAAATGACAGATAGAAAAGAAATCCTTCCTCTCAGCAGCTTTCTTAGACATTAGTCAAACATTCGGTAAGGTCTGGAACGAGGGACTACTCTACAAAATCAAGAAACAACTACCACATTCCTTTTTTCCTCTCCTAAAGTAATATCTGACGGATTGGCTCTTCCTGGTCGAGGAGCAAGATCAATATACGCCTTCTGCATACATCAGAAGGTAAAGGAGCTTCATTCTAGTAGGGACACAAAAGTTGCAGCTTTTGCAGATGACACTGCAATCCTGGCTTTACATCAAAACTCTGGAAAAGCATCTCAAAATCTTCAGAATAATTTTAATCAAACAGAAATCTGGTTGAAAAAATGGCGCGTCAAAACAATTACCTCAAGCTACCGATGCAAAATATATGCGCGTTTATCTTGACAGACTATTAACTTGGCAAAAGCGTAAATTTACCAAAAGGAAGCAACTCGGACTTAAACTCAGACAGATCAACTGGTTAATTGGTAGAAAATCAGAATGAACCATTAAAACCAAGTTGCTAGTAAACAGGGTGTCCCACGACGAGTTAAAACTATCTGTATATGGCAAAATACTTAATATAGTTATACTTAATATACTTCATACAAAATAGTAAAATCATGAAAATTTCTACGTTTGGAGTTTTCCGATACGATCTTTCTAACTAAAATATTTTCAAAGATGGTCGGTTGTAACCTTGTTATTTTAAATAGAACGCCCTATATTACATTTTTGGACTCTACGTAAAATTTTAGTATACTTTTGTCTGAAGACTTTATTTGAAAAATACATAATTTTTGGGTTATGTTTTTTTTTCAAATTTGCATACCCTAATAAATTATTTTTGTACGATTTGAAGACATGGAAATGGTTTATATTCGGTTGCTTTTAGCAAGGTCAGACGTATTTGAATGTATGTAAAAAAATTTTCATTTTATAGAGGATTTGTATAAAAAGTGTTCAAGTTTTAACTTCATAAATATCAAATTTCTTTATATTTTTAAATAGAACTACCTTGTTTTTTCTATTCTAACGCATTCAGGGGTGAAAAATAAGGCAACGGTGAAATTTTTTATAATACTCAGAAAATATGTACTTTTGGAAAAAAGTTTTTAGACAAAAGTATACTAAAATTCCACGTAGATTTCAAAAATGTATTAATATACAGGGTATTCCATTTGAAATATCAAAGTTACAGTCGACTTTGTCGATCTTTGAAAATATTTTAGTTAAAAAGATCGTATTCGAAAACTTCAAACGTAGAAATTTTCATGATTTTCATGATAATACAGTTATGGGGAACTGCGAGCAATTCCAATATCAGTATTTCACAACGTTTCCAAAACAAAGTCAATGCCCTCTAGACATCATCATCAACAGAAAAAGATCTACAAATGCATTTGATTAAAGATGAAAGATTAAAGATGAAATAAAACGTTACAGTGACCGAATAAGTGAACACCCTAATATTCTAGCAAACCAGTTATTTAATAACGCATAAGAAAAGCGACGACTAACACGCTTCACAAGGCAGATTCACTCTTTAAGTGATAATAACTCAGATCCCAATTATGTTTTATACTACTGTGTCATGTTGTCCACGGTTACTGAAATAATAGAAGGTTTGTGACATGCGCATGTTTTTGTAAACAAACTATCAGCTGCTAGAACACCAGCTACGTCATTATGTTTACATTTTTGTTTTGTTCATATTTTTATGTCAAACAGAACCTCACTAACATTATGTTCAAGTTATGAGGATGCTGATCTGGCTATACAAACGAATATATTTCTAACTAACGAATTAACAGCTGTGAAGAACCAGTGACGTCACTTGTCTACTGCGCATCTTGTTATTGTCACAAACCTTCTATTATTCTAGTAACCTTGATGTTGAATTCTATGTTTTATATCACTGCGTCGTGTTAACTTTGTGGTTTATACTATTTATACTTATGTTAAACAAAATTGATACAGAGTAGCAGTTATACTGCTAAAGAAGTTTCTTCACTGGAAAATATCCCTACACCTCTTTAATTATCACTATAATATTGGCCGTATCACAAGACTTTTGTACCTACTTAAAAATTTATAAAAATCGTACAAGCCGTTTCCGAGATAATCGAGGCGTTCCATACATAAAACTCACTCTGTATATAAATGTATTACGTAATTACATAAGGAACTGGTCATTCATTATATTCAATAATAAAATAAAAATATCCCACATACTCCTTGGCATTACAGTTTATAAATGACCTTGACTTCCTTTTTGAAACAATTCCCTTCTATATCTGATTCTACTTCATTTAACTACAGTTCCTTTGGACGTTCAATCCTTCTTTAACTTCTACCTTTCCTTTATAGATCTTCTTTGTTGTTCTTTTTTTATTCATTCGCCGCTATGTTATGTATATTTTGTCCATCAGAATCTATTTGATTTTTTCTTGTTCATTAATAATCCCACAGTCCATTCTTTAAAATCCCGCAGCTTTCAATTAGGAACTTTCATCACCTTGCCATCATGTTCACACTAACATTTGTGTAATTCGGCAAAAAAAGGTTTTTTTCGACTAGAATGAATTTTTCTCGTCATATATTCAAAACATGAGCTGCAATCTTGTCCATTGTCTGATACTACGCAGCCAAAATATTTTTCTTCCTTCCTTAATTAACAGTTGCAATGAATTGATGTTTGGTATTTCGAATTATATGATCTAAGTATGCAATTTTCTCCCTTCTAACAATCTAATAGAGTTCTCGTTGTTTGTTAACATGTCTTGATATCTCTTTATTTGTTAGTCTAGCTGTGCCTGGTACTTTGAGGATTCTGCGATATATACACATTTACAATACCTATGTAATAATCAAAGTCGGTACATGTGAACTTCAGTCCACTTGAAATCTATGTAAAATTGATATACAAAGATTGCTAAGTTTTAAGATAGACAAATAAAAGTATATATTTATAATTGCTTATGGCTTAATTGTTTTTAAAAATATTCTCCACTATTGCTTGCGAAAGAACCAATTGTCTAGACATTTTTTCGTATAGTTTTGTTCGATGTTTTGACTTTCCAAAAACGTTTTTGGTTGAAATAATGTTTGGGAGCTCGCATTGTCGAGGTGGAGAATGATTTGTCTTCTGCGATTGGCTTCCCTGATTTTTTCGAATACTTGTGACAAACAAATTGTTGGAGGCAGTCGATGGTATATCAACATCTTTATCTCACCCTTTTTTGTTCTCCAGACTTCTTGAGAAATGGATTTGTTCTCCTAATATAGCTTGGAAATTCTGCCAATCCGTTTGTCTGTTGACTAAGCATGGAGGTTTTAGTTTCTGAATTATAGAGTCACTAAGCCTGAGAAAAATAGTGGAATGGTTAAAATAATATTAATCCAAAATGGATCCATTGTTTCATGGCGATTCCATTATTTTTAATTACATCACCTGAAATGAAAACCGGGAGAAAACAAATAGTAAATAATGTATGCAAGTACAATTATCAAAATTATAATAATGTAATAGTTACTCTTCACTAATTTAATTATGAGATGGATATTTATAAAGGAAATGCAAATTATTCACTTAGTAGATAATAATAAAACAACTCACAAGATTATATACAATTTTTGAGGCATGAGGAACTTTATAGAAAACTGGAAAATATTTTAGGTTTGCTCGTTAAAAAATTATACACATTTTTTACGATTTTGCTGCAACTACTGACAACATTGTATTGAAATTTTATACGAATTTTGGAAGCTGATACATCCAATGAATTTGTTTTTATATTTGACTCCATAGACACAACTTCAACATCATTTGATTTTACACCAAAAAATTTCTTTTAATAAAACTAGATACTATGTACCTTTTTCGGAATATTTTGATTTGAGAAAATTATGAAGTAATGCTGGTATAAAGTATTGATAAAGATATTAATTATTATTAATTAGACAGCGTTATGTGAAATTGAAATTTTTTGTAGCGTAGATGAGACCCCATCGATGAAACAGTATTTAAAAAAAATGGGACTGACGGCTTTTGTTTCTTGTAACGTTTCACAAAAATCCACTCTAATCAGTATAAGATTTTGTTTTGAATGTTAAATAAGCATGGGCACTGAACCATTGGAAGCCTTAGTATGAACCTTGCGGTTCTGGGACTGAAACTGTTGTTTGTTTTATACTAGAGCGCCCAATCGATTCCATGATTAGTTAGATTTGATTTTACACGGTGATAGCATTTTCTCCAGATCTGCCATGGAAAACAGGCTTTCTGCTGTTTCCCTGCAACCTGGTGAATCGGTTCTTCAGCCAAATGGCCGACGATACCTGCTGCCTATAAAATAATAAACAAAAAATTTTGAAATAATATAAAACCAAAAAAAAGCAAATCAAAAGCAGTGTGAAACGTATCACCACAACCTCAGCCCTGTAGAGATTAAAATCTTATGTAAGGGCCATTTCAATGAACCTCCCTCTCTATACAAAAAATTTCCTCATCTCACCCAAAATATACCCAAATAATTTCTTTCTCTTTTTTGACTCAGAGCTTCTTAGTGATTCGGTTCACCAGTCCAATGGCCCACGATAGAAAATAATGCAGCCGCAGCTTTACATTACCAACAATCAAGTTGATGTTTGGGCAGTAACCCTAGGTGATAAATTAATAGGTTATCATATTCTACCTAGAAATTTAAATGGTGATATGTACCTGGATTTTTTAAGCAATCACTTATTCGAGATATCAGAAGATTTAACGCTAGACGAGCGAAGATCCGTATTTTTTATACACGATAGAGCTCCACCTCACTTTGATAGAAGGTGTCATCATTTATTAAGTATCCATTCTACGAATCGATGGATTTCTAAGTGCAAAAACTCCTATTCATTAGCCTCATCAGTCATGCGATTCTAATCCATTGGATTACACAGTTTGGTCGTATTTTAAAGAAAAACTTCATGCTACAGAGGTAAATTCACCTCAAGATTCGAAAGACAAAATTCAACGACACTTTAAAGATCTCATAGTTGCTTAATAAAGTTATGTTCAATACTACTTCGTACAAACCGTGTAACTAGCGCCGTCTATGAGTATCAGCTTCCATAACATATTGTAGTTCATCGTTGCCTAGCGTTTCGCCTGGGACCAGATAAACAACTGGTCTCTTGAACCCTCAAGGGGTTGTTCTATATGTTCATTCACGTGAAATGAGTCAAGTATGGTTCAATTAAAAAAAAATCTTTATATTATAGATGTTTAATAAACTAATAATTCCCAGAGATTATATTTGGATGTGGTATTTCACATTCTTATAGACTCTCTCGGAATAAACATCATGCAACGTTAATTATCTTTGTAACTTCAATTATTATCTACTATTTTTTATTCTAGAATCAGCATAATATTTCCATTTCACTCTTTAATGTTACATTACGTTCATGAATAATATTTGATATAGTGATATCATGATTGCATGTAATTTAATACTGTTTCATGTATAAATTCGTAGGTACTCTTACCAGTGCAGTAATGAACAAAAATGCGGGATATCCGTATGATAAAAAAAACTGTGAAGTCTGATGTGTAACGATATTTTTTGTAATTAAATAAGCAAAACATGCAATTAGTACGTTCCGCCGCATTAAGATTCCACTCGGATATTGAGAAGGAATGCACAGATTCATTATATTAATAACTCATATAAATAATTGAAAATTAATGATACACAAGTGCCAGACTCAATGCTAGAATCCAATTATTACTCGCATTATGAATGTTCTGCCACACTAACGATTCTTTTCGTAATTTGAGAAACTAAAATTAATACATTAGGTTATAAGAAGAGAAAATTCTTATTAATTTCCAGAACTATCAAACTGTACATTTTTCATATCCATTCGCTTATATAAGAAATAGAACAATGAAAATAATTGTGGTTATTTTCATATATCTGATTCGTTCACGGAATTCAATTTAAGATTTTCCACAATCAGATCATTGCTTTAATAGGAAACGTTTTGAATCGCTAGAACCATCTCCTCCAACGAGTTCCCTTAAAATCCTATTATATCTTTCAAGTTTAGAGGTAAACATACAATTTGAAGCCACGAGGACGGTGTATAGGTTATGGATTCTCAACTAATCTCAAAATATCTATATATGTTCACATTCCTGAATCGTGGGCGGGGGATTCTAATCCTGCGACACCAAATAATGGAGCCACGTGTGGCTCCAGGATACACGGCTTAAAAATAGAGGGCTTCTGCAGAGATTGTGGATGGATGATACCTAATTAAAGCACTCAATCTGCTCATATAACTGTGATTTCATAAGCTTGTTACTTGGGCAACAAGGATAACGTTGAGGCCGATTCACTTGCTATACTAAGATCAATGAAATCACTAATGATAAAAGTACCGATTCTTGTTGTAGCTTAACATATCTCCAGACAAATTCTGAATCGATTGATGGAGACAACATAGATGGTCCTTCTGTCTTTAGTATCATTTAACTGACTCATTTGGACTGGTCTTTTAACCACACACACTGATATAAGATGTCTTCTACATGCTATAGGTAACGTAGGCAATACGGAAGGTCACTGATGCATGGAAAAGGAAGAAACCGCAGACCACGTCGTAGATGGAGGTTCAACACTCACACATGCGAGGATCTAACACATAGACAAGACTTCTGTAGGAGTGCGCAATGGTTTTTGAACGCCCACTAATTTAACTAATAACTCTTAGTGGAAACTAGTTTCTTGAAGCTATAATTTTTTATCAACGTTGCACAACAATTATTAGAAAATTCATATACTTCCGATTTATTGGTATTCGTAGACGTTGGAGGATCAAATTGTAGTAAACGATTTGAAAGAATGGTATTCTTTCAAATCGTTTCTTTCTATCGGAAAAGAATGAGAATTAATTAATTCTTGAAGTTAACAAAAACCAAGCCGTATCTAAATTTAGTCAAAATAAGGACATGGAAAGGTTTTGAAAGAAGGTTGTTTTTGAAGTAAGATTCCAGTTTATTGTTCAGTATATTTAGAACATTGAAGGCAATCTTTCAGTTTCTGATTAAAAATGATGTTACTAATTAATGTTCAAAAAGCAAAAGGATTAAGACATATTCAACTGATACATACGTAAAATTTCACATCTTTTCTTAAAAATTATAGCGAATTTAATATACTAGGTGAAGAAACGACGTTAGTTCCATTTATTGAAAGGTGATCTAAGCGACGAGATCCTACCAGAATTTGACTTCATTTCTATTAAAAACTTAGGATAGCAAATACACTGTCAGTAACCGGATTTGGACAAGAGACTTTCTGAGTATTTTTTATTGTCAGATAATATTTGAAAATATTTCACTTCACTGCTGATGCTTTAGAAAGGATTGCTGAAGACTTTAGAAAATATTTTTCTCTTGCTTAAACTTGTATTCTATTTATGAAAAAAAAAATATGAGGATTAAGTTCTACGAAGAAAAATTAACGAAAACTGCACTGTATCAGAATTTTTTTTCAGCGTTTTTGTGCATATTTTGACCAAATTATTTCCATATCTCCCCGCATATCTTGAGTTTCCCATTTCCTTAATAATAATTTCTTTTCCTGATAGTTGCAATAGATTAGGGTCGATTATTTTTGAAACAAAAAAAATAGAGGGATTAAACCAATTGGAAAAGATGAGAGGAAAAATAATTTACCGGCGATCTGAGGTCGGGAAGAAAGAAGGGGGTGAGTTTTTGAGGGTGAAAAATAGTCGATTTCCAGCAAAATTACAAATCTTATGGAAAATAACAAAGTTGTAGGTAATAAGAAGATCTACAACTTCAAAAAAACGAGTTTTTTATTTGTAATTTTCATCTTTGAAAAAAAAACATTTCTTTTTCATGAAATTTTGTGGAAAGTTACCTTCTTATGTCCTATATACACTGTAATTTATTTTATTGGGAACATGTATTTTTTTCACGTTATTTTGGCATAAAATCGAAAAAGCGCCCTAAATTTCGAACGAAAATTCTCTCGTAAAAAATCTGTTTTTGTAAAAAAGTCGTTATGATTTTTGTTCGTTGAATTGTCTACTTACTATTATTGTAAGAAAATAACACTATCACCGTAAAAAATTTTCTTAGAAAAGGCAAAAAATAAGACAAAACAACTCGAATCCGAAATATTTTTTAATCATTACGTACAATTTTTAGTTATTCATTGAATTTTTTCACTCTGATTCCACGAAAAACTTGAGGTAAAAATAATTAATTGAAATTTGAATTATTTAAAATATCTAAAAATTGTACATAATGAAAATCTTTCCTTTTTTTGCCTTTTCTGAGGAAGTTTACCATGATGATGGTAATATTTTTTACAGCATTAATAAAAAGAGGTTTGAAAGAATGAAAATCTCACCGACGTTTTAGAAAAAGCTGATATTTTGACGAGAGAATTTAAATCAACATCAAAAATTTGGCATAAATCAAGAGCTCCTTTAAATTTTGTTCTCCAATTTGATACCCAAAATACTTCTTAGTGATATGATATTTTGACATAAACTTTAACCAGTGGCGCGCTGTCCGGGTTAGTTGTCACTTTTATCCCCCTATGTTTCACGCCACTGGAGCAAATTCTTTTTCTAATTTTGTTTTAAATTGCCTGATTATTTTTACTTAGAAAACTAATGAATTTTTATGCAGCTAAAATGGAAGGTGTTGTAGAAATTTCCTTCTAAACAAAAATCTGTAGGTAATTAAATACTACTCGATACTTCTAAATTATAATCTGCTAGGAAAATTTTTTCAAAGTTTATGTCAAAATATTACTTTATTAAGAAACATATTGGTCACCAAAATTTAAAAAAAAAAATAGTGGCATTCTTGATTTATGGCAAATTTTTGATTTCGATTTTTGAACACTCCATATCTCAGCAACAAGGCCCAGTAAGGGTTCGTATTCCTATATCATAATGAATCATTTATTGAGATCTCTCTGTGGTAAAGCGTTGTCGGTCGAATATAGAAACACCCTGTAGATGAAGAAGTTTAATTAATGGATATTACTCATTCGGATGAATTACATTTCTAACTTAGCTCGTGGTGCAAATATCATCTACAGGAAAACTATCTTTACCCCCTCGTAAAAAATAAACTGTTCCAAACCAAATGAGTTAGGTATCAAATCTAAATAAATTTGAGAAAATCTCAGTCAGATTTATATTAACACACTTATATAACAGCGGGTTTTTTCTATGGGGAAAAATCTGTTCTTACTCGATTAAATGAAACAAAAGATTTCTTTTATTTCTAAACGTCAATTGCAGAATAAGTCTGCCGTTAAATTTTGTGTTATGATTTACGACATAATAATTTAAGTGTAAAAAATATTAAAAGCTATTGTTTTTCATACGACTCGGGGCTTTTATGTAGATAAAAACTGACCTTCCCATATAAAATATTTGCATTTCACTGATTTCAAGTTACACCTTTTGCATGTTTTCAACTGCTATAATTATCAACAATTAATTCGTTGCGCAAAAATATTATACGGAATATCTGATGAGGATATAATCCATTCGAATTAAAACAATAGGTAGCTGTCGGGAATTTAATTTATCACAGACACATTTCGGTATCTGAATCTTGTATTGCGATTTTATTGGATTAATATCACTTGCAGATGGTTAGATAATACAAATAGTAATTGTACACGGTGTTTCAAAAAAAGGTGATCCCGTCTCTGGGATTGATAGAAAATTTAGGAAAATATTTAGGGTTTGCTCAGTAAAAAAGTTTCGTAACACCATCCGTATTCAAGATAAAGGACGTTGATCAAAAATTACATATTTTTTCACGATTTTGCAGCAACTACTTGAAAAATTATATTGAAATTCTATATGGATAGGTTTTAGAAGCTGATACATCAAATGAATTATACCTATTGATAGTAGATATCAAAATAGAAGGATACATCATAGAATTAGAATGAATATTTGAATAAGCTTGGTTTCTTTTGTTATTTAATCAGAACAATCACTGAATTTGAGAACCAGCTCCATAATTATCTATAGATATATAAAAATAAATTGCTTTGCGTAATCTTGTTAAAACTCGAGAATGGCTGGACCAATTTGGCTAATTTTGGTTCTGTCACAAATTAAATTCTTTAACGCAACTATAATATTTGACATTTGACAACCAACTAATATTCCGATTTATGCTCTATGTCGATCGATACTTCAGACGAAGAGTGCATCCTTCTATCTGAAGTGACAATTATAGCTACGTGGACGAAAACTTACTTAACTCCGGTGATCCTTTGTGATACTGACATTTCAAGTTATGTTTTTTGTTGATTTTTTTGTGATATTAACACTTCATTGCTTAGTGTGAGAAATTTTCTCACTTTAATTCATTAATTACAATTACTTGGATTACCACCTCATAATTTGCAGTTAGAAGCAGTATCAATTATCATGCTGCGTAACATTAAACAACCAATAACGTCATTGAGGTAACAATCATAAAGGGAAACGTATACAGATTAACCATTCGATTTTGAACGTTTACAATTTTCAGTACGTCTGGCCTTTGCGATAACCATAAATAAATGGCAAGGTCTCAGTCGCAATCTAAAAAAATAATAAAACTTCATTAATACCAAGAATTTTTTTATTTGTTCTTAAGTTTATTTTATACAAAAGTTTATACCTCTTATTGATCGATTGAGGCAGTATGAAGTCTGCTGGATCAGCTAGTTTCCAAATATTTTAATAATCACAAAAAGAAATTAATATTATCGCACTCGGCCACGCCCGCCCTTATATCTACAAATTGCTCGATGGATGCTAATTTAATCCCAAATTAAACTTTTTAAGCTGTAAAACTTCGACAGAATGCTGAAAGTTCCTTTCTTAAAGCGAAACGGTGCAACGTTTGGAAAACATTCCAGCAACGTAGCCACTTTGTGAAACTATAATTAACAAATTATGTTTTTTTTTTGTTCGAATAAAAGTGCTGCCGGAATAATCGACAAGCATATTATACCTACAGTTTTACGCTTACAGTGAAAATACCTTAATGGTTATAAAAGTTCTTAGACCCAATAAGTTTTAGTATATATATATATATATATATATATATATATATATATATATATATATATATATTATATATCCTTATAATAAGGATCAAAAACTTTATTATCAAAATATTTTCAAAATTTGTAGACAAAACCTTGTAAATAATTATAAATTAAACACAAAAATAACTGAATAGAATCAAAAATGAATTAAAAAGTACATGTAATTCAAGGATATGTGAAAATTTTCATGGAAAATCAATATTAACAGTAATAAAATGCTTTTAATTGAATATGAGTATTGGAGTACATACAGCTTGAAATACTTTTCCAGTAAATATGCCGTCAAATTATTGCGCAATGCGCGAAAAGATGTTAATTGGCGAATGATTGTGCATTTTTGTCATATTGTATAGTATAGAGCCCATAACTAATAACTAATTCTGAACGTGGAGTAAGTAGGTGAAGGTCGTGCTCCGCGTTCCTAAGTGGATAGCTGTGCCAAAAACTTTCTAAAAGAAAAACTATGCCTATGGATTAGAAGGAGAGAGCATATCAGAGATGCAGCTCAAAAAAAGAGATAATAAAATGTTATAAATGCTGTTAAGTTCCGTTTCTTGCAAACTGTTTTTGATGTGAAACAGACAGGACTCAATTTTTTGAATGTCCTATCAATTTTGATGTTTTGACTATTCAGTAACGTTTTTGTTTGAACTGATGTGTGAGTCTGTATTGTCATGGTGAAGAATGATTCACGTTTTCCTATATTTCCTAATATTTCTGTTGGATTTCAGTCACCTTAGAAGAAAAACACAGTTGTTTAGTTTAGGGTTCCTATACATAGATCCATGCTTCTGCTTCTGTTTCATAGACATCTTTTGAAGCATTGAGATTGGATTTTTGAGCATTTTCTTGCATCAATCAACACGAGCTTTAGCGATTTATCAAATTATGCGGTATGCAATGCGAACAAATCTTTTTGAGAGCCAAAACCAGACAAACATGGTGCCTCATTATCAAAAGTCGAAGGAAAATCATCGTACGGAGATTTTTGCGATTCAATTCCATTTTTTCGACGACGAATGTTTCAAATATCTGTAAACAACTTTAATAGCACTAGTACGCTAACAAGTTCTGAGAAATTTATGATGAAAGTGTTGCATTTGAAATATTCACATTAGTTTTGCCAAATTGAAAAATTTAAATAGTGGACCAGTTTCACTGTCCATGTCTCGGAGGTGTTTGTAACAACATTATAGAAGTTGTACAATGCCTCATATAGACGCATCTAATTTCATATTATTGCATTTTCGTACTATTTTTGAATTTAATTTCCCGTATCTGATTTCGTATTTTTGATATTGTTGGCAGTAGATCTTTTTGTTTATTTTTGAAAATCGAATACTATTTTTTTTTCAATGCTAGTTGAAGGCGCTATATTTGAAAATAAAATTATAGAGATTTCATTGGGGAAACTTCGGTTGCAGTCTCAACTATTCACACTCGGACAAAATAAATGAAACGTCCTAGAATCCCTAATTTTTACTGAACAATAACCATGCAAAATCTGTGGAATCCGCGGTAACTGCTTCTCCCGTTACAGGAATTCAAATTTTATACGGAAGAATAAACCAGCACTAAGAACTAAATGAGTTTTTGCATCGTTTTGCTCATTGTGCTGTAATTCTAGGGGTTCTTTTCACTGTCTGACGAGGCGAGAGAATAATTTCATAGTCTGAGATGACGGCCGTGCCTCGGGACAAGCTCTGTCCGCTTTAATAAAAGACATACGTGCAATGACTGTATAATTAGTGTTTCTATTCGAAATTTTTCAGTGTTGGAGCTTTTTGCGGCATTAACTATGAACTTGAAATGCGGAATTAGAATTAGCGTTTCGTGTAATAGTCTTTCTTGATGGTTTGTGAATTATTTTTTTGTTTCAGTTTTCGTTTCGTAGTTACTTCACACTCTGTCGTGCCGAGGAGACTACCAAATCGATCTACATGAATGAGAGATGTAACCGCTTCTCTTTTGAAACTCCACAGCTGAAATTAAATCTAAAAAAATATTAACATTTTGTCTCAAATTACTAGTAGTATGAACATACTTTTTATTCATAAGAACTAGTTTATTTCAATGGGAAAGGAAATAAGGATCCTCATGAATTATTTTGATGTTATCCATAGTATGTGAGCCATATATTTTGAATTTACTACAGGGTGTTCCGGGACTCGATGCAAAAAATTCTGGAGATAGTAGATGATTTATAACTTTGTATTGTTCAGTTTTGAGACATGTGGTTATGTACCTTGGTATAACTCTCTTGTAACTTGAAAAGGACCGTAAAAAATAACAAAATAACAACAGACGAGTTAATTAAGAACTTAATTACACATTGCAACACACGCTCAAAGGTCTTCCACTTTTTGTCATAAATATCTGCGCATAAATTGTGAGCCCAACGACCACACTTGCTCCGACTCCATTGTTCAATACCTTTATCTGCTTTCATTGAATTTCCGCAAAAGTAGCATTCTTCATCTGCACCATCTTCGTCTCTGTTGACACATAGGAAACTACTTTCAGATGAGGTCTCCACTACCTGATGCTTTTTATTTTTTTTTGCAACTTTTGATTGAATTTCTTTGAACGGCGAACTTTTGGACTTGAATTTTTCCCCAAATTTAGGTCTTTGGGTACTTATTTTATTTTTTGCTCTTGTTTCTTATGAGTTCATCCTTCTCTGAGGTGTCGGTTGCTTTCAATGCTTTCTTTCTCCCTTTCTTTCTGTTTTTCCTCGCCAGTGCTTTTGGATATAACTGTACTTCTTCTGGGGAAATAAATCCTTTCTCGAGGGTTTCTGCATTTATATTTAAAGATTTTAATAGTGGAGCTCTAACATCTGACCCCCCAGCTCTTGATTTATCTGTTGTTTCTTCTTTATTTGAGGTTAAAGTCTGAGTCTGTTTATCAGTAGTAGGAAGATTGGGCTACAGTACTTTATTTTCTAGGTCACGATTTGTTACGTATAAAATCTTGATCTGAAAATATTTTGCTGTACACTGGATATATTCCAAAACCACTTAAAATCTTTCGGGGCTTGAAATCTAAAGGAAAAGTAGTTCTCATAATCTCTGCGAATGTCAAAAATTTTTCGCCATTTGACCAGACGGTGGCAGCTGCAGCTGCGATTGTTCCAGGAGGTGCGCCAAATAGCATTCTGTGTTTAAAATAAACTTTGGGGGATATCAAAATTCGCAAATATAGTTTCCACTAGCATTAAATGCTGCTATCGTAATCACAAAGGATCCCCTCTCGGTTGATGTTGCACATTCTGGTAGTTCAATTCCTTTTGGTCCAACTTTTCTCAAGTGTGATTGAGCAGTGCTTTCACCAGTCCAATCTAAATTCCAAATTCGGTTCGGAGTAAATTCTATTAAAACATCGAACTGCTAAGAGTTGTTGCCTCAAGTGTTCGAATTGATAGAGAAGAAAGCCGCGTATCTACTCCTCACTAGATATTTGTTGTCCATCCCATATAACTGGACATTTTTTTCTATTGTCACAGCAAATTTATGAGCTAATTGTCTCCCGCCTTTCTTAGTTAAGCCATATTGCATTAGAGCAATTTTTTCAATATATTCTGCTAAGCAGTAGACACTTGCTTGACAGCAAAATTTACCGCATATTCCTAATTTCTTCTTCTATCTTTGAATTATTCTGACTTTCTGAAGAGTGTGGTGAGACTAGTTTCAAACATCTTATTTCTTCCTAAAGGTTAATTTTTTGCTGGATCATTATTATATAAAGCCTCCAAGGCCTCTTTAAAAGCACCAGGACTTACTGGATCTCTCTTCTTACCAGTCTTGCTTCGTGGTATGATGATCTCTGCAAATAAAACGAAAAACCCAACCTTCTGTACCATGGTACGCGTTCCAAAGTACATGAGGTGATCTCGTTGCGAGGATGCATTTGTCCAATGAAATAATTTTGTAGCTTAGAGGTTACGTTCAAAACAAATAACAATACTACGTAATTACTTAACAATAGTCACAAGATGTGACCGAAAACACCGCTTATCCATAATCATTTGCCGTTAGCAAAAAATCTCACTCGAATATTTACTTTAATGTTAATAATTTTTTCGTATTACTGCTACAAATCGCAGTTGATTCACTGTAGACTAGAAGACAGCTATAGAGAATGGATAGACTTGCCAATTAAGATCATTTATTGATTGATAGATAGAGACATTGGTTTTAAATTTAAATCGTTTCAATCTGTGAGTACATTATGTCCAAGTTACAACAGTCTCCCTTACGTATAGAGTGTGTTTGATAGAATAAATGATTCCAAATTAACATTAGAAGACCAGAAGTAGTTCATACCCAACGGTTTTTTTTTCAGATGCCATCTCCTTTTAATGAAGGTTGATGTGTTCATAATATTCCAATTAAGTATGGTTTATAACCATGAATGTTGTCTATGACAAGGTCTACGTTTTCCTTCGATTTTTTCTCCTATTATTAGTTACAGTATATCATGTTATATCATACATACAGTATATGTAGTTCATATTTGGGGTATTCCTTTCCCATGTATCTAGGCACTTAATCATTAGGTATATGTTGAGTCCATGATATTTTTAGTAGTCTACGAAAGATCCACATTTCAATCAAATGATCCCGATGACTTCATTTAGAACTGCATATAATTTATAATATAAACAGCTCAAGAGGTCTTATAGGCTTAAAGTAGCTCTACTGCTTTTCTCCATCTATTTTTGTTCGTGGCTACTTCACGCCAGTTCTCTATTCCTATTCCTTCTAAATCTTCTCTACATGCTTCTATTCATTTTTTTCCGTGGACGTCCTCTTTTCCTTTTCGCTCCTTCTTGCCTTAACAAGGATCTCTTCACGCAACAGTTTTTGTCCATACCTCAACTCAGCTTCACCAAACAGTACTCTGATCTCTGCGTTTGTTCTTCTTCTCCACTCGCTTCACCGAAAATCTCTCTTAGTACCTTTCTCTCCCATATGTTTATTTTGATTTCTTCTTTTTTTTTTCATGATTTAACACTCACTGCCACACAGTACCGCTGGTTGTATAACTGTCTGTATAACTTGAAATATCATTTGATCATAATAGTCCAGCTAGGGCTCCAAACGTATTATTCCCTCTAGCCAGTTTCCTGCCGATTTCCCTAGTTTCACTTCCTTCGTTTATCACTGTCACTCACAGGTATTTAAACTCCTGGACTTCATCAAATCTTTCCAAGATAAGGAACATTTTTTTTCTAGATCCTTCTCCGTTCTACTTATAAGTACCACCTCAGGATCATTTCTAAACCTTTTTTTGTTTAAAACTTTTCCGATAGGTTTCCTTCGACAGCTACTCCATTCTCGGTGTTATTCAGTGTCATTTTTATCAAATCTAATATTTTCTTAGGTATTTAAAGTGCTGTTAGTACCTGGATCAAATATTTTCTACTTATTGAATCATACGCCTGCACAATTCACAAAGAGAAGCTTCGGCTTTATTCCTTGGTCACAGCTATTGTTTTGGATAGCATTCAGTATGAAAATTTGATCACTAGTTGACCTTTCCTTTTTAAAGCTCCCCTGATATTCACCCAATTGTTGGACCAAATATTTGCTTAATCTATTTCTTATGATCCATCCATCCCTATAATTCACGCCATCTGTCACACCCCTTTTTATCGATTGGGTAAATGATTGCCCTATCCCATTGGTTTGGCATTTGTTCTTGTTCCCTTAAGGGTTGACTACCATACTTTATAACTTCTATTGGAATCCCCTTCCAACCGATATTTTCGTCATTCTTCATATTATTCATTATTTCCTCTACTTTTTATGGTGTTTCCTCTACCCAAACTTATTGATTCGATATCTCCTCTTCATCAAACTCGTCTTCCCTATTCTCTCTTGTTTTATCGCTTAGTAGTTCATTGAAATATCTCCTTCACCGTTTTTAAAGCAATTTCTGTCCCGTCTTGATTGGTATCTCACTTCTTTTTGCCTCTTGATAAAAATTTTTTTATGTTTTTAGTTTGTCCTCCAGATGCTTTCGTTTCCTCTCCCTGCACATTTTCTCTTCTTTCTTCCTTCCTTGTGCGTAATCCTGTCTTAATTCGTTCTTCGGGTTTCTAAACATTCTGTCTTGCTTGGCTTCTTCCTTCTAATGCCTGTTTGCAGTCTTTAACAAACCATTCTTTCTTTGTCTTCCTTCCTTAACGTAACTGCATAAAATGCTCAATGTTAATATTAGAAGATATTTTGGTAGACAGACAGTGGACTATGTCAAATGCCAAATCATCACCAAATCAGTAAAAATAATGTAAAAAATTTCTTATTTTTCAGAATTACCATAATTTTTATTTAATAAATCCATTAATTTACAAGCTACTTTAACAATTGGAGACGAACTGAAAATCTTTTGTTCATGTTTGATATTCACATACACGATTAACTCCTATGATTGGTCAAAATGAAGATTCTTGATTTGACAATAACACAATCCTTTAGATTTTGATAAAACTGATAATATTGAAATGTGCAAACCAGATGAGATTTTCACGTGGTGTAAATAGATGAAAATCTAGAAAAAATGCATATTTGAACTAATGACTTCTTGGCTTTCTCTTTTCATGGAAGTTTCGATAAATTTTTCACCTTCCAAATAAGTGTCACGTATAATGAACTTTGCCTTAACAAAGTAATTTCTTGAAGTATATGAAGCTTATATAACGACAAAACTGGATTCCTTAAGTACATTAATCAAGATTCCGTGAGTAGGGTCGAGACTCAGGGTTCTGTTAATACTTCATAATTATTATGAAGCGTCTTGTGTTATGTAAATTATATACAAAATGTGCTTGCTCCTTTGCGTACTTCTGTGGTAATGGATGTCTTTTAAATACTATAGGTATTAATTTTTTATGAATTCATAGTATGTCTTCATACTATATGTTGATGAACAGTTTATTCTTAATTATACTCGATGTAGAAGCTTCTTTCTAATTTGCTTTATTATTGAACTAATTCTTCCTAACATCATCAGGCTGTTTATATGACACATATAATTAACATATTACACTGTGTTACAATTAAACTACAATAGACATAAATACCCTACTTTTTTGGTTGTTTCGTAGCAATTTTAGACTCCGGCCGGGTTACAATGGACGGGTGTTGCTCGCTATGAATTGGTAAACTCTCTTCCATTTAGGAACATAATCTGATTGTTCTCGAGCCTAAGCTTTGTATGACAAACTTTGAAAAACTCTTATAGTTGTCCCCTAACAAGGATAGATTCAAAAATAACGACCCCACAATGAACAGGAACAAATATTTAAAAGCGACCTTCTCTAGCGTCCTGAAATGTATCGAAGTTTGGCGGACGCCTCATGTTTTTTGCAACCTTTTCGTGACTGTTTTTATGGAGACGATTTCTAGAAAGAAATAGAATCAGCGACGTACTTCTTAAGAAGTATCAAGATTTTTAACTGCACTCAAGATATATTGGACATATGCTGCTGAAAAAAATCGTTTGAAACGATTATGATTGCGAAAAAAGAAGATTGATATTGAGAGAACAAGAGTAGTGGAAGTATTGTATTGGAAGTTACACGACAGTTCATCTAGGAATGAGGAAAAACCTTCAGCATATCCGTGAGAAATACTATTGCTAGTGCCGTTGGAATTCAACAGCGATCAAAATGATTTTTCGAGAGCAATTTATGTCCCAGGTAATCTGAAAACTATGGCGTCACATCCATAATCAGGACTATTGGAAGTTACCTGTCCAAAGTAGTTTTCAATTTTCCACCAACCACAGATATTGAGACCAGCTTCTGTTCCTATTTGCATTGGGTCATCGATATAATATCAATGACTCCACTGGTGAAGCTCCTGGGAAAATTCTGTTTGGATGTGAAATGGAGCTTCTATTTGATCAAATTGAAAAGCAGTTTGGATGATGAACCAGAACTGGCTGAATAAAATCATGAAGTTGCCGAAGAAAAAATAAAAAAAAGGACACGACATGGAAGAGACAGTACCATAATTACTTAAACTTGAATTATTAAAAAATATTCTACAAAATCACAAAAACTCTGAAAAGATCCTTTCTTTGTCATCCATTATCAATCAAGCAATAAATCACCGTATTCGAGAAACGCCTGACCATGCTTTCGAAGAATTTATGAGCGCGTATGGAGGTACAGGAAAAGAGGTATGAAATCCTCACCAACTAACGATAAAATTCTTAAAATTTGGAGACTCAAACACAAATTCGTGCTACGTCTCTACAAGATAAATCAAAACTGGAAATTTTAAGATGTATCCACCTAATGCGATGTGAGGAAAACGCTTGGAATCCATGACTAAGACAGTGAGCAACTATTAGGATAAGTGAGTCATGAGGTACATGATAGAGGTGACTTTCCAAGAATCCACAAATTTACAGCTCTAGCCTCCTCCCCGTCATCATTAACTATGAAAATGACGGTGCCCTGTTAGTTTCATAAGACCAGAAAGTGTATAAATGGATTCAGTTGCCAATTTGAATATCCAGTCACGGTTATACAGAGCTGTCAGGAGAAACTTCCTACTAAGAAGAGGGAGATCTTACGAACTCGCTGACTGCTACAATTAACCCCGTCCTGCTCTAATATATTTTCGAAGTTGAAGTTCAGCGAACACGCTGTTTTTTTATATTAACAATTTCTAAGCAGGCATTTTTGTTGGCTTACGACAAATTAGAGATTTGGGGAGTGAAAGTGCCAGAATTTGATTTTAGTGTATAAAGCGGAAATTTAACAACCATAAGGCAGTCAACGATTTGATGGCATCGCGAATACATCGCTACAGTGATAACTGAGTACTTGAGTAAGGTAAACAGTGTTTTTTTAGAAAAATTGGACGTTAAGAATATGAGTGAGAAATAATATAAGCGTAGAAATCCTGGTGATTATTTAATCTATAGATGAATTTAATGTATAATAGGCGAGGAATCCACAATCATAAAGTCTTACCTTGATCATTTTTTCAATTTGTTCCTTTCTCTGTTTACTATATAATTATATATAGCTTTCACCCTTTGAGATTGAGAATAAATTATGTGACTAACTGAGAAAATCACACTTTTTGCCATAAATCAGTTCTATTCATCAATTTGATCTACCTCAAGAGCAATAAAATCATTCCAACGCTTCTCTAACTTCTTAATGCCATGCTTGTAGAAGTATTTGTCTTTCGCCTCAAAATACTTCAGTTACAGCAATTACTTCTTTATTTGAGTAAAATTTGTCACCGGCGAATAGTCAGTACTCACTGGAGGCTATATCTGGACTATACGTAGGATGAGGAAGCAGTTCGAAGTGTAATTAGTTCAATTTAACCATCGAATTGTTAATAGGTGCATTATCTTCGCAAAGGAATGGCTCTTTCTTCGAAAACTGAGGCCGTTTTTGCATTCAAACAATCTAACAACTCTATGCAGTATTCGCTATTGCCTCTCCCTTTTGAATATAGTCGATTAAGAATATTCCATGTGCATCCCATAAGACCTTCCCAGATGACTGTTAAGCCTTTGGACGCTTCGGACGTGGTTCACTGGCTTAGTCCACCCAGATGATGATGGTTTTGATTCTGGATCGAAGTGATGGATCCTTGTTTCATCTATTGACACCGATGAATGTAAATTATCTGATTTATCACGTGTGAACATGACCAAATACTGCTCTGAATCATCAACACGTTGTTGCTTTTCATCGACTTTCTCATTTTAGTTTTTTCAACAGGTACAATACAAACAAAAATATTCAACTCAACTCCATTAATTGGGAATCCAGTTGAGGGCTGCTTTTTATTTGTTGTGCCCTTTTGGATACTCAGTTGATGCGAATTTATCATATTTTCAATAAATTTGTTGCTGAAATTTTTTTTGTCTATAGCAATTAATATTAATTTGGATAATTGTGTCCGGAGATAGATATCAATTTAATTTACAAGGTGTTTGTAGCTTTCCAACCAGTCACTTGTTTGATAAAAAGCTGGTATCTGAGTTTGAGCTCAACCTTTATTGGATGAAATAAACTATTTTTATAGTAAAAACTTACATCCTATCTACGCCACTGCTTATAAGGTTCGCAAAACATTGTTGGTTGTACAGAAACGTGATATAAGAAGCGTCAACTCGTAGTATTACTGAAATAAATCAATTCGCAAGGTTTCTCCCAGATGTCGTAAATCTATTGTTAATTAGTTTTGATAAGGAATATAAGATAAGACCGTTTTTGCACAAGATTTAGTTAGTTACGTTGTAATTTTGGTTCAATCTCTTCTGGAGGGATGAAGACTATGACGCCTTCAAGTTCTGGATAAGATGATAATAACATCATTCTAAGCGCACATTATGAGTTGTTTTTTATATTATTCCAAGTTTTATATCAACTACAGTGAAATATGTAATGAAAAACTGGTCAATAGGAAGTTTTTTTTGTTTCTGGGATTTGTAAAATTTATAGTACTACAAAGTAATAGTATGAGATTCAGCTGGTGCATTATCTTGATATCCTTTTGATTGATCCATAGGAATAATTGTTTGAAGTATAGTTTCAAGGAGAAGATGGTACGCAGAGATGATGAAAGACCTAAAAGAGAGAGAAACAAATTGTCTGTGTAAACTAGTCGCTTAAACGCTTTAACGAGATTAAATTGATATCAGGAGATCTGGGAAGTCATGAAATGAGATCTTAACATTTTATTCTAAGTAGATCTGTCCTCTGAATGGAGGAAAAACAAACACCGAGGACCTACTATTTGGTCATTTATGACAAAAATCTACACGTTAATCGAAAACTTCAGCTGGAAACGACGTTCTCGAATAGCATGGGGATTTTTTTCTGTCCACACATATGAATTATGGAAATGTAAGGATAAGAATGTTCCTAATTTTGTTCTATGAAAAATTATATATTATGAAGAGATGTGCTACACTTATTTTAATATAGATGTTAATGTCTAATCCACATGGTTACCAAAAAAAATATACTTAACATGACTGTAAACTAATTATTCGGATTTGTTACTAGTGCAGGCATTCCAGTTCAAAATAGTGTCAAACCTCTGAATTCTTCGATGCAGCTCCGACTTTCTTTAAAATGAGGGTCATCTTACTCTCTATATCAAGATCTAAATGATCGCGAGATGAGCAAATTGTTTTTAAGGGACGAAAACCATCCCTTATTGAAAAATACCAATATAACAGTTTTTCCTACTTATTTTAGTTCAAATTGTTTTTCGCTTATGGAGCATGAATATCTAAACATATGGTATAATAGAAAATTCATCTATTTTGAAATATCAACCCTTAAAAATCTTTAAAAACTACCCTTTCTATGAAAATAATATAGGAAAAAATCTTTTAACGATTTAAAATGTCACAATTTCATTTTTAATGTGAAAAATTCATATCATTCCAATAAAATATAATTGGTTATTGATTTTTATTACTCAACACTTAAAAACTACCCTTTTGTAGAGGATAAAATAAAAATAAATCTAATGACTGCAAACTTTTAGATTTTGCTTTCTTTTTGGTATTAAAGTTTCTTGTCTCTACTTTAAGTGATGTTTAATTGTCTATACCCTGTCAACCCTTAAGAACCACCCATTTGATGCAAAACAGAATAAAAAAAATTTTATTGACTATTGTTGTTTTAATTTTGAATTCTTTCAGTATTCAAGTATTTTCCAAACACAAAGTGATTTTTCATTCTATATACCCTGACACTCCGTAAGAACCACCCCTTTACCAAAAATAAATAAAAAGTAGTGTTAAATGACATTCAATGTTTTGATTATACATTTTTAATGAATGGAAATTCTCAAATGTACCTAAAGGCAACTTAGCATCAACAGAAAAAATCTGTGCGCCAAAAAAAATTTAAATTCTCATTTTTTATGTAGCTCCATTAATTTTAAAGGTATCACATCCTACAAAAAACTATTTCAAAGGTAATTTTCGAGGCTACAAACTTATATATGTTAGAAGGGCTTGAGACTCTCCACATTTTATTAATAAAGGGTCAAAGGGCTGTGGATAAACAATCCTCGCACTATAGTGAGAGATTAATTTCGTTATAACTCCGTCAATTTTTATGTATTTGTTACAAGGGATAAATTTAATTTTGATTTTCAATGAAATGGCATTAGTTTTAGTGCAATTTTTAATTCAATGAAATTTCAGTCAAAACGACTTTCATCAGTAGGCATTCGGAAGGTCTTTTTAAGTTCTTTAAAAAGTATTCAGCGACATTTTGTTGAAAAATGTACCCTTTTCTCGTTATTTCAGGTCATATGCTCACATACGTAAAACAAAAGCTATTCAAGTATATATAACTTTAGCTTTAGGTAGAACATTAAGATCTTAATATTTAACTTAATTTCTTTGTTTTTTATAAGCTTCATTATTATTTTTTTTTTTTCGATAAAATGCATCATTACAGAGTTATACGAAAAAAACTGAACTGAAAAATGAGGTTTTTTGATGAAAAATTGTACTTTTCCTTTGCGAATAACTCAAAAACTATTGATTTTGTGCAAAAACTTTATATGACAATTTCACTCTAAATTTGCTGATCTTACGATTTCTAGGGTTATTTTGGGTGAAAAATGTTCCAACCCCGAAAAGGAAAGGGTTGCACACTTCGGCACCATGTAGATCTCGCTTTTTGGATACACACCTATCATGTGTCAAAATTTCAAATAAATTGGTACTGCAATAAAGAATTCGGATGGGAAATGCTTGAATAACTGACCTATACCTATTTGCACAAATCTGAGCTGCTAGTCAGGATTGATAGTCTCTTAAATTACTGAAAATGACATTTAAGTTGGTTTTGTGAATGTTCGTTACGAAAAAAGTGTCATTTTTGATGAATCAAATTGGTTGCAATTAACACTGTTATTCAGAAAAATGGAAATTTACTATTAAAAAATACCTTACTCATCTTCATATAATTCTTGGAAAATTTGTATTCCATATGGACGGGATCTATAAATTTTCAATGCTTTTCTATAGTTTCCCGTGTAATTTCCTTCTGTTCTACTACTAATCGTAAAGAGAAGATGCTCTCAAAACTCCTATTCGAGATTTTTCTTTAACACTCTAGAAATATTTTAGCTACGTAAACTTTTCTTACCAAATCGACTACATACCAGTAACTTTTATTAAATTTTAACTTCAAATGTTAGAAGTAATGCCGCTCTTTATGCACATATCACAATCATAAACACTTCCACTCAGTGGCAGATCTCTGGGAAGGGGCTGAAGGGATCATAGCTTCCCATTTCATTAAATTTTTTACAATTATCTCGTTTTCTATCTAATCTAATCTATCTAATCAATTTGTAGTCCCGATCCAGAACTTGTAATCATAAGGTTATAATTTATTGCTAAATGTGAATTCTCATTTTTCATTAACTTTTAGATTTAATTCAATCTTTCTTTATGATAATTCTAAAATTTATCAATTCAATAACAATAATAATAGCACTCAAAGTAGAAAATAATTAATTACATCTTATTAAGAATCCGTAAACGCTTCAATTCTTTCAAACTTTAATAATTATACCTGGGAATCAGACCCCAATTTAAATGCACTAAGTCAACAAAGTCGAATAAACCTGTACAATTATCAAATATTCCAGCTCAATCAAATTCATTATGCGTAACGAATTTCTGGAATCTATCATGACTATTTTACCACCTGCACCAGATGAATTACTCGTACAAAATTCTGTAACTGCACAAGTAGCTGTGGCTCATGATGTAGATGCAGGGAAGCGGGAATCCAGTGCTATTTAGCTCACGACTAGTGTTTTGGACAATGATAATAAAACCTTTGACGTACAAATCATGAATGACTTGGAGACAAACGTCGTTGAAGACGGTAATGAAGAGGAACTTGAAATTCTGCAGCTGAGGGACGATGACGACAATGATGAAGAAGAAGAAGAAGAGAATTCAAATTAGAATTTGCTTTCGAAATTTTTATTAATTCCGCGAGTTTTTGATTGAGACTACCAGTTGATTTCAGATAATTCTCTCACCGCGTGCTTTACGCCCTCTATCTCGAAAGCAGTCTAAGGTATACAAAAATATTAAATAGAAAAGCTGTAGAGAATTGAAATCTCTACAATATTGATAAAAAATACCATTAGCGTAAAACCCATAGAAAACGAGATATGTGCAAAAATTGTAAAAAAATAGATTTTTGGAACCTTTGACTCCTGACTTGCAATCATCCAATGATGTGTGAATTTTGAGAATAGTTTTAATATGTCAAGGTACAAGATTTTGCATGGTAATATACTGGGTATTTCGATTTTCCGAAATACTCACCTAGCATGATTTTTATTCACCAACTACACTATTAGAGCTCGCTATTACTCTATTTGCTGTACACTACGAGGAAAAATGCATTTTACAATCGAAAGTAAAATAACAATATCATTTTAAACACTTGGGTACAAAAATAAAGAATCAAGGTAAACTCTTTAACGAGGTAAGAGAATGAAAAATGAAAGTTGGATACTACAGACGAAGTGACTAGTGAAAATGAAAATACTAAGTATATAAAGCAAAACTCTACACAATGGAATAGAGAACATGGTTTAATGATAATCGTAATGTTCTCAAAACTTCTATTTGAGCTTATTCCTTCCACACTTTAGAGGTCTTTTTATTTTCATTCAACACTGGGACAGCTGCGTAAAACTTAGTTACCGAATTGAACAGATACCTGTGACTTTTATTGCATTTTGACTCCTACCGTTAGAAGTAATGCCGCTTTTCATAAGCTAATCACAATCACAAACACTTCCAAACAGAATAAGATCCATGTGGAGGGGCTGAATGGATCATAGCCCCCCATTGTGTGTTCAAACTTGATCCATCAGAAATAGTAGTATCAGAAATTAATCATAAGATTAACGAAATTCTCTTAGAAAGATCATTACACAACTATTAGGAATGCGGAACAAATCTTTATCCATCTACTACAGTTCGGAGCTCGTTAAAGGCTTGGAGCAGGAACCTTTTTAACAAAAGTTTGAAAGATTTTTGAATACCGAAGATAGAATCAAAATATGAGAAACGACTGTAAGACTTATCCTTACATATGCAATAGAAACAAGACCAGATAGAAGACAGATAGGATACTACAGACGATATGAATAGTCAACATGAAGATACTATGTATCTTTGTTTGGTATAACTGCAAGTTTCAGAAAACTGAAATTTTTAGCTGAAACGAAAATTTCGGAAAACCCATGTAAGCAAATTTTCAGAACACTAGTCGCATTACTTTCCTATAAACATATCGATTCAGCTCGTCGTGAACGACCCTGTATACAAGCTTAACCCTACATAAAAGAATATGAAATAAAAATATTGAACAAGAATATATAATACAGGACATAATGAAGGACAGTTAGTTCATTTGTTGAAAATAAAAAAATCAATAGCCCAGAAAAACTGAGAAGAGAATCTAAACAACGGCGAGAAAGCTGGACGTCATCTTCTGTGGAAGACTTGCTGGCAATGAACAGCCAATAACCTACTAATATTAAGAAAAAGAAGAGGAGAAAAAAAGAGAGAAATTACCATTAGAGAAAGAATTTAACATCCATGAGAAGTATGTGCCTCTTGACCCTCCATTTAATAGTAACATCAACTCCTCCCAGGAGATTGAAACACTTGCGCATTCATCCAAATTTATTTGCTCTTCAGACTTCAAATTGATACCTCGTATAAAATTTTTTTAGTCGTGAAAGTTTAATTGTGATCATGAATTCTTGATGTAAATTATTAATTTATTCTCGCGAACACCTACGTCTATGTCTTCATATCAACCCATACAGAATGCACACCCTTAAGATTTGAAATAAAATTGATGAAGGAGAATACAACTAATTTATTTTCGAGTAAGAACAATGAATGTTGGGGAAGAGTCGGCAAAGACCGAACTTGTACTGAGCAATGTTGCCTATAAATCCATCCGGACAGTTGCCCATTAAACGGGTGATTAGCATGATTGGACAAAACAGAGAGAATCGAATTACAAACAAGGCCAGTTCGATTACGAATAACAATCAGTTTTCATCATAATTCTGTAGAGTTAGCTCAGAATGAAATAACAGTTACTTGCTATTATAAATACATTGAATGTTTGCATATATAGGTATAATGACTAGTTTGTTCCGTTGTATGTACACAGAATATTTCAATCTACGGGTGTTCTGACACTTGATAGAAAAAATTCAGCAGTGAGTATGTAACATGAAAATAATGCTGTGACATAAAAAAAATTCCGTTTTTGAGTTAAGGGCGAAACTAGAACTTATACAGTATGTTTCTGAGAAAGCCGGCCAGATCCTTCTCGCTAGGGGGGCGGTCGACCGCTGACCTCTTTGGGTCAGTCTTTCTACCTGAATTTTATTGTTGATACATTAATTAACAATTTTTTTCAACTTCTTAATGCTATTTTATTAAACGCTATGAAATTACATGTATTTTGGTTTTTGAATGGAAAAAAAACTTTCACAAATGACAGGCAGGTCTGATTGACCTGTTTTCTTTTTTTAGTATAAAAATCGTTCTCGGGCACCTACCGTACTATGAATTTTTTTTTATTTAAAATGTGAAACACATTTTGGTCCTCTTAATCAAAAATTATGTTTAAAATTGTTATCGAAAAGCTTTGATTTGTAAAGTACTATTTATTTTTATGTTCTTCATTTAGTGTTTAATAAAAATTTTGTCATAAAATACTATTAGTAAATTTGTTCATTAACAATCCCTTAAAATAAAAAATACCACTTATCCAAATTTGATAATAAATAAACAATATGAAAACTAGAAAATTCTGTTTTGTTATCTTAAACTCTAAGTTTTCTTAATGAAAATTGGGAACCTTCCAAAGTCTTGAGCAAAAATATTAAAATTCTCGAATGGAGCCCTACTGGTTAAATTTTTTAAACTTTCTGCGTGCCGAGTGAAGCCCATTCGTAGGGAAATATATATAACTTAATTCGTGCGGTTTTTTTTTCAAAATTTTAACGTTTATCTAAGAAAAACATGTACAATAGTATTATTCAAATATTTCCCATCTGAGGCTATGACCTTTTCCCATATTTCTGTCAGTTTGTGGATCCCATCCCAAAAGAACTGCGCCGGCTTCGCAGCCAAGAATGAATCAAACAAATTTTTTATATCTTGCTCTGATTTGAACCGTTTTTCAGTGAGGGCGTTCTGCATTGCCCGGAACAAATGTTAGTCAGAAGGGGCAAGGTCTGGGCTATAAGGCGGGTAAGGTAAAACTTCTTATCCCTATCCCTGTTAGATCTTAACCGGAATAGTAATGTGGGGCAAAGCGTTGTCATGATGGAAAATTATTGCCTTATCTCTGGTCGCATATTTCGGGCGTTTTTCGGCTACTGCTCTCTTCAAACGGGTTAATTGTGTTCGGTAGCGTTCTCCATTGATGGTTTCACCCGGATTCAACAGCTCATAATACAACACACCTTTCGCATTTCGCATTTCGCAAAACCGCCTTTCGATGTCTCTCTGCTTGAGTTCATGTGGAACCCAATTTCCTTGCTTTTGAATATATCCAGCTGCTTTTAAACGTTTTGAAATGGCTGCTTAAGTGACACCTAAAGATTCTGTGAGCTCTTCTTGTATTAGCAATGTCAACAATCTTCATCAAGTAATGCTTCCAGTACTTCATGTTCCATTTTTTTGCTGCCTAAGACGTTCGCCAAAATCTCCAAATCTTTTAAATTGTGTGAACCACTTTTGGCACGTTCACTCAGCTAGAGCATGTTCACCATAAACTTCCACCAAAATACGATGACTTTCGGCAGCATTTTTTCCGGAACAAAGTTCAACATATTTAAGTGAAAAAAATTATTGTTGTCAATGTTTGAAATAAATGACATATACTGAAAAGACGTACAATGACAGTAGTTTTCCAACGCAGGTTCGGAATATTGCAACGATGTAATATTATGCAAATTACGCCATCTCTTATCAAACCGTACAAATTGAGTTATAGATCCATATCAAGGAAACCGTTAGCCATAAAGAGATATTCCTAAGAAGAATATCATAAATTGTAATTATCCATTAAAAGTACTTATAGGAGGTTTTTCAAATATTTCTTAAAAACACGTTTGTCTGCAAAAAAATTCAATCTAAAATTTTCAAAAAAGTGTAATTTTAATAAAATATCTGAAACGGCTTTTTACTCTTTGCAGCTCTATCTTTATCCCTTTTTAATGATAGAGATAGCACCTCGGAACTACTTGTGAAAAGATACAGTCCATAGTCTTTAATAGGTCGATGATTACAATGATTATTAATAAATGAATTATTTGAGATACCTGTATGAAAAATGACACACACGTATATGAATTGTTAATTTATTTTATTCAAACTTCTCTTATATACATATTATATTGGATTTGTACAACATATTCATTCGTCCATCCGGTATATTCACAATAGTCAGGATCTAGTTTGTACGTAAAGTTATCGTTAACGTCTGATTTCATCGGTTATTATTATCCGCACTGACGAACGTAAATCGAAACATCGAAATGGAGACGAAATTGATCACTTGAGTCTTTCACGTCTTGACCTTATAAATAAATTTTTGTGATATTGACAAGAACCTAATTATATTTAAAAAATGTTGATACTGAAATATGTAATATGAAGATACTAGTTAATAATCAATCAGATTGTATTCTTTTCTTGGTTAAACTGACATCAAATAAGTTTGTAAAAAAATAGTTTGATTCTTGAGAAAGTTTGGAAAATTTATCGGACAAAAATGGGAAAATCCTGAGGTGTTCATTTGTTAGATTTAGAGTGGTATGTTCGTTAATGGTAGAGAGGAAAGAGGGCTTTGAGGCTTCTGAAATATGTTTCAAAAACTATTTTTTCACCATTATTTATAAAAATATAGCATTCAGAAGATTTCCATTTTAGTAAAAAATGGGGATCTGTTCATTATCAACCAAAGTTGTAAGACTAATTATTTTCGTACCATAAATACTTCTTGGCGAACAGAAAATATTATAGTTCTTATGAAATCTGGAAGTTTAAGTTGAAAATGCACGCTGAACTGTTTTTTTTTATGTTTTGTTAATGGCGCTGCCACGTTGCTAAATATACTGCATAGAACAGTTATTGAGGTTAGGTTAATTTTTTTCTTAGGCCTGAGTATTTAGATTCCATCCATTGGTTAGGCACATATAACGTGGGGATGCAGCTAGAAAATTGATGCAAAATTTTCGTTATTACCAAATTGCTGCAAAAAATTTTTTCAAAAGTTCTTGAAACCATAGCTGCAAAATATGTGACATCATATTTCTTGAAGAAAATGTTTACAATTTCACATTAGCCAATCACTATACCAAATCACATTCTAGTCACCCCATTTCATCCTATATTTCTTCTCCTCCTTCTATTGTACCCTCTCTCCTATTTCTTCTTATTTTTCTACTTCTTTCTTCGTCTTCTTTCATTATACTTTTACCATATAAGTTGAACATAGACTGGAGGGAAATAAATAGAAGAACTTGGAACAAATGACTTATATGAATGAAAAGCTGACAGTGTCATCTTTATGTTGAATAGGGTATTAAAATGTAGAAAACAAGATCCAAGAGCAAACAAATGATCTGTTAATCCCAAGTGGCTCATTCCTCAAAAAAGAAACATATTATCAATGGAAAGACAGTTTAAACTTTCTAGTTATATACATTGAGAAACGTTGGGATGATATATACACTTTTATAGGAAATTAACTTATTTTCATTTACCACTTGAATGAAAATTTTCTAATCGCCCCCGAAAACGAGATATATCGATTAAGTTCTTCATTCATGAGAAAAGTCAAGCACACAAATCACTATCCGTTCAAATGGTTCAACTAATATGTCGAACCATTCTCTATGTCGATCGATACCTCAGACAAAAGTGCATCCTTTTATTTTTGGGAGTGATGATTACCTTTACGTGCGTGACAACTTTCTTTCCATCGGTGATCCTCAACCGGATTCATCATATTACCCACAGACTTCAGTCACATTACAGACTAAAAACAGGAACTTCATCAGCGTGTTTTCCTAGATACAATGCAACAGTTCAATAATCATAATTGGCTGAGTGGACGAGCAATATTGACGGCGGAAATAAAGACATTCAAATCATTCGACACCGTTATGATCCAGAATGATGTAGTCAACTATCCTAGTTTATTCAACCTCGACTGTACAATGGAACAAGACTGGCTGTGAGAAAGGTGATGAATAACGTCGTTGAGGCAACAATTATTAAGGGAAACGTATACAGATGATACTAAAGGATTCACCATTGGATTTTGCGATAACCATATATAAATCGTTGGAAGCTTGCGGATTCAACTTGGAGTTTCCCTGTGTCGCGAATGGACAATTATACGTCGGAAAACCGTCATCTCTATTCATTTATGCACCACAGAACAAAACAAAAAATTTATTGTATCAGAAAGCTTCAAAATGATTAACAGACTGTCTCATAACTGTGTGTGTCTGACAATATCAAATTGAAACCTTATAAATAGCCAGTATTTGACGAAAACTATGTTTGGTAAGTAAGCAACATCAAGTGTGATTCGAAAATAATAATAAAATCTCATTCATACCAAATATTTTAATTTCATTCAATAGAAGAGTTTAGGTCTTCGTTTTATCGATTCAAGTAGTACAAAGTGGATCAGCTAGTAATAAATATTTTTGCTGACATTCCTTGATAAATTATAGCATTCTATTCACGAATAAAGGCTATAACTTGAATCACTTGAATGAACTACACCACCACCAATCATCCTTATAGTAATAGCCACTATTACCCACTCATTGAATAATTAACTGTTCCAATACCGATTTTTTCACGCTACTATATTCCAAAAAAAAATTCGTCATTTCCACATCTAATCGTGTTGGTAAGTAGAAATAAACTATAATAGGGGCACATGGTAAAAGAATGCTTGTCAGCATTTGTAAGCACACATACTTGTTAAGTGGCAATGTGTGCATTGAACAATGCTAGAGTATATATTGTGGATGATATAACGAGATGTATACAATAATGTAGACATATTGTTTTGAAATATCGTCATTCTGTTTAGATATTCTGGAAAGTGAATAACCATTTCACTTCATATCACTTGCGGTAATCGATTGTCGTGAATGATATGGGAGTCCACACAATAAAAATTATGTTGCCAAACATATTTATGTGATTTTAGTGTGGATTCAGTAATGACATTCTCATTTTCAAATGTATTGATAATGTTCACAAAAAAAATGCATGAAAATTGAAAGAACCTAATAACTTATGATGATTTTTTTATCAATTAAAAACAATCCGTAATCTTATGATCGTACTTCATCATATTTTTTCAGACAAGTTATGGAATGATATATAAACAGTCTGTCAATAAAGTGAAGCAGGGAGTATCACTAGCTGAATAAACATATCATGGAAACAATTCGATTTTTGTCAAATCAAATTTCTACCGTCAAAAATAATAATCTATTATAATGTTTATTTTATTTATTCTAACGATTTCGCGGTGAATTAATACACACTGTTTCTTAAGTTCTCAATTTATTCAAATACTATGCACTACACTATACACACTACACTACACTTATAATAAGTCACTTATCACTATTACTTGTGAAACTTGAATAATTTATTTACTACTTTGCAAATTCGCTCTGTTCACTACGACTATTTATTATAAACTGACCAAACTGCGTTACACAATATATATATATATATATATATATATATATATATATATATATATATATATATATATATATATATATATATATATATATGTATGTAAATATTTAATTCAATTTTAACTCTGATTAATGTGTGTCTGTCAGACAAATCGACTTTTTCGAAATGAGAAAAAAGTGTTTCTACCTAACGAAAACATACAGAGTGTCAACGAACTTAAAAACAGGTAGCAAGCTAGAAAAGTCAATAATTTTAGTTTAAATAGATTATTCTCATCTAGATTTTCGACATAAAGCATTATGTACGACCTATAAATTAGAATACGATAAAATTGATTGCTTATGTACATCCATGTGCGATTTATATGAATCTACTCAACACACAGAAATCCAGAGGCAGTTCTAGAAATATAAAGAAACAAAACAAATAGATAAATAGACCTTTCTAGAAATTATTCAATAGAAACAATGTAAATAAACCACTAGCTATAAAAACAAAGATAAAACGAATTCCGCGTATTTTATCCAAGACAATGCCTTCGCCGAAGTTTAGAATTATACAATATCCAAGCAGGACCGAATTTAACAAGGAATTCTATTTTTGTACAAACATCGAAAAATACATTTTTGGTATCTTTATACTGTACGGGTTGTCTCAGTAGAAGTTCTGATTCCGCAATTTTAAATATTTATAATTTTCACGTTATGTAATCATTCTTGAATTTCTGGCATCAAGTCCCGGAACACCCTGTAAAATCATGAAAATACCTGTTATATATTTCACGTTCCTATTCATGTTAAAATGTTAAGTACCCAAAACTCGTGCAAACTTCGACCTACTTTAGATAAGACTTTTCGGGTATTTGAGAGAATTCGATCTTTCAACCTTATCTGGGCCCAGAGCGACACTCGAAAAATAAAAAAGAAAAATTGTTCGGAAAATATTTGGCCTCCACTTTCTGTTCAGGTTAATAATCGACTAGTATCATAAATTCTTGGCTATACAAGAGAAGATAATTGCCGATTATAGAAAGTAAAAATTGGATTCGATCGGAAAAATTTATGAGAAAGTTCAGACACATACAAGTCTAACATTGATGAATATTTTAAGGACGATAACGTTGTATTGATATGTAATTTAGATAAAAGGTGAATGATGCTTCACACATGCATCAAATTATCGATAATATAGATATTTTTATAACATCTTTTCTGTGAAATAGTATCCCTTATTGAGAAATAAAACAATTTTAGAATAAAACATAATACTTCAAATTTTAAGATATTTGTACATAAAATGATGGTTATGAAATGGAAGCATCTATATTAGAAGAATGTATAAAAGCAATTTTAGTTCTAGAACGAAAGTACGTCAAAAGAATTGGGCGTGTTTGTCATCTTGCATATCATCTGTCAACTGTTCTGTGATACCTATGAACATGTTCGCCATTTCTCGTGTGTGCTGTCTATGATCACAATCATCATGTGTCACCTGTCATTTTCACCATCTGTCAACTGTTCTATGATATCTATGATTATGTCCACTACCTGTTATGAGTTCTGTGTTGTCTATGACCGCATTTGTCGTTTTCTTCATGATCCATCATGAAATTTTTATTTTATATCACTATATGAAATCAATAATAACATAAAAGCGAGATGGTATAGAAAACCCACTCACTGTTTTGTTTATAAAGCTAGAAGATCGTGAATTCAAATGCAATGTTATTAAAAAAACGAAAATTGCTTCAGAGAATGTTTTTGTTGTGATTGAGTTCGTTTGATGCGTGTTTCTTTGAAAATTACTTTCCAATCTTAGCAATGATAAATTCACATTCACCATTCACCATTCACCATGTGGTAGATGTGGATTGGATCTAAGCGACGTGAATTGCCCCTAAGAACTCCTTTGCCGATGCTTCCGGTTTCATGGTGGTAAAAAAAGTATGATGACAATTTCCAGGAGTTGAAATAGCCTCCCGTTCGGATCGCCAGTTGAAGGCTGGTCTGGAGGGTCTATTAGACAAAAATATCATCAAGGTAGGTTTCACAATATACGAGATCTCAACACGAATGTTGAGGAAACCTCAAATTCAAATTCAAACGTAGGTAAAATCAACAATGTCCAATGTTCACCTTTTATATCCTGGATACGACTCACACACCCGTCTTCATTAGAGACGACATATCCTGCTAACGGGAAGAGAATCTTTAGAATTCGATGTTATGTAGCATAAAACAACGATTCAAAGAACATTATTTGCTTCCTATACAGACCTCCTAGCGATTTTTGCATCAAGCAGTTATTTTCAAACCTTGCGGATGAAATCGATCACCTGTAATCAAACCATCCAAACGTAGCTATTGTTGCCGATGGTTTCTTTAATGTTCATCACGTCAGCTGGTTGAATTTTTACATCAGATGATAAGAGACGAGAAGCTGAAGATTTTGCCAACAGTCACGGACTTTATGAACTAACCAGAGTCCCCGATCTATATGGAGCCTCTTAGACCTGTTCCTAACATTAGACGCTGATCTGTACATTGTAACATCAGCTCACAAACTAATTTCAACAAGTCAACTAGAAATTTCTGGAAGCCACTACCCCCGATGGAATATCACCAATCGCAGCTGAATTAACTAACTATCAGATGAAATATGTCCCTTCTCTCTAGATTGGGAACTTTCTAGGGTTCAATCCATAGCAAAAAAAAGAACGGTTCCCAACAATTACCGTCCGATTGCATTTGTCCTAGCCATTACAAAGGTCATGGAGAAAGTCGTTAACCAGCTTTTCTTGAGATATCCCGAGTATGCTAATATCATCAGAAACAATCAATATGGTTTCAGGTATCATATCTACTGCAACCCATAGATCTTCGTCTTCTATTCAATATGCTCTCAGGTGTAGTGCTCTGATGTTCCTAAATCTTCCACACATCAAAGAGAACCTGCATAGAAGTTTCGGCGTCAGTGGAACAAAATCTATACGCTGCATTATCTGCTAAGATCAACAGATTTTATCTGGTTTTAATTTTCCAGAAAAGTATTTGCCTATCTCAGCTCCTGTAGTTTATCCCAATGATTGGTTTCGCTCCTAACGACATTTCTTCTTATGCTTTCTCCATTTTTCTGTAGCTGATACCACAGAAAGGTTCAGGTACTATTAAGGGATTGTCTGCCCGAGCTTTAGTGAGCTTGTCAGCTATTCCATTCCCCTTCACTTGAATTTTTCTAGGCAATCATCTTGGATTTTATGATATTGGAGCTTGAAGCTCTAATGTCTGCTTGGCTATCGGACAAGGTGATGATCTCCTGATCCAGTACACTACTATTCCAGTTCTTCTGCTGTTTTAGATCCATCCGAATACAATTTAATGGCATTTCTGTTCATTTCTTGTATGGTGTTATGACTCAACTCACTTCTACAGCTTGGTATTGAGGTAAATTTTTTCTCAAAGCTGAATTTCTTCGATGCATTATCCTGAGGAATGTCCCGGGTCTGATCATTATTTAGGACGACTTTTCTTTGGTGATTACGTCTCTGAGCATTCTAAGTGATGTTTTCTAAAGAATCACTTATAGTGGAGCTGTTTTGCAAGATTTCATGGTCCTGGTTGCACATAAGCAAGCCAGTCTCTGTAGCTTTGAAAGATTGTTTCTCATGGTTTCAGACTAGTTCTAGTACTTCAAACCATTGCTATATGTGATAATTGGTCTCACAATTGCCGTGTACATCCTCAGTGGGATCTTTGAGCTACAACTCCAATTTCTCCCTGCGAAGTTTCTGCACACTATTTGTGATTTTTTGACTTTAGTGATTATCTCTTTTGTTCCAGGGAAGTTTATTATCTGATGTGAGTCCATGATATTACTCCTCTGTTTTCCACTCGTTCACTTGCCCTTCTACAGTGATGGGCTTGAGGCTGAGTTTTTCATTATTCGGATTGACGTCCAGCCCTACCAATCGACACCACCTTTTAGTTGAACAAAGAAAAACTTGTTAAAAATTTGATATCTTTAGATTGTAGAGGTTGTCCCTATAAAAAGACGGATTGTTAACCATTAGGCACGAGCCGCCTCTAGATAGTAGTGTAGAATTAGTCAAAGTCAATTTCAGCCTATATCTCAGGAACGAGGGATAGTAGGAGGAAATTTTCTCAATGCCACTGCAATTTTTTATGTTTTTTTCATTCTTTTGAACTTGTATGGCGTCAGAAACGTCCTTCATAAGCAGAAAACCAATTTCCCACTCTGTATGAATAACACGCTGCACGTTTTTTGTTTATATATACGGCGGTTGGTATATAATAGAGTCCATACCATTAATGTGGATTAAGTAACCCCTAAAAGTTTCTCTGCCCATGAGCAGATGCTGCACAATGAACCATATTTCAGATTTAGTTGTGAAATGCCCGAATTAATTGCCAAACATTAACCAGTAATGGGCTGAGAGTGCGTTCTCCTACAACGCCCAGCACCCGATAATATCACGTTCAGGTGATTTAAAATAACAACGTACATGGTCAAGGCATTTTCTCTCCTGTTATCACTGCAATTATTTAACGCATCAGTGCTGTACATAATATCGGGTTTCGAAGGATATTCTTCAATATTATTCAAAATTCAAGATATTGAGTCAATTAGTCAATATCAATCAATATCATGTTCCAGTTCTAAATTATATCTTGTTTTTAAACCAGAAAGACAGATTTGAATTTAAGTTCGAAATTCTGTAGAGTACTAGTACTCAAGTATGGATCGTCTTCTATCAACATCTAAAGATTTATTTTCAGTTAATGCAATTTTTCTGCGCCCCGATTTGGATAAATCTTTCACTAGTTTCGTTGAAATTTTTTACTAATTTACTGACAATAGATCTTGTTATGAAATTTCGGTTAGGATATACATTATTACACGTTTCTTGTTGACTTCTACGCCTATCACCATATCCTAATATCATTCAAATATCAATTCGCTCATTTTCAGACAAACGATTCATTGTGAGTTTCAATGAACTCAATAATTTATTGAAACCTCAAATTTGTTACTGTAGCTGTCATGTATTTCAAGTATTCCAAGAATCGAGAAATATACTGCATGATTTCTATGAAAGAACACAAAAATTTACCAAAATCGTACAATCCGTTTCCGAGAGAATTGAGTCCTTCCATACATAAAACTCACTCTGTATTATGTGCTAATTACAGAATGAAAAATTATTTGTTTCTACTTTTATCCATACACCTTTGTTTAGTTTGAAATTATCGCGTGCTGTAGAATTATAACAAACAAAATGGTTGAACTATTTTATATCTTGCAAAGCATTTCAATGAAACTTATAGCGAACAATTTCCAATAGTTACAATATAGTACTGTAATTGAACAACGCAACAGAGTGTTGCGATTGCAGATTGTATCTCAACATTTTTCGTCGACTGAATGGCTTTATTTACATCTATAAATAGGTGCTGTGGAATTAGAAGCTATCGCATCTACACTCAAAAAAAGTTTTTTCTATCAATTATTAAAGAATTCCTTTTTCGGAAATTCGTTAAACATAAAGTACTACATTTTAAAATATTATTTGATAAATTTAATGATAATCTTCATACAAAAGTTGGTATCTTTCAAGAAATTCTAGTTTTAGAGATATCAGGACCTCGAGTTTTACCAGGAAACAATGCCGTCGTCTTTCTAGAGTTTTTTTTTTCACAACAAATGGATGAATTCGTTAATCATTTTGTACTTTATAATTATAAAAATATCGAAAGACGTCGCCTAGAAATATTTTGATTAGGTAAAGACAATCTTTGTTAAGCTGAGGGTACAATTTCGAGACTTAATTAGATCGAGGGCGTAGACAAACAATGAGTAGATGTTCGAAACGAAAATTCAAGCAATGATTTAGTTCAAACAAATTTTCACAATTAGCAAAAGCTGCTCACATTTATACGTGCTTTTAAATGTATCAATTAGCTTTTCCCAACCATACGATTTGGCTATAAAGCTTGGGTTTGGACAAAAAAATACAGAAGTTTCCAATACAACTAGTCTAGGTCTAGGTGAATCAGTAGTGCTAATGTTTTACAAAAAGAATACTCTGGTTAGCGTTTTTCATTTTATTTTGATAGTTTCTTTATTCCAGCAAATCTAGTATATGAGTAGAGGTGTAGATCTCATGAAAAAATGCCGAAGATTTTCAGTGAAAGACAAAATGAAAGTAGATGTGTAGCAGCCTCATGCAATTAAAATGTGCAGCACGTACATGTGAGTGTGGATGAAATTTATTATTTATTATTTATTACATGAAATTACAGGATTGCCATGGAAGGCAAAAAATGGTTATACACCAATTTTGAATTGGACGATCGACTTGTCCGCTTAAGGATACCATAAAACAATCTCTATTTTAGGATAGAGATGGCGCAGTATCTTATATCTATAAACAAATAAACAAATATACCTGAACCCAAGAGAGCTTCTGTGTAATATACCTCTTCAGAAGGACTACATCTGATAGTCTGTCAACAAACAAGACAAGGATGCTCTCTTTGTAAAAATAAAACCACTAAAGCATGTGAAAGCTCTTCCTCTACTTGACAAGTGTTTTTAGTATAGAAAATTAGGCAATTTTAAGCTAAAACTTTGGATTGAATTGGGCGATTTCTATTTCCCAGATTCTGAGAAGTTTTGGGATACTGAATAAGTCTAGTAGCTCTCAACAAAAACATACGCTCAAAAATATTTTCAATCTCGAATAACTCGAAAAATGCGTAGAATTCGAATAAAAAATCCAAGGCCAAAACTATAGAGCACAAAATAAGTACCCACATTTTTGAGGAGAAGAAACTACTAATAAGTCTGTGAATATTGAAATAATAATCAACCGAGAACGGAGAAGAAGAGAAGAAGAAGTGTTCAGGATCGCCGTTTTTAAAAGTTGGTTCATTTGAAATCAAGAAGTAGTTTATAAAAATATTGATAATAACACGAACGACAAATCTGTCGTTGGATTTGCTTATTTATATTGTTGATTTTCTGAAAACGAAGTAGTTTTCCAAGATACTTAGAGCAGTTTCCATATGCGCCTGGAACGTAAATTGACTGGAATCCACACTGACCAGAATTCGCGAGCGGATGCTCTGACTTTCGGCGTTGAGGGAGATTTATTCTGAAATAGTGGCTCCAACGAAAAAATGACTAGAGACCTTATTTGTAGAAAATTTTATGCTCCACATTTCTTACGAGTTCGAAAAGGGGTCACTAGCGACTCAGTCTCAAAATCAAAAAATTTAACTCAAAAAATGGGCATTGATGGGTTGGTGTGATCACTATAAGATGTTGTTATACTAGGTAATCACGTGATAACTTTAAACAGAAGGTCCGTTTAGTAGTGACTAAATAAATCAACAGATTTTGTGGGACATGAATCTCACAACTTTTCACATTATAACTTACTTACGAGACTTGCGGTTACCAGTGTATACTGTGTATAAGCATTGTATGTGACAACAGAAATTTTAGAATGCCTACTGGAAAATGTATAGTTGGATAATTTGTTGGATTCAATTTCAGTAGACTGTCCAGTATTTGGTCGTATTTTATGTAATTTGTATGCTGCATGGTAATATGTGAAGAGAAAATTATAGTTGTTCCAATTTGTGTCGGTGTGCTTAATGGAAGTATATGTATATTGAAACTATTACTTTTAAAGACCAAAACAATGACCACAAATTTCTAGTTATATTAACTGCATGTAGAGTCATTTCAATTTCTTTGTTCACTTCATCATAGGCTATGTTGAATAATGATAGATTCATTTGGTAACAAATTAAGTGCTCTAGTGAAACAGATAGTATTGTAGCTTGAACAAAATTTCTAAATAGGCTGTTTAACTAAACTCGAAAATAGGCAGTGATTTTGAAAAATATATTATATTTACATATAAAGCAAGTTCGAGCAAAAAGCAGGTTTTCTAATGAGATATTGAGAAATTTTTCACGAATATTTCGAAACTAAACTCTTCGAAATTCTAATCCGTCATTTTTGCGACTGGAGGTGTGGTTGAAACGAATGGTTATACAGGGTAATTCACGGAATTTGGATGTTTTTGAAGTGGGTTGTAGACGGGCACGTGACAAGTATCTTACATTTCCTTTGTTCATAGCATTTACATTTTCAGTCTTTGAGAAGGAGCCCTGGACGCTAGACCAACGCTTGTACGCGTATGACAGATTCGTGCGAAATGACGAATCCGTAACTGCAGTTCATCGAGATTACCGCCGACAGTTTAATAACCATAGTAATGCAAGTGTCTCTTCTTGTAACACAATACAGTGATGGGGATACAGCCTTCGAACAAGTGGATCAATATTGAAGAAAAAACCACCGGGTCCCCAACGAACTGCTAGCACTTCGGAGAACATTGAACGGGTAAGGAAAGCCTTTGGCAGAAGCCCATGCCGCTCCATTCAGAGGCATTCAGCAGCACTTCAAATGAGCACAAATACGGTACGCCGATTTCTGCATCCAGATCTAAACTTCCATCTTTACAATATAGCCGTCGTGCAGCAGTTGAGAGAGCATGTTTCCCAGCAGCGATTACAATTTTGTCGACAAATGCTTTTCATTTTTGAGGAAATGAAAATTTGATATTGTTAATGAGTGACGAAGCCCATACATTGCAATGTTAAACACGTTTTTAATCCCCGAGTTAAGAAACCGAGGAATTGATCTTCCTCTATTCCAGCAGGATGGGTCCACAGCGCACACAGCGAGGGCAACAATTGCTGTTCTCCGTGATTTGTTCCCGGGACGGTTCGCTCCCAGATTCGGCGACATTCCTTGGCCCCCTCGGTCCCCCGACTTATGATTATTTTAAAAACATCCGGTTCCCATGAATGACCCTGTATTATACTGGTTGAACCAGCAAACGTTGTTTTGTCGTATAAATATAATTCAATAGAAATTACTGTACTTAAAATCTAAATATAAATGAATGAATGAAGTAAGAAATAAAGTACAAATTGAAATTAAGTTAAAGTTCTTAGTACCTATTGAGTAATATTCAACATCCGGGTCATATTGGAATGCTAGTCGAAGAAATTAATCTGATGTAGATGCTCTAAAAACTTGTCGACGTTGTTGGTTAATTCCTCTACGTCTGTTAACTATGAATCTGCGCGTTCCTTTTCGTTCTAATTATCTCTGTTGATTTCGTGGTGGAAATATTCTCATTTAGTTGGGTAACATTCCACTTCTCGTACCTTCCACAGTCGATGTCGTTATGTTGGCTTGCAGAGCTGCGAAGAACTTAGCTCCCGGGCAAGACGGAATCTCAATGCAGGCAATGAAAAATCGACAGGCTCTGTGGCCTATTTAGCACCTGATTGGCATTTAATTACTTTCCTCAGTGTTGGAAATCCGCCAACGAAGTTCTTATTCCCTAACCCAGCAAAGACCCTACCAAACCTGAATTCCACCGCCCTATTTTGCTCATCAGCGTCTTTAGTGAAGTCTTTGAACGTTTAATCAACGACAGAATCTCGGAATTCTGTATATATAATTCCAGAAATCCAAGTCGCATTCAAGCCCATGCACAACGCCATCACCAATCTTCAAACTATCATAACTAAAACAATGAACCGACATCAGTGTGTCTTTGCCCTCTTCGTGGATGTCCAGAAGGCTTTCTCTTCTTCTTATTTTCAATTCAAACCAGTAGTTGCTGAGATGAGCGCATTCAAACAAACAAACTCTTCAGCTGTATAATATTAATATAGATTAAAATATATATGTATATTAGTTATAAAAAAGGCATTTATAGATTTGTGTTTAGCAAATGAAATTCTAGACTTAGCTGTAATATTTCTTTCTTGGCTTCAGTGTGTGAATTCCTCTCGATAAATTCGTTTGTTGTATCACAGCGTTTTAGATGGATCATAATAATATTTCTACCACGTTCCAAAGAAATCATTTCAGAAAACTATCAACATGAATATTTTTTATGAATTAATCTAATAATTAGTGGAGATCGCATGGAAATCTGTTCAATACTTTTTGATTTTATCTCGAACTATTACTAAAAAATGGAGCTCAATATTCTGAGGCTCCTGAATTTAATGGTATTGTAATATCCTTTGCTAGTAGTTCGACAACATGGTATATGTAATGTCAAATGAGAAAATTACGATATCAATGTTTAAGAACTCATTGTACAAAGTAAACGCACGACTCGCTATTGCAGCAAAGAAGAAAATAAGCGATCTTGGTTACAAACTGACATTCGATGTTTATTAACCCAATATCGGACAAAAATAACTCCCGATTCTCATGTTACATCTGCATAAACCGAGCTACAGGAGCACTTACCATAGTAAAGATCACTTTTAACTTTCGTAGGACATGCATCTAACTTCGTGATTGAACATCGTGGCCTGATCTAAGACGACTTGTTTCACGGTAAAATTTCGCTTTTGTTAGTTGATTTATCATTTTTTAGGCCAATGAAAACAAGATGTAATTGTGGTTGAATATTTCCAAAAAAGTTTCTAGTAATTTGAGATCTAAAAATATACAGGGTGTTTGAAACAAAGGTTTCTAGGATAGATAGAAAACTGAAAAATATTTGGAGTTTCCTCCAAAGTTGAATTCTTGAGGTGAATTTACCTCTGTAGCATAAACTTTTTTTCAAGATACGACCAAACTGTGTAATCTAAGGGATTAAAATCGCATGATCGAGGAGGGCAATGAATCGGAGCTTCTGCTTCTCTACCAATCCAAAATGGTTACACAACTAATTACGAAACATTCTGTACAAGCGTTTCTAAGATAATTCAGGCGTTCCATACATTAGATTAATATGCTGTTATTTTAATAACATTAAAAGAGAATTGGAAGATTGGTAAGCCTTTGATTACCTTGTATATTATCAACTAAAATAATTGTAGTCTATCATGCTTCAAATTGAAGTATTGGAATCTACTCACTTATTAGCTAAATTTCTTCATTTCGAGGTTTTTTTTCGCTTATTTTCCCTATTTTTTCGAAATTATTCCTCATACTTTTGAACCTTTAGAACCGAAAAGAAAGGGCGTATCCAAGTCTATTGATCGATTGACTGTTATCAAATCATCCCAATTTAAATTTTCATTTTGTACTCAATGCATCTTAAATTAACATTTTTTGTATTTATTCACATTTTTCTATTCGTGGGGAGAATTACGCTCTCAATTTATTTACAAACTATACCATACACTCAACTTATAATAATTTACTTATAAATATCACTAGCGATTACTTTAACTAATCCAATCTTTTCATTGCAGATATTTATTTAAAACTGAACTAACTGCGTTTACACAAATAATTTATATACCTAAATAAAATTCTACAAAGTTATAGAAAAACAAAGAAACAATTAGATAAATGAATAGATTAGAAATTATTCAAAAGAAATACTGTTCATAAACCAAATGCTATAACAAAAAATGCTGACAGAAAATATCAAAGGCGCGATCATCATTTATAGAAAGTAGATGAAAGGCACCGCGCGAATTTTCCGAATTTGAAAATTCCATCGTAGGTGAACAGGGCCGGCCTAAGGACCCATTTCGCGAACTTGTTGGTAGCATTCAATTATAATAACTCGCTGATTAGCCTCATATTATGTTTCTCCTAAGAGCAGATCTAAAAAATTGGTTTTACCACATAATAGTTCAAATGGCATCAAATCATTCGAAGAATTCCTCTAAATTATTCAGCTTCATGTCCTTTGATTCAAATTGTTATACATTTGTACCAAATAGGAATCTATGTAAGGAATTTTATACAAGGGTTGCTTCTTAAGTTTTGATATATGGTCGAGTTATCGTATTTCATGGTTTTCCGAATTCAATCGCTACTGGATAAATTTCATGAAGGTCGTCCAAAATCGGCAAGAAAATGCTGTGGGTCGACGTAAGGCATACTGAAACAAACAGTAATGGTTCTTTCAAGGTTCTTTCAAGGCGAACCATATCCAACAAAGTTGTTGGCGCACGAAGCACTTCGAAGCAAATGGTTTTTACGTAATAGCTGTTCCATTAGAGCAGCGTACTATAGTCAATTCTGAATGCTTCATTAGCATTTGTTTGTTAAAACATCGAATTGATAGATTATCCACCGTACAGTCCTTGTTTGGCACCCAATGATCAAAAACAAATTGCGGGGTCAACGTTTCTCTACACCTGAAGAAGGGGTTGATACGTTGAAAACCCATATTTTAGAGAGACCTCAATTGGAATGGAAGGAATTCTTCCACATTTGGGTCAAACACATTAAAAATTGTAACATTCTTCGTTTCTATTTTTCTATCCCAAAATTTAAGTAGCAAATTGTATAAAAACTTTTTAAACGCTTACCTGATTGAGTCTGTGGATAAGACATTTAAATAAAATGAGATTTTCCAATAATTTTGATTTCAAGATTGCTGTTTTTTTTTAACAATGAAGTTAATTGTACTAAAGACGAGAAGATAGCTAATGAAGATGAAAATTGGAAATTCTTAGAGTATTGAGTTCTATTTGTCCCAGATTTATATCCGTTTCATATTCAATGAAACGGAATTTGTGTCAAATGCTGAGAGAAAATTATCTATTTCCTGCGTTCAATAATGCTTCTCCAAATTAAAGTTTAAAATTTCAGTATATTCATGGTTCAAATGCTCAAACTTTTCATTGAACATTAGAATCATTCTAATGTTCAATGATATGAATTCTAGAACTGAACCTCAGCTCAATGATCCATCAGATGGAACAAATTCTTGAGTTATTTCCAGAAGTTTTCACGAGCTCGCTTTTACGTGGATTATAGCCTCGAAATGCAATCTTAACACAGTTGATTTCAATGATTAATTGAAGCTTGCGTGACGACGTAATATTAGTAAAAAGTGTTAAAAATTAATAATTTATAGTATTTTAGTCAAATAGACCCAATATTTTTCATTAGTACTGATCAAATTTCTAACAATGATATTTCCTTTCATCAGAATTTGTCATCCATATTTTATATTTTGTTTGACTGCCTTCGGCTTCAGTTCTTAGTTTCCTGGTCATGATATAATAACAGTGGAACTATTAAAGATGCTACCAAGATAAGAAATGATGCTATTATTATGATTCAAAAACCTAGCAAACCCACGAAAGAAACTAGTTTATGTCGTTCTATAAGTCTTCTTCGAATAATGTCAAAAGTATTAAAAAAACTACTTTCATGTAAAATCTAAACAGTTGTTCCCATAAACGAATTCATACCACAGTATCCATTCGGTTTCAGACGCCAAAAGCCAACAGGCGTTTGATTGACTTTGCTACAAACTGAAATTACATTTAAAGGTGTAACTCTATTTTGAAATCTTATATCACCAAATGCTACTTTCGAATCAAAATTGAAGAAACCTACTCAAATTACCATAAGATAGAATCTGGATCACCTCAGGACAGCGTTCTAGGCACTTTTCTGTAACTGATATTCACAGTAAACGTTCCAAGAATAAACGATACCTTCATAGCAACCTTTGCAGATGACAAGGTAATCAACGTTACAGATGTAGATCCAGCTGTAGCTGCAGAAAAAGTACAAAATCATTCAAATTACGAAACTTGTTCCACCAGTTGAAAATTAGCGTCAATACCAGTTCAGTGTAAATAACATTAAAAACAAGAAAATTCGTCTGCAAATGTTCATCAATAATATTCCAAATCCGATAAAACCGTTTGTCAAGTACTTATGGCTACATTTAGATGGAAAGCTCACATGGAAAAAACATAACAAAAGATGTCAACTAAGACTTGGAAATACAAAACTATATTCGTACCAATTTGGTCATATGGAATAGAACTATGGTGCTGCAGTAAACCTTTAAATACGAAGATACTCCAAAGATTTCAATCCAAAACACTCCGTATGTTAAGCAGAGCCCTTTGGTACGTTACTAATAAAGATGTGATTAAGAACTATTCCACAAGAAAGAAAGCTCCATCCAATGACCACTACAATTAATTGATAGATAATCTATTCAACCTAAGAGAAGATTGAAGAAAATATAACCAGAAGATCTCCCACAATAAATACTTTCAGAGTACCATCACTATTTACTCATTACTCTGCTATTAGATTGTGAAATTGCTGCATAATGATAAAAGAAGATTTTTTGGTTTCATCTTTACATTTCTCTCGGTTTTTTCATAATATTTCAGAATTGAGATGAAATAAAGAAATTGACGATCCACGAAATTGAAAAATGAATCGAAAGCAATCCTCCCATTAATTCATAGGTAATTCTACTGTTGAATTACTGAATCATCGCAATGCTATCAAGTTCAGAACCTATAAAATGTATTAGTAAAGTGTTACTTTTTCCGATGTTGACCATAATATGAAAATGTAAAAATTAATAACCATTTAAAATGAGTTTTAGAATCTAAAGCTTATGCCAAAGTCATAATTTCAACAAAAGGTACTATTAGAGATGTTTGCATTGCATGTGCTTTTGTAAGCTGAGGCAACACATTAACATTTTGGGCGTAATTCAACATTTTGTTGTTAGGGAAGATATGGAATAAACAAAATAAAAAAACTTGACACTAATAACTTGTATTCCCTCCTCTTGTATTGATGACTGCTTGAAGTTGGCGCGACATACTTTGAATTAAGTTGCGGATCACATTCTGGTCGATGTAATCCCATTCCTACAACAGCAATCCTCTCAACTCCTGAGCAGTTCTTGGTGTTGGTGTGTGTCTGCGGATCAGTCGTCCCAGCTCGTCCCAGACATGTTCTATGGGATTCATGTCTGGACTGTGAACTGGCCAGTTAAACGGCCTAATTTCTACCTCATTCAGATACTCCCTGACAATTCTGGCTGTATGTGGTCTCACATTATCTTGCATAAAAATGCCACGTTATCCCGTAGTCACCACGAAAGGTATAACATGGTCTTCTAGCACCTCCGTAATGTACCTGTGAGAGGTTAGGGAGCCATTTTCTGTGAAGACCAACTCTGTACGAGCTTGTGCAGTGATTCCCGCCCAAACCATAACTGACCCACCGCCAAATGGAAGACGCTCGTCAATACAAACTTCAACATATCTTTCCCCAGATCTTCTGCATACTCTTCAACGTCCATCTGACCCAGGTGAGGCAAAAACGTGACTCATTTGAAAACAATACCCAGATCCAGTCATCATCATTCCAACGAACGTGATCTCTGACAAATGTCAATCTTGTAGTCCTATACTGACGTTGCAAAGGAGGACCTATAACCATTCTTCTGCATGACAGTCCAGCAGCATGAAATCTTCTTCTAACGGTCCATTCACTAAAGTTGACGATTCTCACTTCTTCTAACTGATTTCGCAGTGAAACCGCAATAGCTGTCCTATTCCGCAAACTAATGGTAACTCTTTTTCGCCCAAACCCTGGTCTCCTGGTCTTCGAATCATCAGGCCAGTCTCCAGAAAGCGCTGGTACACCTTTTGCACACCACAAAGACTAGCACCAACAATTCTTGCAGTTTCACGATGCCCCCGACCAATGGCTTAAAATGAAGAAACGTCAGATATTTCTTTTACAAGTAATCAATCGAGAACAGTTACAAAAAAGCTTAGAAATTATGATAAAAGTTATATATCTTTAGGATTCATAAACAGTAATTGAAATCCTCAATGTGTTTTATACAGCAAATTTCTCTTCTATGGTTTCAACTAGCGAGTTCAAGGAGAAAAATACGGAGTTCTTCATAGGAAAAAGAAAAGAACTCTCAAAAAGTTTTATGGTTCAAAATGCAAAAACATTTAATGAAAATGCAATTAAAGCGTCCTACTTAATCAGCTATCAAATAGCAAAACAGTCAATCGCAGAAAATCATGATAAACCTTCCGCTATAAATGTGGTAACGTGCAAAAGAAATTGCTAAGGTTCCACTTTCGAATGACACTGTTACTCAGCGTATCAGAGATTTAGCAGCCGATATAAAGAACGAACTTTTTGCTTGAAATCATACGAATTTTCATTACAAATGGATGAATCTACTGATATAGCTGGGCTGGCGATATTAATTGTAATTGTTAGTTACAAATATAAAAGCGGAATACAAGAGGATCTTCTTTTTTGAAAATTTTCACTCACGCGTACTACTGAAGTGGAAATATTCAATCTATAAATATCAATTCTTTTCTAGAACACCATAAGACAACCATGTTGTTATATGTATCGATGGAGAGAAGGCTATGAGTGGCAATATTAAAACGGCTGTACAACTTATTAAAAATGTCACCAGAAACTGTACTAATCGCTACTGTATGATTCATAGACAAAAACTTGCCGCAAAAAGTTGCCATCCTCTTAATGATGCTGTAAAAATTGTAAATTTCATTAATATTATGTGAAGACAGGAGAAGTGTACATACATCTTTTCTTTTACATACGGTTATCCCGCGGAAATATGCTATCACGTATTTTTGAACTTAGGGACGAGATCCGTGTATTTCCTCTGGAACAAAAATTTTGAATTTAAAAATCGAAAATGGTTGTTCAAAATTGCCTATTCGAGTCTGATAAACTGATAAATGTATTTTCTGCACAAGAAAAGGTTTTTGCTTTTAAGAAAAAAATAGGATTATGGAATACTTGTGCGATCTCCAACGACTTGGATTGTTTTCCATCTGTGAAAAACTTTTTAAAAGAAGTTGGAGTTAAAATAGAAGAAGAAAATATGAAAGAAATTATTCAACATTTAGAAGGCTTGAGTAAAGCATTTACTATTTTGCTAAGGAACAAGATATCAAATATTAAAATCGTTTTAGTGTCCACACAAAACCGTCTACCTTTTCAACGGAATTTAAGAATCCCATAGAAATGACAACAGATGCATCGTTTTTTCAAATTAAAACCGTTAGACGAGTTCTGATGTAGTTTGAAGAATGATTACCCCAATTTATCAACCCTTTTATAATTTGCGACTACACATATGTGTGAAGCGGGGTTCTCTGCTTATGTATTCACTAAAAATAAATATTTCATCAGATTTGATGCCAAACCTGACATAAGAATACAGCTCTCATCCATAAAACCTAATATTAAAAAGATCTGCGTAAATAAAAAGCAATATCTCATCCTTTTCCTTATTAAAATTTTTAGAAAATTTTAATTGATTTTGAAATAAAATTTTGAAGCAATCAAAAATTTTAGGTAATTATAAATACTTCTATTTCAAATTATTTTCAAAGTACCGCCTCTAAGATCGGCCTATCATCTTCGTCTTCTTGGTATTTTCAGATAGTCTCTAAATCACGTAATTTATTGCGAAATGATAGAGTAGGAGGAATGTTTATTACAGAACAGAAGGCAATATAAAGATTGAATAATGATTCTGTATCACAATAGTTAGTTGAAATGACGTTACAAAGAAAAAATTCAACACTGAAATATCTACACACTCCACAAGGAATTACTTTGATACCAAAATAATCCGATTAATTAATTGAAACAAGGTTGAATTCGTCCGGGGAGATTTTTGTTTTCATATTCTATCAGTGGATTCAATTTGATAAAATATCAGTTTGTATATTGATAGTGGGAGCTATATAGAGATTTAAGTTAATTTAAGAGTCAGACATTTTTTAGATGAGCTGAAGTTAATTTTTCATCGAACCGACCTCGTAACATCTGAACAAAAAATTGCACATCAATTTTTCATAAAATTTACTCACTTTTTTAAAAAAAAGTTTGTATCGAAATTTTTTGCTTAATATTTGGTGTACTTTGACTGAATAGTTAAATGGACCACATCAATCGATTTCTCGTGGAGCCCTATTCATAATGATGTACAAACTGATCGAATACACCCAAAAATGATTTTTACTTGACGTTTGATGGTTTAAACAAATTTTCAAGCTAGATTTTCACTTTTTTGTAGTAGTCTTCTGTTTTCGTGTCTGAATAATCACTTCTTGTTTTAAAAAACAAAAAATTGATTATTTTTGGTAAATTAATTTATGATGATATGTTTACTTTTTCCATTTATATATATATATATATATATATATATATATATATATATATATATATATATATATTATAATTACACAGCTAATCTTGATAGATTCGCGTCGTTGGATACACTAATCGTGAATATTTTGTTATTTGTTTCCGATAACCTATTTTGTTTATAAATTTCTTAAGTAGTCATTTATAAATAAATAATTATTTTGATATAGATCATTTATTGTAAAAAAGAGAAATAAAATCAAATTAAGAGACCGAAATTTGACACATTAATTTTGAAGGGGCGTTTTCGAAGAATGTGTGAATGCAAAAAAAACCGAGGGTCACCTATGAGGGTTATTCAAAATTAAAGTAAAATAAAATATGAAGACAAGTAGAATAACAATCAACTATTAACTATCCTATATCTCGTAAAAAAATAATGAAAAATCGATGAAATTTGTGAGGAATATGAAATGATTATCTGGTTTTTGACGGAGTATGAACAAAAAAAGACTTTTTCAACTATTAGGAAGATATTGATAAAATATCTATTCAAAAATGCGTTGAAAACGAACTGTTTGTTTTTAAAAAATCATATAGGCCGTAATATTTGGCGCTCAAATTGGAGGTAAACATTTTCAAAGAATGTATGAACAATAAAAAAGTCAATAATTACTTACAGGGGTTAATAAATAAGATGTTACAATTTTAATTAGTGAAATCGAATATGGAACAACTGAAATAAAGATCAACTTTGATGTCCTATATCTCGTGAATCAATGATAAAAAGTAAATGAAATTTGTGAAAATATCAAGTGATTATCTGGTTTTTGATGGAGTATGAACATTGAAGGATACTATCAACTATTAGGAGGATATAGATAAAATAGTCAGATCTATTAAAAAATGCCATGAAAATGAGCTGTTTGTTTTAAGAAATCATATAGGCCGTAATATTTGAGATACGGCGCTCAAATTCAAGGTAAACATTTTTAAAGAATGTATGGAAAATAAAAAAAATCAATTATGATCTACGGGGTTTAATAAATAAGATGTTACAATTTTAATTAGTGGAATCGAATATGGAACAACTGAAATAAATATCAACTTTGATGTTCTATATCTCGTGAAATATTGATAAAAAGTGAGTGAAATTTATGAAATATATGAAGTAATTATCTGGTTTTTGATGGAGTATGAACATTGAGGGATACTATCAACGATTAGCAAGATATAGATAAAATAGTGGGATCTATTCAAAAATGCGATTTTCAAAGAATGTATTAGCAATAAAAAAAATCAATAATTATCTACGGGGGTTAATAAAGAAGATGTTACAATTTGAATTATTAGAATCAAATATGAAGATCACTTCATAGAATAACTATCAACTTTGATATTCTATATCTCGTGAAATATTTATAAAACGTGAATGAAATTTGTAAGTAATATGAATTGATCATTTTATTTTTGGTGGAGTATGAATATAAAGGGATACTATGAATAGTCCGGAAAATATATGCGAAACAGGAAGACGAGATCCGAAAACGAAACGAGTTAACAGGCACACTTAGAAAGACGTAGAAAATCATCGTAAAGAAATGCTTTTCATTTTAAGACCAAGTACCTGTAAACAACTTGAATCACACTCGTATGACAACACGGTCTGAGTACGTTCACTATTAAAAATGTCAAAATTCATGATGTGAATGTCAAATTTGACATATGGACACTGTATGATGTGCCATACATCAATTTTTTAAAGTGATCTTTGATTAACAAATAATTACAGTTGGTTATGACTTGTTTATAAGAATTTCTACTGAAATATATAATTATAAATTTTATAGCCAAACACACAGGGTGTTAAACCAAAATAACAAGACATTCTAGAGACTTTTCAATTCTGACTACATACTAATCATAATTAGTAACGAAGAAAATTGGAGAAATGGAAAGAAAATAATTATTATTGGAATAGAGGTATAAATTAATCGATACATTCAGTAATGCGTTTGACAAAGTTGCGACGCATCCATCACTATAGAAAATAATTTTTTCCCCTTCTGATACATTGGATTCGATGAAATTTTATATCAATTTCATACAACTTCATCGAATTAAATGCAAATTCATTTGAAGTCACTCTTTCTTCAGCTTCGTGCCATAAAAAGCAATATGCATCATTTGTTATGAAAAAAATTAAACAAGGTAAAGTTGTGGACCTCCATTTGTTTTGTAATAAATTTTTGATGCCTCAAGCATTGGACAAAGTATTGATTTGAAATCCATTGTAAAACCAAGCTGGACTTTTGTCTAAAGATTTTTCATCGCGTGCTCTATTTTTTTTAGTAATGTGTTGATAGTACAACTGCTCATCGACGTTTCCAGTCTTATGTGAGACGCAAAGGTCACATTGATCGTTTTTTAGTAAATATACGCTTAGATTATTTAAAGTAAAGTTTTCAAGGAAAGATACTTGATGTTCTTATCTGCGGAGTACTTAATATAATTCCTGTTAAATGCAGCTTTGCATTGTCAAATTAGTTCCAATTATTTCCAACTCGATGAAACTCTACAATAGTGAGATTCCATTTTCGGTAATTCCATCAAAAACTTCCTTAATTCAGTTCGACTGTGAATTTGACAGTCGGAATCTCACCTTAAAATATGAAATAGTCATTAAATATCCACCCCATTCGCCTTATTTTGCCATGTATGATTTCTCGACATCATCACATTGATTATAATAAATATTCATAGAGAACTGATTTAGAACTGACTTAGAACCAACCCTTCAGGATATGGCATAACCTTCAAGAAATACTACGAAGTCAATTCAGTCAATATATAGCAAATCGATGTTGACTTGATTGAGACGTTACGTGCGATCATAAGGTACTTGAAACAAGTATCATTGTACTTCAGAAGATTCATTCCTAGGAAATGACTGGGCTGTACAAGCCCTTCGTCGCTAGCGCTCGTTTTGGCAAATATTACCCTTTATACCTAGACCAAATTAGGGGTATCGTTAGGGAATTCAGTCGCTATGTCACGAGCGTGTATGAGTTTGTGCGTGAGTTCTATGCAATGCTCGCAACGTTCCTCAGTTAACTGATGCGCCAGGCACTCGAGTGATTAGAAAATGTATCATGTAGTTTGAAGGAATCTAATAAACTGTGGATAAATCAAAATCCGAGATTTCCAGGTCGTTAAGAACTATCTATAGCGTACCTAGACACTGATACTCGGTTTGTTCGTGACAAGCCTGACATGTCTATTCGGAAGCTTGGAACGTGCATAGAGCATCAATATTCTGTCTTTTACAGAAAGATTTGAAGCTATACCTTTACAAAATTTAATTACTGTCAAAATTGAAGCCTCAGGATGATTGAGCGCTTTCCAATAGTAACATATGGTTATCGAATAAACCTCATTGTCATCTCACAATGGATACTTTAACAAGCAATAAGTGCAACGCATCCAAACATAAGAAACCTGAATATTCGCCTAAAATGACTTATTGAAAGAAAACGGAAAGTTACAGCCTAAATTGCAGATCTTCAATGGTTATTACCAAAGAACATTATTCTAACAGGACCTTCACATACGTGTGTCTCTACTACGAGTTCGATAATTTTTGATAACAAGTATATACGTTGAACTCCACGGAGCTCTTATTCAACACATACGGACTTTTCCTCTGGGGTTACGTCAAATCTAGTTCACGTTAACAACTAGACTTTTCTGGTACAATTGAAGAGAAAATCTATCACGAAATGGCAGCCATCACGAAGATTACCTGCACGGCCATCATAGACATAGTGAATGATTGAATGAATATTATTTTCAAGAAATAAATTCTCAAGCAACGTATTTTAACGCAAAATAAACTTTTTTATAATGAGAATTATCTTTCTTTTATATAAACTTCTTCTTTTAAATTCGAAATTATCTGCTGTATTCGAATATACATTTACTGGATGGACAGTAAATTGCGAAATAATTCATAAATATCACACTTCCAAAAAGTGAAAGCATCATCTGTTGCAATACATTAAATAACAGTTTCCTAAGCAGAGTAATAATTAAATCAGTCGAAATTAACACTTCAACGCCAACAGCGTTATACTACCCCTTCAACCCCCAATTCCTCACTACCATTATGTGATTTAATTTCCTTCATCTAGAACAAGGGCCTCCGGAAAATTGACACTACTATATTTGAATTATTGCAGGGATGGTTTCAGGTTTCTTGCCGATATATGACATGTTAAAATTCAGAATAATAAATAACACAAAATTGTGCGTCACAGAATCTTCGTACTATATGGAGTGGAGCATAAATATATGAATCAACGGTGAGACGAAAGAACATGCTAGATTTTGATTGTATTACTGTTAAATCCCGAAAATATCCTCTCCCTCGAATATAACCCGATCCCTTTTCTCGCCTAAATTGAAATCATTCTATTATCTCGATTATACTTCCCGTACAATTTTTGCTCTAAAAAAAACGAAAATTTTATTATATTATTTAAATTATTTTTTCGTTGAAAGATATCATGCAAATTCTTGTTCAATGTATAAAGTAAGTATATATCGATTATTTGAAACATTTTATTTATCTTCTGTACGCAAAATTAGCACTGTAGTATTTTTTTGGTATAATTCTTTAAAAAAAAACCGATTACAAGCCTGAAATGTATCTGTTTTGATTTGCGAAAAGGAGGGGTTACTTTCGGGATTTTAAATACACTGAGTTTCAAAGTGATACGAAGATGATCCCAGAAGTACCTGGCCCAACAAAAGAAATTTTGTAAAAAATATATTTGTTCAATAAGCTCGATACCCTTTTCATAATAAGAATCGTCAAGCCCCCAAAATAGCCAATTACTGCTGACATCACCTCTTCATTGTTGGTAAACATTTTTTCAAGTCTGGGGAACAGAAAATAATCCAAGGGGGCTGAAACTGGTGAATAAGGTGCATGAGATTAATTCAACAACTTTGCCCATTCCAATAACGAATGTGTTAGCTGGTGCATTGTCTTGATGAAACACTTTCTTCTTAGCCAAATGTAGCCGTTTTTGCTTGATCTCTTCATTCAATAAGTTCGCATAATATTCGCCTTTGATAGTTTTTCCTGTTTTAATAGAGGTCCATTGTTTTCATTGTTCTTTTATTTCAGGTGTGAAGTGATGGATCCACGTTTCATCCATGGTTATGAGCACAAAAATTTGGCTCAATGTCTGTGAAACAATGCACAAACACTTGATGGAAACATCTTCACGATGTTGTTTTGTTCCATTGTAAACTCCATCTTACGCACATCTGTCTAAATTTTTAGTTATTATACAATGTACAGCAAATTTTTGAATGCCTACTTTTCCTGCTAGCTCGCGTACTTAAAGTCGACGATCATTCAGTACCGCTTTGTTGATTTTCTTCAACATTTATGGATACCTCCTCTTGAAAACGCACTCAACTCTCTTCCCCAAAACCCAGAAAAACCACCTGCAGGAATGTAGACCACTTCTACCTCGACAAGAAATTTTCTAAAATCCTCACCTTCCTTAAATTTACCGTTTGAAATCCTGGAGGATAATAGCTAGGTCGACTAACAGATCCACCTAAATGATTCAGATAATAATCAACCTCGAAACATCCTACCACCACGCCCTCACCAAGGGCATCAATTTTTACGTGCTTTCGCACAACTGCGGATCTTCAAATTCCAAAGCAATTCCCGATGTTTCCAAATACTGCATTCGATGCTCTTTAGCCAGCCTAACGAAATCTTTTGTGGTGCATCGAACCACAAACCCGGAAAATGTTCTTTATCAAATTCCCCAAACGTAAATTTTTTGTCACTTATTTCCTCATTGGATGATCCTGGTATTAGTAAAATATTTTTTAATGTACAAAAACACGTGTTTAAAAAGATCTTATCCATTTAATATTCAATTTTTAGTAGTAAAATTATGTGGCCTATTAAAATATTATTATATGTCGCCTCTATTAATATTATTTCTCAAAAGTTCAACTAATTTTGTGATAAAAATATTCGTGGCCATTCGGCAACCCAAGGAGAAAAATTTGAAGTTAATTTTCACTTGTTGGCGATTTGTATGATTTACTGGGAGCATGAAACGGAAACATCAAGGGATTTTGTTCTATTAGACCAGGTTCAAGTAAACGACAATTATTCGAAGACGCTAGTCACAAAGCTCTGTAAGTTCATCCACAGTATTGAGATCATGCAATACTAACGCAGAAATGGTAAAAGATTTCTGCGAATCTTTGCAACAAGAGATTGTTCATCTACAACGATTAAAAAGACCCGAAATCGAAGAAATATATATATATATATATATATATATATATATATATATATATATATATATATATATATATATATATATATATATATATATATATATATATATATATTATAACTATAAAGAAGAAAATCTGCTTTTATTAGCAAAAATATCTAACCATGATTTGTACTACAGCTCTATGTTAAAAAAGACTAACAGTAAATATTGCTTAGATGCAATTTTGATTCTTTAGAGTGTTCTTAAGACCTTAGGAGTGTTAAATGAAGATGAGAATATAGAAATTCTTTGATTGAAACTCTCATTTTGTGTGGGCTGGACTCTTTGTGATTGGTCCCATCAACTGTAAATAAGAAACGGAATTTCGGAAAGAATGTGGGCTATGGTCTTTAAAATACAAATAAATATATTAATTCATAGAATGAGAAATATATTTTTTCAGTTTACGAATTAAATAATTTGATTTATTTTGAAAGAATCAACTCAATGATATGGTGTTGCAAATCAATCAACATTTTGCAGAGACCATTTGCTTCAAACTCCATAATCCATAATATTTTAACAATAATCGCTTTCATTTCAACAATTAAAATCCAAATTTAACGAATTAATCCGGTCCAATTAGAAATAAATTTGTCACAGAACGTTATTAAGGTCATTTGCACCCTTTTTGGCATAGCTCACAGCACAGGATGGCAGGACTCGGGTTGCTGCAAATTAAATAGTGCTAACGATCGGAGAGGGTTAATTTCTTTGCAATTAATTCCAGCGGTGGTACACATCCAAAGTATGTATCGAATGATCGAAGGGAATGACCCTTCGAAAATTTTAATACAGGGCAGACCTAAGCACAACAGAAAAGTTTATCATTAATCATTTTTCATGTTTAACATATATATATATATATATATATATATATATATATATATAATATATATATATATATATATATATATATATATATATATATATATATTATATATATTTTAACGTGAAATAGTTTAGTCTATGTTATTATAATAAGAAGAAACAGAATTTAAACTAACGATCAAGTGTTTTTAGAATTTTTTTATGTAATATTTTCTATAAATAAGTGCTATAATTTGATTTACAGTATCTCCAAGAAAGTTAGAATGAATATTTCATATTTAGATGGCTACGATTGAATAAACTCGTTTAATTCGAATATTATTCAATTATACTGGCCGACAAAATTTTCCAAATACAAAGGAGACCTTCATTTTTAAAATGGAAATACCCTCCAATGATAAAAAAAATATTTGTTAAGCCCTAACACGTACCAATAGTTTCAATAGTTTAATTATCCCTATTTACATTAGCAGGTAAGTAATTTTATAAAGGGGCGATTTATATGGATAAATTTCGTGGGCGAAAAAATACCTGAACTGTATTATTCAGAATAACAATAAAATAAGTATTCTGCTGAGTTTCATACTAAGTTCATAGTGCAAAAAGTGATTATAAAGAAAAAAATGTCGATTCGAACGCCCCACAGTTGCAAAACTCCTCCTAAAAAATTTTGCTATATTTGTGGAAAATTTATGGTGAAATCGCAAGCCATAACATTTTCCGAAAATGACCAAGACAAGTAGTGGGCCCCCCACGCGTGCTGTGTTAGTTGTACGTGTCATTAGTGCAGTGGATGAATGAAGGAAAAAATCATGCCTTTTGCAATTTCAATGGTATGGCGGGAACTTCAATAACCATTTTGACGACTGCTATTTTTCTCTAACAAAGAATGAAGGTTATTCTAAGAAAGGAAAGCACAATATCAAGTATCCAAATTTGCCATCTGCTATACGATCTGTTTCCCATAACGAAGATTTACGAATACCGATTGCACCTTTAGATCCGCAAAATATTGTTTTAGAAGATAACGGAGACGACGTATCATCAGATATTTGGGGTAATTAAAGCAATAGTCAGAACTTTTTGCTTCATGTCTTGAGGAATTGAACTTTTCAGCCAAAGAGTCAAATATTACGACCTTTAGAAAAAGGAATGCTACATTTTCTGCATTCTACAGTATGGAAAATTCGTTGTGTGTGTAAGGATATTGATGATCTAGTGAAGAAACGTGATATTGAGCATAATCCCAGTGAGTAGTGCCTTTTTATTGACTCGTCTGAATACATTTTAAAAGCAGTGTTATTACATAATGGAAATTTCAAACCATCTATTCCAGCTGCTCATTCTGTGAAGATCAAAGAAACTTATGAAAATATTCGCTCGCTTTCAGACAAAATTAACTACAAGTAAAGTAAAAGTAAAAGTAAAATCACCTGAAGGTGATTGGAAATTAATGAGACTGCACGAAACGTTGCTTTATCTATTGGACAGTCAGGCAGTAGGTCAACACTATGTAAAGAAAATTGGCAAGCAAGAAGTGAGTAGATCACAAAAATCTCCTTCTGTCCCTCTTCACATTAAACTTGGATTGATGAAAAACTTTGTAAAGGCTATGGAAATATTTTTCTCATTTTATGAATTAATATATTTATTTGTGTTTCAAAGACCATAGCTCGCTTCGATCTTTACAATGAAACCGCATTCTTCGCAAAATTCCGTTTCTCATTCAGAGTTGATTGGACTAATCACAAAGAGTCCAACACACACAGAATGAGAGTTTGAATCCAAGGATTTCTGCATTCTCATCTACATTTTTTAACACTCTTAACTTTAACATCTTAAGAACTCTGTAAAGAATTAGAATTGAATCTAAGCAGCTCAATCTTGAAAATTTTTTTCCGATAATGTTAAAATTTGGCTCCCTACTAATTGTCTGAAATTATCTATCTCAGTGTTTACTGTTACTCTTTTTTAACAGACAGCTGTAGTTCAAATCATGGTTAGATATGTCAGCTAATTAAAAGCAGATTTTTTTCTTCACAGTTATAAAACAGATTTGGAATTGGAAATTCTAATTCGAACTATAGATGAAAATGAATCGGTTTATTTCTTATATATTGCTACCTCAGAGCAACAGTGAGATATCTTTTTATTTGATATTTTATAGTGATAATACTGTGTCACAAAATAAGAATAGGAATGTTTTTGCCATGTAATTACTCATATTTTGTATTTAAATCATGCAAATTGGAACTACTATAAATACCTAATAGTCGGCCACACAGAAAATGAAGCAGACAATATTCATTCTTGTATTGAAAGAGAGTTTTGAAAAGTGGGCCCATTTGCATTCCTTGTGAAATATCCATGCTTGTTAAGACCTTCAAGAAAACAGGGGAGCCCTATAATGTCAAAGAAATGGAAACATCGGACTTTTTTATGATTGGAAGAAGTTATATGAGGATTTTTTATAAGACATCTTATAAAGATGAATGTTTCAAAGAAATTGACATTAGAAGGAAAACAAGGAAAAGCACAAAGGAGTTAGTTTTGAAGAAAGCTTACATCGAAGCACCTTCTATCAACGAAAAGATCTAATTTCATTGTATCAGCAATTCTTTTTTAAATTAAAAAGCTCAAAGAAGGTCTTACCAGCTGCCAACAGTGATGAAGAAACATTGAAAAAGACAAAGAGCAAGGCATAATTATAATAATACTATTTTATATTCAATTTGACAAAATATGTGTTGTAAATAGTAATAAAAATAATAAATTCTTGTACCAATGACTACATTATTTTATTTATTTATTACCAGTACACAGTTAGTCCCAAATAGGCTAATAATGTATTTTATTTGCTGAGACATGATCTTAGAAAAGTTAGATTTTTCAGTGTTACAGTGAGACATCCCTGTCAAACCTTATTATTATTTTTTTATAGCTATAATTGATACTAAAATCGGAAAATATGTCAAAATACTGTTTTAGGAACTATCAGATAGCATAGTAGTATTTTTTCCATTTTTAATAAGGGTATACTTAAGAAGCAATTTATTATTATCTGAAGTGAAAAGCTTCAATTACTGATTACGTAAAGCTGCATGTTTTGTAGATGTCCCACTGTTGCTCTGAGGTAGAGATACATTTCTTCGATGACGGGTCTTATCAATCGTTGTAGATGAACAATCCCGTGTTGCAAAGATTCGCAGAAATCTTTTACAGTTTCTCGTTTCTGCGTTAGCATTGCATGATCCCAATACTGTGGTTGAAAATTTGGGAGCTGTCAGTGATGAACAGATGGAACTCGGCCATGATGGGTAAGTACTGTTGGTTTATAAAAAGAGAAAGTGCAACCCCTCATAAAAGGAAAAATTAGTGCTAATTGATATTTAAAGTGATTTATTTTTCAAGTTTTTGTTTTTAATAGATGTGAGGCATGTTTATTACACGTAAACTAAGAACATTGTAAATATATACGATTTAAAAAACGTGAAATCATTTTTTTAGTAAATATTCAACCAATGAATATGGTTCTATAACTATAACATAAAAACCTTACGTGTTACAATCATTTTTTTGATATTTTAGTATTTGTATAGGTCCATTTTATCACAAGATGTTATTCATTCTTGTGTTACTACAAACAAAATTTGTTGTGTCGACCAGTGTAATCTAAGTGCTAAGACAAATCTCGTAACAAGGTCTAGTGTCAGTAAGTCAGTAAAAAGTCTAACGAAAGTGGTGCAGTAAAAGATTTATCCAAATCATGGCGCAGAAAACCTACAATAACTGAAGATAAATATTTAGATGTTTGTTTCATGTTAGAAGTAGATTCACATTTGTGAAGTCCATTCACTTCAATACAACAAGCCATGCAATTTTTAAAACTTTGCAACATCCCTGACTGCTCAATTCTGCTTATCTCTGGGGGACATTCAATAAAACCATGTTTTTCAATAAATCTTCTTGGAAACACGTTATTTAGGCATTGTCTCACCACACAAACATAGTGAGGCGGGGCACCATCTTTAACCGAATATTGTCGTTTGAGATATTGTTATTGTCTGAAAATTTCTAATTATGAAATTTTTTTAAATGTAATTGAAAATACTTGTCCATACATTCATTTTTTCGGGATATTGGGTATGAGATTCATGCATTCAACGAGGATTGTTACGTGAACAGTATCTACAATTTTGCCGATTTACGTTTCCATTAATACAAAAATTGGCTTCATCGCAAAACATTACTTAGACAATTTGGATCGTTTGGAGCGTTTCTATTCCTTCCTCTCCACTGTTGATGTTTCATCCATCAAGGACTTTTTCTCTCTTGTCCTTTATTTTTATTATGTGATCTTCTCACTTCCTCTTCATCCTACCTTTTCTGTTTATATAAATTCCTGCATTCATCATTGTGGAGTTAGATGGAATAAAAGAATAAGAAAATTTCTTTACTGGTACATATTCCGGAAACGAAAACCAACGCCCTCAGTAGTTTTTAACAATAAAAACACTCTTCAACATGTTTGGTAAGCTCTCCATTGGTCATACCTTTCGAAGATTGTCAGCGTCTTTACTTGCGAATTCGGGAGCGGATCAGAGGACGATAACTCGACAAGGAGATTGCTAATGGGTACATTCTGAAGTCTATTGGAAATAAAAATAAAATTCCTGTTCCCATTTTGTGTGATTAGTTTCTTGTTGCATCAGTAGCTGCAACATCTGTATGTATAAAAAAGAACCGATTTGGCTAATTTTGGTCTTGAATTATTTGTGGAAATCTGTCCTCCATGTCAATCAATACCTTAGACAAAGACTGCATCCTTCTATCTTTGTAGGTGACAATTACCACTATGTGTGCGAGAACTTTGAATTTGCGAGTGGTTTTGCAACAAGATGAAACTGCAAATGGGTTTTTGAAGCGGTTCTAGGACATTGGAAATACCTAAAAACTCGATTTTAAGCGTTTACAATTTCTGATACGTCTAGCCTTTGCGATGATCATATATAAAAGGCCAGTCGTTAGAAGTTTGAGGAATCAACTTAAAGTTTCTCTGTTTGGCGTATGGACAACTAACGTTATAGAGAGCCAGTATTTCATGAAAACTCATGTGTAATCAATCGAAATAATAATTGAACTTTGTTTTAATAAAAAGAGGATTCATTTTGTTTGTTTTAAGTTCATTTTATACAAAATTTTATGTATTTTATTCATCGATTTGTTTTAATAAAAAGAGGATTCATTTTATTTGTTTTAAGTTCATTTTATACAAAATTTTATGTATTTTATTCATCGATTGAGACAGTACGGGTCAGGTGGTATTCAAATTCAAAGCTGAACGGCACTTTCAACTAGTACCATCTTCAAGTACCAGCAGGACATGCCAAAGAGCTTTAAGAAATACGTTATCTTCGCAAAGAGTCTGCATAAGCATCTGTTCTAATTGTTATGTTAATATGACTGAATCTATTTTCTTAAAAATTCAATACTTTCAACACTAGTGCTAAAGGTCTCTTTTTTAGCTATAGTTAAAGGTATTTAGACACGCTTTGTTACAATATTAAATTTTCTACAGTGGTTGATAAAGATACTGTGACCACATGAGAGTGGCGGCCATTTTTAACCTAAACTACAACACAAAAAAGTTATATTCAAACTTCTTTCCAGTTATTGAGTCTTTGAAGTGTTTTTGACTCGGTATTTGAGAATATTAATCACGTTTTTTTATAAACGTTATTAAGAGAAGACTAAATGTTCAATTATCCCAGTTTGGGTTAAACATGGCGACTGTTTCTAAAGACACTGTAGGATTTTCAAGCACTGACTGCCATCTACAATTCTAAAACTGAGTTTTGGTCGAATACTACGTTATGATTTGGAGTTTCTCACGTCAAGTTTCTCAGAATTAAACAATAAACCACAAAATTGCTAATTTTTCAAGAAAACGAACGGCACTGCTTATGGTGTATGATGTTGATCGAAAGCATGACTTGGGTCAGGTAAGACGTGAGGAACAATTCGACCTTATTTAAATTTTTAATGAGAAGCAATGAAAATCTAGCTCGATAGTGGTAATAGGGTGGTCGCGATCTGAACGTGAGTTTATGTTAACCAACTTGCCTTGTTAATTTATCGAACAATACATCTCATATTAAATATATATTTTTAATGAAATAAGCTATGCTCATATACTTTAAACTAAAAAAACTAGAGACTAAATATTCCCAAAAGATCGACAAATGTTTTTTGCTTAATTTTATGAAGAAATTTTTGGTTTATATCACATAAAATCAAGCTTTACGTACTAGACATAACATTAAACATGTACATTCTTAATTTGCACTGGCCCCTATAACATTAATTCATTAACTTTTTTTGTTAATCAACGCTTTAGGAAATTAACTCTACAAGTATTATGTAAACCGTAATAAAAGCATGTTATTGAAAAGCCAGATTGTGAGCACAACTTTCTGTGAGTAAATGAGTCCCTCATAAATAAATTTTGCCCAAACGCCTTGTTTATTTCTCGGATGAAACTAATTTAACATAGGAACTCATTAAGGGCTCCAAAGAAATTGTTTTCGCATGAATAATACAAACTCCTTCTAGATCCCATCCAATAATTTCGTATAAATACGAAAGCTAAAGATCAAAGAAGTCTCTTCATCAAAATTGATGTAAGAAAGGGAAACGGGAGATAAGTTAACTGAATTATTAAGAGGTCCAGACCTAACAATCTACATAATATCCTGATTAAATCGACAAATAACCGTTTCCGACTTAAAACTGACTCAAGTTATTCCCAGTTCTCGGCTCTAACAGTAGTGAACATCTCTAGGGATAGGGTCTTGGGGTCAGAAGGTTTGTGGTTGGAAAATCAATTTGAATACGTTCGCGATGCTGTGAAATAAAATGTATAGTCGACGGTTCTGGAAGGGTATTTTAGGAAGAATGAAAAACTTTATCCATTGGAACTCGTCTTGAGGAAAATGTAAGAGTTCAATAAGAAAAAACTCACTGATTGCTACTGTACCAGGGTTACAGCTTAAGTTTTGATATATTGCAACACCGATGTGAATATGTCAAATCTGACATGAATTTTTAATGGTGAACGAGTATACCGATCTTGCTTTGACTTTTGGTGATGGAGCATCATCTCTTTTGCTGATTTTCCGAACATAATCGTGGTAGTTTTTCGTCACAGGATGAATTTCATGTAGGTCGTTCGAAAACGGCTGTTGTACCACGAAACTTTGATGCTGTGCGTGAACTGATATTGCGAAATCGTCATCTGATATACCGTGATACTAAGGCATTAGTTTCACTCGCATTAATTCATAGTCCGGTCAAATTATAAGTTGAAAATGAGTGAAGTTGTTCATAATATCATTCAAAATGAAATTTGGAAGCTGCCCACTATTTCTGTGTATGAAAAAAATTTTTATTCAAGGTCAAAGGTCAAAAGAAAAAGTTTTCGCGATTTTCAGCGAAACGGTGAGTTTTATGATAAAAATACATTAGACAAAAATTGTACAACATATAATTTTCTACAGAAAATCTCAGCATATTTTTTTACTACGAGTCACCGTTTCTGAGATATAACGATTCATAAAGTTGTAAAAGGTGTAATCGTCATAATATGCATGAGCACGCCACGTAAATATTTTTTATGGGTCATTGTAACTTACACTTGAAATATAAAACATACACAAGTTATAATTTTGAGAGTAACAGGTAATATAAAACCCAGTTCCTTAATTTATAACCTTGAGGGATACGACGACCTTTAGGAAGACCTCCAAAAAGATGGAGGGATTCATGGTCATCGACATCTCAAGGATGACAAGTTGTAAACTTGAGGCGTAAGGCCTACAATATGTTAAAAAAGAAGAAGATAACCTTGAGACAACACCTGTCTTCTTTTCAATTGTGTGCGTGGCTGGGGTCATATACCTGCTGTAATTAATCAAATAATTTTAGTCTTGAGCGCCAATTGATGGTGAAAACACGCGTTTATTCTAACCTATATAGTGCTATTTTGATTTTTATAATAAAAATCTCAGAATATTGTTAAATTTGTGTTAAAATTTCAACTGAAAGTGAGGTTGTTACTGTTGAACAACCTGTTTGGATAAGTTCCGGTACGTCCTCGTAGTTGACTCAATGGATGGTTAACAAAAATTATTAGATCAAATGGCAGAGAAATGTTACAGCTCGCGTCAGGGTATTGAGATGTTATCTATTCTTTCATATGGTGTGGAGGCATGGACACAGGAAAACAGAGTCCTGGAAGAAGAAGAACATCTTGATTGAGAAATTTGCGTCAGTGGTTCGGTTAGACAACTAGTTCACTCTTTCGAGCTGCAGTGAACAATATTATAACATGATCTCTAACGTCTGATAACGGACTCGGCACTGTAAGAATAAGAAGACTAAATGTGATTGCAACTTGTCAAGGCCGGTCGTGCTCTAATATTGAATCACCAAGAGTGGCGCATCCGTTTGAATCCAACGAGGCGACATGCGATACATCGCTATTGACGCAATTAACAGCAACTCAAAATGAAAATTAAGGTGAAGAAGAAGAGGAATAAGAAGAAGAATTTGAAAGCTATGACTCAAACGATTAAATTTCATAAATTCTTTTTTAACTTAAATCGCTTTTATCTTTTCAATATCTGCTAATTTCCATTATTTTGCAATAGTTCCAGATTAAACAAGATCACAACTAAGTGAAAAGCCCCGTGAAATAATTCTACTAGGAAAATCACGTAGGTGGCATATTATGACAATTACAACTTTTTGAATCATTATATGTCAGAAACAGTAGGTCGTGAGAAAAAAAGTATGACTATATTTTTTGTAGATAATTTTATGATCTGGAATTTTTGTTTGAGGTATTTTCATGATAAAACCCAACTTCGAATGTCTAAATTGATAGGACTATCAACATTGCATGAATATTTGGCTACAAAAAAGTTTTGTTCTCGTTGGGTACCGCATAACTTTACAATCGCTCAAAAAAAGCAGAGATATGCTGAAAAAACTCAATGACGATGCTTCTGAATGCTTCACCAGCATTTGTTTATCAGAACATCGAATTGATGGGACATCCACCGTACAGTTCTTGTTTGGCACCCAATGATTTCTTCTTATTTCCGCCAGATCAAAAATAATTGCGAGATCAATGTTTTCTACACTTAAAGAAGCAGTTGGTGCGTTTGAATAACATGTTTTGGAGGTATATTAATTGAATGTTAAAAATGCTTCGACAATTGGTTCAAACTCAAGTTGAAAGTTGATCAAGAATACATTAGAACCCGTTCAAACTTTACTGCCACCTGCACTGGAAAAACTGCTGAACATAATTTTCTGCAACTGCAATAAGGGATGAAATGCTGAATGTAGTTGCAAAAAGTTCGAACGGTTTTGTTTCATGGCATGTACAACTTGTCAATTCCGGTCGTGTTCCAATATCAAATCACCAACAGTAAAGGATCCGTTTGATTCGTAGTAAGTAGCAACCCTCGTAGCTACGAAAGCTTGAATCATGTGTGTGCAGCGCTTTCACTTATAACACATTTTTATACGCTGTCAGTCTTGATTTGAAGTTACACTGTTTTCCTCAGGCGATAGGATATATTTACATTGTAATTTGATGCCTCTCACTATTCAATCACGCCAAAATGTATTCAATTTTAATGTTCGACATGTCGCATTTATAATAATTATCATTAAATTAGAATTAAAATAAATATTATACAATTGGCAAGGGTGTGTATTGTCTTCACTTATCTGGTTGTGGTGCGGGATAACAGTAATCGAATATTGTCAATTGATATGTGAATATGAAAAATTGTTTCTAACATAAGGTGAAAATATCAAAATAATTGTGGAATATCATTGTTATATATAAAGTGTTGTATTCTAAAATGCTTCTATTTCTATTGGTTGTTGTATTATCCAAAAGATTATCAGAATATTCGATGTACTTAATATGCAAACTAATTAGGACTTAGGTGATTGCTTCCTACACTGCATATTGTTTACGATTATTGTGTATTATGTGAGCGGCACGTGCTTTGTACTTCATAATTACCTATAACTGTTGCCTTTATTGATCACAGATCAGGTCTCTTTGTTTGAAATATCTACACTATTATGAACATATTACTGTGAACCACCAGCTGTTATCTAAATGTCACTTCGACGATGTAGTTAAGTTCTTTGGGGCGTTTAATTGCTGTGACACGTGATTACTAAGTTTTGCGTTAACCAGTAATCATCTTATCCATTTTCATATGAAATTTCTTTTATACCACACCTTGTTTTAATTTGTATTTATAAAGTCTTGAAGGCGCCATTTTCAGAACGAATTTTTTCTCCAATTGAAATTAATTATATTAAGGTAAGGTGCAGCTTGTAAACTGGCGGCACCAACTTAGTACATCATCAAACGCCACTTCTTAAGGTCAGCACAGGTCTGATATTAAAATGCCAGCCGGTTTCCCCGAACGGAAAAATTGGCTGAAAAATCTCATAAAGTGCGCGCGTGAAACCTTTTGTGACGTGGAGTTTAAACTTCAAATAAGAGCGGTGTAATAGAAGTTTCCCGCATTGGTAATGGTGAAACTTCTTGTCATATAATTATCTTCCATGTCGGCTAAAATTAGACGTATTGAATCATGCGTTAAAGATCCCAAACACTAAAATCACTTTTTCCATGGGATAATAAAAATGTTTTCACATGTTCTGCCGTTAGTACCAGTTTGTGCACGTACCAAAAGTGGCTGTGGTTCTTCTTCTGCTAGATAAGTATAGAAAGGAATCACTGAGGGATCAAACGTTGCTTTGAAATATGACATTGCGTTTTTTAGAGTAGCAGATTTATCTCATGTAGTGAAAGTCCGAATTGTAGCCTGTAATTCGAAATAAATTATACGGACCAACAAAAAACTGTTATTTGAAAACTTTTTTCATTTTAATAGCCACTATTTTACTTTACTATTTTACTTATTAGTTTACTTTTCAACTGGAATTTGTCTATATTTTCTTTCCCTTTTCTCTTTGAAACCTTTTGTGTAACTCTTTCTGCGATGATTCACTTACTTAACTTCCCGGTGAATTGACCAAAAGTAATCCCCCATCATGTTGGTATTCCGGCGGGCCTGGTAACGTTTTTCCATCACTTTAACATTTTGGTGAAAAGTTCACCTTGCTCGTAACTAAAATTTCCTAAATTGTCCGGAAAGTAATGGTGTCTGTCCAAAAGTGAACTTTCAGGTTCATCGAACATCATAACTCTTAAAATTTTTTTAGCATGTTGGCAATAATAGACTTATATTCTAGGTCTTTTTCACATCTCAAGAACTTGGTGCCAACTTACTGGAAGGATACCCATGCTTCTTTTTCATTTGAGGTCATTGTGTGTCACACGTCATCTTTTTAATATCAGGTCCGGTAAAGACGCCTTCTCTCAATTTAGCTTCTGAAAGGTATGGAAATTTCCACATATTTAAAACAAGGCCCGTCTTTAGGCAAAGCCTTCACAAACTGATTCATGAGGCCTAACTTAATATGTAGTGGTGGTAAGAGCACGTTTTTTGGGTCTACAAGGTTTTTGCGTAAAATGTTCTTTTCGCCAGGCTTTAAAGACTGCAGTAAAATAGCCCTCAAACTATTTTTGGATGAATCAATAAACAGTATGCAGTCTTCTTTTTTGTATTCAATTCCAAACTCACTCATTAGTCTAAGAATGTCTGAACAGTACACCAAATCACTCTCTTGTTCAAAATACTTTGAAAATTGCTATTAACTCTTCCTATACACATGAACGCTAGTTCCAGCCGCCAACACGTTCTTTTCTTTTAACCTAGAGTCAAGCAGTTCAGCTTTGTTTTTCGTTTAGCCCAGATCCCTAACTTAGTCGTTAAGCTCGACCTGAGTAAACAATTTATACTCTACATTTTCTGTAACACTTTGAAATTCTCCATCGTGTTCATCTAACTCCGACTGTACATCAGAAAATTCTTCTGTTACAATAGAATTTAAGTCTTCTGGTGGTTCAGGGACCGGCAAATCTACACCGTGCCCTACTGGTCGGATGGCGAACGGAAGGTTATGGTAGCTTATTACCTTCTTGTTTTTAGAGTTATGACCAATAATATCAATACTGTAAAAGTAACAGTCATCGGAATGATTTTTTGGTTCCCTCCATATCATAGGGACTGCAAATTTGAAGTGTTTTTCCTTTCTTTTTTTGACCATTTTCTAAGCTCTTCAACACATAACAAATCTTATGCGGCGCCCAAGATTTATCATGATCTCCAAGTTTAGTTCCAAAGTATGCTTGATAAACTTTTTTTCACAAAGTCTGTAATGTTTCTTTGGTGTTTTTTAATAACAAACTCACCACAAATATAACAAAAACTGTCAGCAGAGTTTTTACAAACGCGATTAGGCATTGTACTGAGCACATGTACATACAGGAAACGGAAACGTGAAACTGAGGTTAGGCTGCAACTGAAATAAACATCAGCTGTTTAGCATGTGTTTCAGCAGTACTACCAACAACATCTTCGTTCACTAAAAAGGTATGAAGTCGGTTTTGTTAAATTCCATGAAAGTTGCTTGATTTCATAAATGTAACTATAGAATATGAATAATTGAATGGTGTGTGTCGCTAAATAGAATAAAATAATTTGATTCACGTTTTGTTTCGTTTCTCCTTTTTCTGATAAAGTAGCTAACGCAAAATTTTTCAAGCTTTTGACGGCCACAACATGTTGAGGGTGGTTGCTTAATTTCAAGCCCGTTCCGTCGATATATATTAGTTTTCAATAAAAGTACGTTCCAAAAGTGAGAAATAAGTTGAAGCATTCTGTCCTTTTACAGATTTTCGTATGGTGAGTTATCTATTCCTTATCAAAAAATAATATAACCATGGATAACTAGCCTTTTTTCAGTTTTCTATGTAAACCATTATATTGAGCTCTAAGCTCGTAATGTAGAAGAACGTGAGAAGCTTTTACTGTGAAGGTTTCCGAGTTGTGCCTTCTGGAATACCAAAATGGGTACCTGCCTCGCGAATACCGACATCTCCGTTGTTAACTGCAGAAGTAACAGATGTTTCCGTCAAAGTGAGGCTGAATACACTCTTTCACTTTTACATATCTACACTCAATCTGACTCTAGATTGTCCGAAATTTTCGACGATAGTTGTAGGAACTTTTTATTATATTAAATGACATAATGATGTCAGGTTCACACATCCTCGATTCGCCGTAGACTTTGCTAATAACATAGATAACATTGCGCAGCTACGTCATAGATCTTCAGGTTAAACTTTTCCAGAGAACGTAGTTTCTTTTCCTTACCTTTCATATAATCTAATTCACATCTGTGTATACCTAGAAAATGATGAAGATTATATTGAATTAACATAATTGGAGAAGCATAAAATTTTTACAATTCTTGTTGCTTTGGGCTGTTGTGAAACTATAAATTTCAATTGTGATGTAGAGTATTTTTTGTTTCTTTCGTCATATTTTTCAATTGAAAAACGTGATATTCATTTTCAAATCAATCAAATTGGTAAACTTTTCACGCATTTGGTAGGATGCCCACCGACCGCCAATTATTTCTCATCAATTTGAACAATTATTTGATATTTTCAAATGTTTCTCACGAATGGTTACTAATCATGCGATCAGAACATCAAAAGTTCAAATTATAATAGATAATAGCTTGAAAATATGGCCCTAATAAATAGCAGGTACTAAATTAAACGATTATGAGAGTTTTATTTATTTCGGCAAATTTTAAATTGCTTATAACCTTTCGTATTATTAAGTTTGAATCGTTAGGGTAGAAAAAAAATAATGGTCAATGATTATCTGTAATCTGTACCTAGTTAATAGCTGGTTCCGTGGTATAATTTCTTTTAATTTCTTTTCTACTTACGGTTGATCATCGATTGAGAATTTACTAGATTCTAAAAATCAAAGAAACAATTTAATCTTTTATTTTCTTTAAAGTATTGAATGGTTTTTGAATTCAATCTGCAGTATCAATTATGATATCTAAATAACAAAAAAAGAAAGTACAATCGTGGGCAAAAAAATCGACTTGGTAAAAAAACAATCACGAAATGGTATTTTTCTTACTAAAATCTTTTCTTACTAAAATGATATGAAATATCAAAAGTTTCCTTCCTCTCGCAGTCCAATAATATGTTTGTCGTAACTAAGAGTCCTTCACCCTTGTTAAAGGGACCGATACATATTTCTCTTTAAAAAAACAAGAATTCTATCAGTGCATTGAACATGAATCATGTTTGTTTTGTCCAGAGTTCACCTTCGTTACCAAGAGACTGGTAAGATCCGATTCGCTCATCACAAATTTGAGAAATCGCACCATCACTGGCATTCAAGTCCAACAAGTACTCAGACGGCATTTTAGCGACAAAAGAGGACGAGTCTACATAAGACCTGTACAAAGATTCGTGTACTGTTCCACATAAAAGAAAACTTGGTTTTTAAAGGAGGTACCTAGATGATTGGTTTTGATTGTAAATGACGGTGAAGAGGCATTAACGGCAAAATGTTACAAAGAGAAATTTTGGGGATTACCTCGTTCCTACGCTAACTTAAATCTATCGAGCATCCATGGGATGAACTTATGAGAGCACCAGCCACGAAATCAGACCTTCTCTTCTTTTATATGGCCATCAATTAGTTGCATCCGATTTAATGAATTCAGTTAGAGCTGCTTAGAGCCACAGGTGCTGTCTATCGCACAATTGCTTATTCTCAGGGACGGACTAGAATTTGCAAAAATTGGTATTTATTAAGTAAAACGTGAAGAGGATCAGAGTTTTTAAATATATTCTCTCATAAATAAATTTCGTGGCAATTCGGATACATACAAAGGAAATTATAGATTTGTCGATACAAATTTGTTGCTAGAATCTTCCGACAAATTTGGATTAATTATGCATTTCGAAAAAGTTCTCCCAATATCAATGACAGATTATGAAAACATATATAAAAACCCTTTCCGACAAACTTCAGTGACTGAGTCTCTGAAGACGATAACTTGGTTATCGAAATGTTTGGCATACAGTGTAATTGTGAGTGTTGTTGTAGTGGTGGAAACAGTTTATTAAGTACCCCAAAGATGAGATGATGAGTCCACGTGGATCGACAGTTTGTTAGATGTTCACCGAATTTTATACGGGGAGTGAATATTATTTTTCATTTCTTAATTTGATATGAGTACCTATTTAAGAAATATTGATTGATCCTTGCATAACTTTTTTCTGTAATTGATATTAGAAGAACTATACTAGAAAAGTTTAACTGAAGTTCAAGTTTTGTAACTTATCAACTAGCTTTTTCCAAATTTACAAAATAAGTATTTACTTATCCAAGCAAGTTTCATTCCATTTCCTATAAATAGTCTTAAGAGAGTCTGAACCACACGCAAGATGAGAAATTCATAGTTAACTTTTAAGGACAATTGTCATATTTTCCTGTAAATAGGCTGAAAGATAGGTTACGATGAGATTCTGGAACCAGTCGCAATTGATTTTCTCAGCTCATAATCATTTCTTGGAAAATTCTTTGAGAAAATTTTTAGTATTCTCTCTCTATTTACTCTAAATTTGTGGAAAATTATCATATTTTCCTAAAAAAAGATTTAAGGATAGCCTAAGAGTTGTTAAAGGTTACGATGAGATTCTGGAACCATTCGCATTTGATTTTTTCAGCTCATAATAATTCCTTGGAAAACTACCGAGCAGGACTGTCACAGTTGTCGACGTCAAAAACCTCACCAGTTGCGCTATTATGCATCCCAACACTTAGGTGAGAGATCATTTTGGAGAAATTCTGAGTATCTCTGACCTTTCAGGTTATTATAAAAAAAATATGAACCTACTAAATGATTAACAACCATTCCTGTCCACGTATTAACAAAAGATATCGATGTTGATTCTTTGTTTGAATTGTACCGTAAGGATTTTCAACTGCCCATAAATCTAAATTATGGGAATTAATAAAAACGTTTTGTGTGAAACCAGCTTTATCACTAAACAGTACTTTTCTAGAAAATTGTAAAGATATTTTGTTGTAGGATCAGCATCAACTGCATCTAATGCATTTTGCTCTAAAGCTGGCATTTATGTAGACCAAAATTTTCCTGTAAGCTGCTAAAAAAGTTCTACTGATGGGTATAATTCTATCGATGATCTTCGATATTATGTAGTACAAATTCCTATTTATTAACTTATTAGTCCTTGAAGGAATGTTTAATTGTGTTTCGATATTTTTACTGAATAATTACAATTTATGATAATCTTCTTCAGAATGTCTCTTGTAGCGAACGGTTTCGCAACTTTAGAGACCTATAACTCAAAAACTAGGGGTCGTATGAGAAAATAAATTTCACTTCATTCACTCACTCCTGAATTTTTTGCATCAGGTCCCTATTAAGTTGTCTTTGTTTCCAACTAGATAAATTAACTAGATAAGAAACATACATTTTTAATTTACATTATTCGACATAAAAGATCATTTGATTTGTTGATGGTGCAACTTTGCTACAATATAGTCAACAAAACTTTTCCAATTTAAAAGTATCCATCATTTGTCGTTGATGCCGATTTTAATATGTAATGTATAAATATCAGTTTGTATCACTGTTTTTGTTTAACCAACTCGTTTCAAATATTTGTGAGGACTTATTATTACATGGGTTGTATTAAATGCATACAACGGAACGTGGTTAATGACAAAAAGCGGAATTAATTTCATATCGATTTAATTAAAAATAGCTGCTCGTTTCAAAGTTTAGCTATGACTACATATATTTTACCCTGAAAAGTAATTTATTTACGTATTTATACGTAAAGAATATGATCCTCAAACTGGAGATCCATATCGATTGCAATGTTTTCACAACTCATATTGTGGAAATATTTTAGGCAAAAATACGTTTTAAATCTTTCAAAGAATATATTTTGGTATTTCGTAAAATGAAGGAAAAAAACTTTTTCGAGTAATAGGTCAGAGAACCAGGTAGAAATTTGAATAAAGAATCGATAAAACACAACTCAAATGTATTAAGTTTAGGTAATAAGTAGTTAGTTTTCTCCGATTCTTAACATTGTAAAGACATAGCTCCGAAACTCTAATAGTAATTAAATAATAAATCAATTGATGAAGTATTTATTGATAACAAAATTATCAGTGAATACAAATACTAAAAATGCTTTTTGCAAATAATGCGGAAAAATGTTTTCAAAACTTCAAGCACCGTTGTAAAACAACTAACTGGAACATGCTGTCTGGTGATGTGGACTTCGAAATTTTTATATTCAAGAAAAAACACTAAGCATTGTGAGCCTGTGGAAATTCTCGGATTTTATGGTCTACAAAAATTACGTAGAACTTTACAGAAAAATCTAACATAAGACAATAAAAGCTGCCAGGGATATTTATTATAATAGGAGATTCACCAATTTTCGTAATGTTTTTAAAGAAATTAATGATCTATGAAGCATAATCTCTATTTCACCTAATAACCTCAATAATTAATTTGTTAATGTAACCAGAAATTTATCCTTTTCATGATCTACCGAAGTGAGCTGTTAGATATTCAGCCGGACTAAACAGCTCACTGCAGGAACTTCTTCAAAATTTCTTAAAAATTTTGACTCTTCCTTTCCTATTACTCTTGACTTAATATTTTACAATAAAAAATGCACAATCACTTGCCAATTGGAATAATTTGAGGGTATATTTACTGGAAAGAAATTTCATTTGGTCAATTTCATTACTGTGTTAAGTTATTCTCAGTAAAAATAACAATTTCTAATTATTAAAATCATTGTTCATTAGAAAGTATGGGAAATTTAAAATCGAAATTCAGCCTTCTAACAATGAAAATTATAATTTATAGAAGCTTAGAATACATAGTCTTTTAAGTGAAGTCGAAGTGATTCATGTGATCGATAAACCAGAACCAGAAAATCCTGACAACAAGTGGAAGAAATCGAAGTTAACCACGAAAAAAATGTATTAATCGAATGTTTGTTCGATTCTTATTTAAGTTATGTAAAACCGGAATAGTTCACACAACAAATTTTTGCTGTATAAGACAATATCTTTGAGCGAAACATTGTAGCAAAATAACTAGTAGCTCGAAATAAATTATTCAATTTAAAATTAGACTGGGAAACAGATTAGTGTGAACAATTTATGCACTTTGATATGACTCAACCATTAATCGACTTCTTACAATGGAAAAATAATCGTAAAATCATCAAGTCAAATCGACATGGTGCAAATAGCAAGAATGTTAACGGTCATCATTGCCGAAGAGAGGGCATTATAAAACTAATCACAAAGTTTAAAGCACGAAGCAAATACAGAAGAACTAGAAACAAATCAAACCATCCAAGCTGATACCCAGAAAAAAAAACTGCAGAAAAATAACCTGTCCCCTAAAACACCTTCGATTGGTCCAAAACTATAGTTCATCGGCAAACACGCCTGCGCTTTGCACAGGATCATCTGAATTCGATGCTTGAACAATGAGGATCTGTTCTCAAATGAGATCAGAATATTCCTCATTGGAGATGGTTCCTGCATGATCTGAGGTGCAATTTCTATAGGACAACGAACAAATCCTGTGTTCATTCATCGTGGTAACCGTGTTCATAGAAGAAGATGTTTAACGGCTAATAGATAGATGGAGAAGATTTTAGCAGTTCATTTGGTACCTCACGTCTACTACATTGGAGACAAATATACCTTTATGAATGACGTAGAGTGACCAGCATACAATCCTGGCCTAAATCCAATAGAACATTCACGGGATGAGCTGAATAGAAGAATTTGAGCTAGACTTCTTACCTCAAACTCGATCCTAGAGCTTATTGTTGCAGTAGAAGAAACAATAACTAACTTGACGATGTTAAATTGTATGAGAAATGTTATTAATACAATCAAGTGATACGTCTTAAATTATCAAAAACCCTAAGTTGTAATTTCTGGAACTATTTACATCACCAATATACAACACCTACAATTATATTGTCTGACGCGTGTTTCGATAACCAAGTAATCGTCTTCAGAGACTTATTCCTTACCTGCGTAGTTGTCGGGTCTGTAGTGATCAAAGGCTGTCTGCTCGACGGAGTATTGTCTCCAGCTCTGTGGTGTCTGATCACACACAATACAAAGTCTGCTTGCAAGGCGGGCTCGATAGAGATGGATACAGAAACCTGGCATAAGACAAGCGCAGATAGATTATCAAACAATTACTCCAATTGAATACGTGGGAATTTCTACTAGTGACAGGAATTTTGACTGTAGACGATCATCTGAGACGCCATCTCCACAGCATGAGTATCACGAACAATTCGGAGTGCCGCTGGTGCTTGGAGGAAGAAACTTCGGATTACTTATTCTATGTGCCTAGAGTGCCTAGAACTCGTCTTAAACACTTGAGCGAACCTCACAGGTTACCTAATGACAACGAAATGTTTATACCAAAGCGTCTGATTGACTTCTCAAAGTACATCAGTCTTTGGTAACGTCAAGTGAGACACGATGGGCCAATCTGAAGTTCTATGTGCTTAACGGCCCCTTGACAGCCCACAATGCTACTATGAGCGTATATACTATGAATATACTAATTTATTTAACCACTCAACAATTGGAAATTCCATATCTAATTGCTTTCAGTTAATTCAAGGTTACGTTAGCTAAATATGTATTTGAAATGCCGCATCTAGACTAATAATCTCATTAACTGGTTTTAAGCGATATTTAATAACAAATTTAGATAAAATAGATAGAAATAATTGCATTCGTATGCGAAATTATTATGTTGGGTAGACCATTAGAAAACATATTTCCATATTAATAGCATTATCGCATGATATCCATTCAAAACAAACATCAAACTCAAAAAGCTGAATATAAATAGATATACCAATTAATCAGTTGCAATATTATGATTTTCTTCTTATCTATGCAACACATAATAATTTGAAGAAGTACTTGAAGAAGGCTCTTAATCATAACACAGGTCTGCAAGTAAAAGAGGGAATGAAGAATTTTTGGTGTTAAGTAGACGGTTACATTTATTGCCATGTCTAAACATGTTGGATATGATTGAACAGCACGATTGAATATGTTTCAGCGTGTTGCTGTTGGATTAATCATGTTCCACCAGGATTTGATACGAAAAATAAAAAGAAAACATCTCAACCTAACCTTGATTCAACTATTCGTTCGGTGTCCCAAAGCATCTTAAGTGATAGAGAGGACGTTTGTTTCCCAAAATGTATCTAACTCAGATTTTTCAATTGAGGAAGCACGTCAACGTTATTCTCAGCTTGAGCTCAATGATTTAGTCAGATACTTGGGTTTTTCAAAAGATGCAGCCGGATTTCTACGTTACGAAGCTACTATCATCTGGTACTTCTGTCACATATTTATTTTACCACCATTTGCAAGCACAAAATTTTTATTATCTCATGTCTTAGTGCGTGTGATATATTTCAACTTGATTTTGCAGTAAATTTAAAACGACCCTTATGAAATCGTGAGTCAAATAATCAATTAATCCCAAATTACATGAGTATTTCTTGGATTTTAAAGTTATTGTCTGGGTTTTTCTAACAATTTTCAGAGATTTTCTGGAATTTATAACTCATTTTTCAGTTTTCAGCTAATATCTGGGTTTTTATATCTAATTCCTGGATTTTTTCTCAGTTTTCCTAGACAATTGTTGAGTTATTTAGCAAATGACTCTCTTTAATCCCACTCTATTAGCGTCAGTTGTACCATAGAAAAACTGTTCACCTTCAGTGTCTGAAGATAATAACTCCAAACGCGTGTCAGTATGAATATCGCCAACGGTTCCAAAAATTCCAACTTAGTCTTCAGAGACCGAACTTTAACTAAGGAGTCACAGAATCTAATTACTAGTGACGATGACAAAGAGATATTGATTCTACGTTTGTGCACAAAACTATTTTTTATCGCCACTTATGCTAAATTAATCTCAAACTCCATAAAATTTAGAACCGACTAATGATTCTGAATTGTGTGATTAGGTCTGATTTTTGTTAGCAGCTCATCAAAATTTCAACGAGTTACTACAGTAAAATACAAATGTACTGTAAAAAATAGTATCACAGTCAATTTAACACGAAAGGCAGAGAATGTAATTGAATAAATTGGCACGTAAAGTCAGTTACCTGCTTAATTTGGAATTTTATTAGTTCCAAGTGAAGAATTTTATCACGAAAAAACTCATTTCATTAGTTGGAAAAGAGAGAATATTCTTTTATTCACTCGACTAGATCATATACCAAAATTGATAATGTTCGTAATATATAGGATATAGTGGTTTCAAATTCCACAAGAATTGTTTGTAAAAATTACAAAATTGACTTTTATTACAATATTACGTTGAAAATTATATCAAGTCATAAATTTGAGCTTCATAGTGACCGTCCATTATATTTTTTAATACTCTTAAAAGAAACAATTTAATTCGTCTTAATTATGATGATATCTTTTTAAGTGCACATCCTGTATTCCATATAACAACAAAAATCCCTCCTAACCTTCTATACTAACGAATTACTGAACATTCCAAGCATCATTAACCTTGTAATAAATCAGTTCTCTGTGCAATTTTATTGCAAAGTCTAAGAAACCCCGCATTATTTGTAAACAAAAGCCTTAACAATGCTAAGTCGTGTCTTCGGGCAGTCATGAAACTATTGAAAATATTGTTAATGAACGCGAATATCTTAACTAAGGTGGTATTGAAATCCATTAGACAACAAAGAGTTGACAGATGAGTTTTGTTGTACGTACATTATGAATAAACAATTAGTGATAAGCTTCTGAAAAAAAAACGCGAAACAAAGAAATCTTTAGATTATACCTGTCTCTGTAAAAGTTACGGATTGATAAACGTTGGGCATGAACCCTCCTTGGCCTTCAGATATTAGAATTATTTATTTCGCTAAACCCACTATATGGAAACAAAACACATAATCATCGATTTAAAATTCATAACGTCGAATGTATAATTTAGAAAATATACTTAAATATATGGAATGATTATGGAGATATGTAAACCCACCAATCGAAATAAAACAAAAAGAAAACGATGGAAGTTAAGAAAACTACAGCATCTATCTCCATCCAACCTCGCACACTACTATCAAATATTTTCAAGAGCTCTATACTGAAATATAGTTATAATAAAAATGATTTTAGAAAGTAGAGTAGCCAGAAATCCTTGATGAATCAGTACTGCACTATCATTCATTTGTGAGTATAGTTATTCAAATATCAATTGCAGAAGAGATTTATGCGGAGAACATCTAACATCTAACAAACCGTCAGACCACGTGGACTTATCATCTCCACTGTTTACCAATGAAAACGTCGAATTGTCAACAAAAATGCATTTCTATTGGCCGAAGCTGTCGGATGGTGTATGTACATAATTTCTTCAAAATATTCCTGCCAGAGAGTCTGCAATAGGCAGTGACGTCGTGATTTAATGAAGAAAGCTCAAATTCTAGAAATTATGTATGAAATATTCCTATACTTGTCATTCATCGTAAAAGGCCCAACAAACAAAGAATTGCTTACTGTTATTAAAGGTTTAAAGTTAGAGAAAATTTATCATATTGACAAGCCTTCTCAGGTTACCTCCTTATTATTGCATATTCAACCCTATAGAATTAATATTGGCAAATGTAAAATCAAATTTAAAAAATGTAATGTCTCCAAATCTGAGTAAAGAGGTTGTAGAACTCGTAAAGAAAGTTCTAGCAGCAGACCGCCAAGAGTTCGCGTCTGGTATCCTGTTTAAACCAAACGCCTTTACAGATAGGTGAAATTTACTCGTCTATTTTCGCTTTATAATCTAAATTCCAGTTGTAGTAATTTAGCTAGGTACAATAATGATTTTTTTCCAATTTCCAAGTGTAGTGTATAAAATCTACGCCTATGGTACTAAGATCAAATAAAATTGCCGGGAAGGGTTTTTATAATCTGCAATTGATATTGGAAGAACTATAATAAATTGAGATTCAATTTCAATTATTATGTTTTGTTGTTTTGAATCCGCGAATTTTCAACAATCAGCTACTTAATTCAACCCCTCAATCCAAATAAAATAAAATAGCATTCGTCAATTTTTATATAACATCCTCAATATAATTTTCTGTACCGTTAGATAACCGTTATTGGCAGATCTGAAAGAAAGATTAACATCGAGATACACGTGACCGGCACGTGTAAAGCATTTTCCAGCTTACACAAAACTTTCATCTTCTAAACTTCCCTACAATAGTTTATCCCTGAAGTCTTAGTTTTAAGATATTGACAAATTGCTTTTAGAATTGGAGGGACAGTTATATCTGGTAATATTGCTGGATTTAGGGTGTTTTTATTTTGACTACACTATGACAAATTTTCTGTGTTTGTTAGATAAGCTTATGTATGTTATTCATGTGTTCGTGGAGATAAAAATAGTTTGAGTATCGGAATAATAATAGTCCAAGAGCTTACATTGCACAAAATATTTTATTGTCCGTGAAAAACCAATAAAAAATATAATCAAGTTGGTATCGAGTGTAGTGGTACTCTAACAAACCTAAATTTCATTTAAAAGAAAAATTAAAGCTCTAATATTGACTGGACTAGTGATTTTTAATATGTGAAAAAATGTTTTTAAGGTACTTTGGTCTTTTCAAGATTAATCTAAGTACTTAAATACATCTAAGCACATCAAAATAAGTCAAATGATAATGATAATAAGAAATATCATAGAATAGAAAAGTTATAGGTGTTGCAAATTGCTAAATCAGAACTTATATTCAAATATATTTTCTAAACTATCAATTCTAACATTATTAATTTTCAATGGATGATTACGAATGTCTATGCAGTATTTTGGACAGAATAAAAAATTCTATACCACTATCTGAAGATCAGGAGCAGCTCATACATACAAGAAAATTCCACTGAATAATCTGAAGATAGCAAAAAAATTGTTTCTATCGATTTTTTAACGAAATCATTCAGCTCGATTATTTTTATTGTTTAAGAGGTATGTGGATTTTTAGAACGTTGTACATGCTCAGGGAAACAGTTCTCCATAAAGAGACGTACGAAGAAAATTATCATAAAAATTAATTTACGAGCGCGTTTTTTTTCAACCTTCGATAGGCTATAAAAAAATCCGTAGACAATATAGTAATGGCGAATCTGCGGTTTTCTTTAACCATTTTGTCAACTCGTTGAACTAGGTCATCTTAAAAGAACAGATTCGCGTCCTTGACCCTTTTCAATGCATAATTTAATGCATAATCATTACGACCATTTTTAAACTTTCGACACCATTCACACACAACTCCATTAATCATTAAGTTTTCCCCATATATTCGAATCATTCCCCTATGGATGTCTGCAATATGGCCTTCAGCATGGAGAAAACGAATCAATAATGGCGGACATGCTTACGTAACTGTAGCACAACGCCGACTGACGTCTGAATGTCAACAAAGGAGGAGTGTCTAGAACGAATGGGTTCGTATTTGTGTGTTAATAACCTTAATAACCTTAATGGCTCCAAAATGATTACTCGCCCATGTTATGTGATATTCCTGTAAACATTAGCAGATACATGTTCATACACGATGTAGCCCATCTCCACTTCCTAAATGATGTAAAAAATTATGTTAATAACATTTTTCCTAATAGATGGATTGGTAGAGGAGGTTCATTTGCATGGTCACTCGTTCCTTTGAATAAATAATAATGGATTCATTTTTTTGAGGATATCTTGAAATTTCGGTATATGCAACACCACTAAAAACAAGAAACGAAATTATTGATGGAATAGATGGATAGAATATAAAGCAAAATCTTGGAATGTTCTTCCAAGTTCAGAGAATTATCCTCCGTAGAATACGGAGGTGTGTAGAAGTGCATGGTGTCATCTACGAACATTCATTACATTATTTTTTTGTTCTTATTCAATGAGTTATGGGCTCACAAACTGAATTTTTCTCCATTCCAAGTCCTTCCTTATATAAGTAACACGATGTTCTACAGTGTCTTTAGCATGTACAACGATATATAAATCTCCATATTTACTAAACCATAAATTTTATCGAGTTAATCAAAGATCATTTTTTCATTAAAAAATCGATTTAAGAACCCATTTTTGCTACCTTTGGATTATACAGGTTGTCCTTGTAGAAGTTACGGATTGATAGCTATTAGGCATTAGTCCCGGAGTATCCTGTATACTATCGCCTCTGCTCTAATTACCGTTGCTAATAACGAAATTATAATCTAACAAATAAAACATCGAACGACTTAGATAGTATCACTTACTATGGAAACATCGTCTCGTTTCATTGTGTCTGAAATGAAAAAATTTCACGTTATACAGGAAACTACAGTTAGTTTCGGAATTATCCATTGTTCCAACCGTGTTAAATGCTTAAATATGTGTTGACAATCAGCTATGTAAGGAACGAATGAGAAAATAACAAAAATTTACATCTCTTAATAGTCATGTATAGTAGAAATTTCGTAAAAGTTTGAACAATGGACATAGAAAATACACGCTTCGTGAATTAATGATATTAATAATTATTAAGATACGATTAATGAATTTTTTCTTTCTTATTGCACCAGAAAGTGAGTATTTTGATTCATTTGCAGCGTTTGTCATTGACAGAAAAAAATTATGTGAATCTCATGGATATACGCTACAAAACTTATTAAAAATTGTTTTCCAATCAAAATTGTAGATTCTGAAGTGATCTAAAAAATTCTTCACATTAATTTTCTGTGATAATTACCATTCCTTAGATATCTTTACTATAAACGTTGAAGAAGATGCATGGTTTATATTTACATGGACCTAGATTCTTAATATCCTATTTAACTTATAGAGGGTGTTTCATGGGACAAAATTTAGAGGGTGATTGAATAACGAGACTGGTTCTCCTCCCATCGCCACACACCTTTTAATCCGTTTTTTTTATTAATGAAAGCAGTGCTGGAAGTCTTCTTTGGTGAGCGCCTTCAGGAACTCTGCCGTTTATTGCTTTACCCCTTCCATCGAATTAAATAGGGTCCCTTTTAAAGCATATTTTATCTTCGGAAACAAAAAAAGTCGCACGGTGCCAAATCTGGTGAGTACGGCGGGTGTTCCAGCACTGAAGTGCGCTTACAGGCCAAATATTGCTTCACAGTTAGCGTGTTATAGACAGATGCGTTGTCCTGGTGCAAAATCGGGCCGTTTTTACGAACTCATTCTCGTACTGTTGCCAAAACTGACAAATAGCAAGTCTAGTTGACAGTCTTACCCTCTGGAACCCATTCACTCATCACGATACGGTTAAAAAAATGATAAACATGGCTTTAAGTTTTGCTCTTTTGGCCGTCACTAAAGCACTCACATTTCAACCAACGCACAACTTGTTTTTCACCCTATCCGTCTAGGGCGCCCTCTCATTATTTCATAGCCAGACCTCGTATGACATCTTCAATTTATAAAAAACTTTTGATATGAAACTGTAACAGGAATATTGAGAACATTTCAGAAGTTAGTCATTTGTGAGTCCACAAAAATGAATTTCAAGTTTCTAGCATTATTCAAATTTTAGAAAAAGACTCAATTATAGTTACCACATTCTAATTGTGATACCTCGGAGAGTGGTTGGTTGACAAAACTCTTGAACTTTGTCGCATAAATTTAGAAACATCCTGTATAGTCAAAATAAATAATTCTGGAAGTATACACTACAGTACTACTCACTGCATAGTGTCCAATCAATAAATTACTCAGTCTCTAGACTTTGAAAATAAGATTTAGTTTATTTTGATTATTATTATTTATTTATTATTAATTTTTCTAGCTTCAAAGAAAATTTTATGTGTGGAAAAGTACAGATATTCATTTTTCGTAAGCAATATAGAAAACAAGAAACAAATACAACTATCTTGACTTCCTCTAACATCTCAAAAAGTTCATACGTGGCTTGGTAATCAACCAAACCTCGAAGACTGAGGTTGGAAATTGGAAATATTTGCCAATATTTGGGAATCTATTCAAACTAGTTCCGAAAAAACTTAGCTTATAGCTCATAGCTTAGCTACGTCTCTAGATTTCAATGGCGTATTACTAAAGTTGGTCGATTTGAATTTAGTTTAGCCTTTTCCAGTGATCTAGAAGTTCTTTGAGGATTTATGATTGACTTAATTTTGGTGTAAACTTTTTGTTAAACAATTAGATCTAACAACTTAATCCTGTTCTGATTCATTCTAGTCTTCTGTTCTTTCTTCATCTTCGTTGGTCTGGAATTTTCCCGTTTTTAACTGAAATCTATTTGCTTCTTACAAATTAACTCGTGCCTCCATCTCCACATTTCCCCTATTAGTGTGGAATAATCTATACTATTATCATAAGTTCCTTCCATTTCATATTTAAGTTGTTTGTCTGAGTGAATACCTCCTTTTATCTTGTACGTATTCGCGGGAGGGTTTTTTAAAGCTGTTCGATTATTTTTTGTCACAATTCATGATCTAATTGATCTTTCGATGTCAGTAGAAGTGAGGGAACAATTTCCTGCTCAAAACTGGTGTTGAAACTCTTCAAACCCCTTATTTTTTCATGTAAAAACCTATTATCTTGAACTTCTATAGATTGTATTGCCCGGAAAAGATAAATCATTTCACCGGCTTCCACTTCTTCTCGTTGGACAGCTCGGGAAAGCATTTACTCTAGTAGTCAGGTCGGGGACTTATACATCCAAGTTTCTCTAGATCGCCCATAAATCGAACTTATTTCTTCTGTATTCAGTAGAGCATATTCAAGGTATGCTTGCGAGCTCCAAATGAGCGAGCAATATTCTAAAGATGGACGAATATGAGCCTTGAAAATCATAAGAAGCTGTTGCGAAGTATCAAGCTCCAAGTTTTTGTGAAGCTGCCTCGGCCATGTAACTATCCGAGAACGTATGGCTTTCAACTTCAACACCTAACAAGCGAATTTACAGGGACGATGATATTTTATGTCCAGAGATTACCAAATCGTGAGCTTCAGTTCCAGCTTTCTTTGTGAAAATAGCAGCCTGGGTCTTTGTTGCAGTAACCTCAATCAGATTGCTTCCACCTCATTCCAGTTGTGTTATTTACTATTGTTCCAACGCATTTTCTTTTCTTATTACATAGTGTAAGAAATCCAAAAGAAGTAAGAGACTATTAGTGAAATTTTGAAGTTTATAAATTTCTAAATTCCATATAATATTTGTTTTCATACATATAAACAATCTGACGGAGTAAATTGTATAAATTATTGTGGAAAGTAATTTCTAGTTTCATTTTTATTTGCTATATTAGTTTTTTCATTGATATTGACAGCCTGAGTTACTGTTTTATCTTCTGAATTGGTTCTTTCCTATTTCTGTGAACGGACCAATATTTTCTCTGTAACCTTATAAAATCAAAATTACGCAATCTTTTTGTTTCTTTAAGATGCTTTCTAAACATTGTAATCTTCAGCAATCTCAATAGTTTATTCTAAACACCTACCAGACAATAAATAAACAGCTTCTAGTTTCATACCTTTTATATAAGAGTAATCCTTATTTATGAAAAAATAATACTTAAATTTTTGGTATGAGGAAAGTCGTTTTATGTGTATTGTAAATATGGATTTAATATTGATTAAGTGACAGAACGTCAGCTTGGTTATACGACCGGCTGGCTGAAATAATATATATGTCCTGGATACAGAGAACAGGTTTTATTTTATAGCTTAAGATTTAATTGAAAAATTTTCACATACTAAGCGTTAGTATTATCGATCTTGAACGTAAAATATTCAAGTCTACGTTACATTTATACGATATTTCCATAGTAGACGTTCTTGAAATAATTAAATTTTGTAGAATTCATTTCTCAAGCTTTTATTTTGCATTAATTATATCAAACTGTCGATCCATATGAAACAGTGTGTAGCTCTTCCAATATCAATTTATGCGAGGATCAATCAATACTTCATAAATACGCAAGGCAATCATACCAAATTAAGATATGGAAAATAATGTTTACTCCCTGTATAAAATTCGGTAAACATCTTAAAAACCGTCAGTACACTTGGACTCATCATATCCTCTTTTTACCAATGAATTTCTATTGGCCGAAACTGTCGGAAGGCGTATGTACATAATTTACACGGAATATTCCTGCCAGACAGCTTGCGATAAACAGTGGTGTCACGAAGTGAGACTCATTTAATTCAAAAATTTCTTTAAATAAATAGAATATGACGTTCTTTGGACTAGGCGTGGATGAAGACAATAAAATTGTTCAGTGTAGTGACAATAAAGACAGGTATGAATTCAATAATAAAGATTTAGTTATACAAACACGGCAATTTACTTCAAATATATTCGAATATTTAAAGAACGAAAATATTCAGCGATCTGATAATGCAATCATAAGAACTGCTAAATTGACTAGAGTAAATAAATTAATCGAGTAGTCATGAAAGTGGTTGCTGTGGATCATTCATCAAACCCAAAAACATGTGAAGAAAAACTGAAATCAGTTGACCAAGCTACGTAGGACAATTTATAGTTTATGTCACTTGTGGTATAGATACCTGCAATTGTCGGCAAAGGTTTCGAATCAGTTTCTATAATCTTCAATTGATATTGGGAGAACTATAACTATGAATTTGATTTCCAAAATGATTCATCTAAATCCATAGGTGATTGCAGACGATCTGCTGATATTCGCTAACACAAAATGAAAGCTACAAAATAGATTACAAAAATGGGGTAGCGAAATTAGCTGAAATTAACATACAAAAGATAGAAATAATGGAAATGGAACAAACCAAACAAGGAAATTACTATGCAAATACTAGAACGTCAGCTAGGAACAATTTTAAGACCAAATGGAAGAGTTGACGAAGAAGTATGCAAAGTAAATAAGACAATATCTACATATGCAGCCCTGTACAGAGTATGCTTCAACAGAAAAGAGATGAAAAAACATACAAAAACGAATATCTACGGATCGGTAATACTACCAATTCTGATTTATGGAAGCAGAAAATAACAACCTATGAAATGGAGGTACTTGAAAAAATAGCGAGGGTGAAGGGACTTGACGAAATAAGGAACAATATAATTAGACGGGAGATTACAAAAGAGTGCGTAATGAAACAACAACATTACTAAGAAAAATCAAGAATAAATATTGGGAACAATTTTCAGATGGAGAATGATTTTTACGGCCTCCAGAAACGAATATGGCGAATGATAGAGGGACAAAGGAAAGAAGTCAATGAGCTCTTCAAGACAAACCAAATACAAAAGGAAACATGGATCAAATACCTCCAAGAACTGTACCGGAATGAAGACGAAAATAAAAACGAACCAAACACGACTGAAATAACTACAGACGAAGATCTACAGTTTGAATTGACAGAGGTGCGAGCGGCTATTAAACAGCTTAAACACAGAAAAAGCCCAGGTCCAGGAAAGAGCCTTACCAAGCAGCTAACAACTCTCATCAACAATAAAACTGAATCGAATCGTTTGACAAAAAATGATAACAAAAAAACAAAACTCACTGATTAGCATCATTCAGGCCTGCTTCTTCTCCCCCTTATCTCCAATAACGGTGATGCATCTTTCTTGTAAACTAATATCTTTGGATTTCTGAGATATCTGTACATAAGATCCGCTGGTTTCTTTAATCTGTTTGATACTAACAGATATCTTCCAAGTTGTCACAAAATATTATTTCACTGTTTACTTGTTTTTCCCGTTCTGGATGATATCAGATTACTAACTATTTATATACACTATAATCATATCCAGAATGTTCGAAATCTCTAATATGACCTGATGAATAAAAGGAGATTAAAAAATACCATCCAATTATAGAGGAATCAGTTTGCTGGCTAGTACTCTGAAATTTAAAGCAAAAGTCATCACAAACAAAATAAACAGTCTTATTACGTTAACAGGTGAGCAACAGGGAAGTTATATAATAGATTCTGCATGATTGATAAATGTTATTAAGTTATCAATGAATCACTCAGTCACGCGGACTTTGTACCAAAGTTTATTCCAATAAGTTATGTTTAAGCCGAAATGAAGGAAACTATAAAAACAGCAAACTTCAATAACCTATTAGTGACGATCATGAGAATTGATAGCAGACAGTTATTTAAAGCAAATAGTTTAAAAAACCATAGACAAATGAAGCAACCCGTCAGCGTTCGCTCACAGATCTACCAGTGTGGAAAGTGACTAACTACATCCAGATGAACTTGATTTCCGAACGTAACTGGGTTTTTAAAGTCCAATAGATGAATTCTATTCAGCTTCTTTATTGCGATGAATGGAATTTCAAAACAAGCATCATTACAAGGAAAGTTATACAAATAATCAATCATCTTTTAGATCTTTATATTTTAAACTGAAAAAAGCTCGTCATAATTATGGAAAAGATCTGTTTTTCACTCATTTATTCTCAGGATAAATTAATCAATAGTAATTTGATTGTATTAGAAAAAAATTTGGAGTAGTATACGAGGGGGTACCTAAAATTAACCGGAATAGCATTGCCATGGGTGAAGCTTTTGCAGTACTGATTTCTGCCGCTAGAGCCTGCCTAGCGCAACTCGTTGCCAATTCAGTGCCGCGCGGGCCGTTGACCTACCATGTTCTGTTCGTCACTAGGGACCGTTTTGCTAATGCTGTTTCATTGATGTGCTGCTGTGAAATTTTGTTTTCTACTCGCTAAAAACGCTGCTGAAACTGGTTGAGTGGTTTTCTTGATTTAAAAATGTCGATTGATGACAAACCTTGCTGTGGACGTCCATCAACTGGTTCTTCCACCATGACAACGCACCTGCACACTCAGCCTTCATTGTTAGCCAGTTTTTGGTTGGAAATAACATGGTTCTGCTGTTCCACGCACCATACTCGTCTAACCTGGCTCCAAATATATCAATAAAAGAACGAGACAGGAGCTTGCAGTCATCTCTAAATATGAGTTGAAACAATGTTTCGAACAGTGGAAGCACCGCTTGGACAAATGTATTACTTGTAATGGAGAGTATTTTGAAAGGAATAAGGTTGTTTTGCAAATATTTGTAAATATATAGCATTTAAAAAATAATTCCCGTTATTTTTGGGTAGCCCCTCGTATTATATATACTGATGGCATATCTGGAATATCTGACTGTATTCCAAGCTACTTGGAATATCCAGTTCACATTCATCGAATGCTTGTGTATCATAGCTATCAGTAAATTCTTCGAATCTGACTAAAAATATCTTTTGGCATCCACCACAAAATTAAGGAGGATGAATATAATTCAATAGATTATAATGAAGCGCCGAGGCGCTTAAGACAAATTTTATGAAAGCATATTCTCCCAGAGATATAGATTGTGACATACTTCAATTTGTAGACGCTTAAATAATTTTCTACAAATAACGTGATGTGAATTATGAAGAGGAAAACAGTATTTGTGGACTGATTAGGATCTATTTAGAGTGATAGCACCTTTATCTGAATCTATAATTCTATCTGAAGATAGTATCCACTAGCAGACACCGCGATATTTCCAGTGTCAATTTCAAACCAATTCATATATCAATCTACAATTGATGATAAACATAAAAGAAAAGCCAATCCAACGACGAAGCATGTATAATATATTTTTTGGATAGATTCCACTCACTGACTTCAGCTTCTCCAGCTTAAACGTCTTGAATTTGATAATTTGGTGACAAAACTTTGACCGTTTTTGTGCTGATAATTAAAAATGAGTTTGCCTTCTGTACCAATAAAACCTGACTTAATTTGGTAATCTCAAAACTGTTCGGATGTAGTTTTCCATATTGCTGGATTGACAAACGAAATGTATCATAAAATTTGTGTTCTATTTTTTGATAGAAAGTTCCAAAATACCCAAACTGAAGCTCTTTAACTGAAGATCTTAAGTCCAGTCAACTACTGCGTGAAAGACGGGCTCGATTATCAATAGAAAAATCTCCGAATGTACTGCAGGTGGAAAGTTATTAGAAGAAACTGATATATCAAATGATAGTGTTATATATAGAAATAAGTTAGCATTGGCACCATTCATAGGTGGTTTGGAGGTTATGAATTTAATTGTTAACTCGTCTTTGATTTATTCCATACATATAGGCCGCATTGTAGAAACTACAATAATTGAAAATATTGAAAAAATTGACGACGCTGGCCATCTCAATATCAAGTGCACGAAGGTTCGCGGAGGAATTTACAACAAGCTTAGGCATTGCTCTCCTGATTTTACACTGGCGAGCAAAAAATTGAGATCACCTTAAAATTTTCATGTTATTTGAAATTTTACGTTTTCAAATAGTATTCGCAAACTGTACGTCATTCCATGTGCTTTTGTAAGCTAAATATGATACTCTTTCCTGAAGCGTAATGCATTTTTTTCTTAGATTTATTGTGAAAAAGAAGCAAATTAACAATTTTGGCGTAATTCAATATTTTGTTGTTAGGGAAGATATGGAATGAACAAAATGAATGAATGAAATGAATTAAAAAAACTTGTCTTCAATAACGTGTATTCCCTCCTATCGCATTGATGACTGCTTGAAGTCGGCCCGGCTTACTTTGTATTAAGTTGCGGATCACATTCTGATGTTATCCCATTCCTCTAACAGCAATCTTCTCAGCTCCTGAGCATTCTTGGTGCCGATGTGTGTCTCCGGATCAGTCGTCTCAACTGGTGCCAGACATATTCTATGGGTCTTGCATTATCTTGCATAAAAATGCCACGTTATCTCGTAGTCACCATGAAAGGCATAACATGGTCTTCTAGCACCTCCGTAATGTAGCTGTGAGAGGTATATATTTAGGCATATATTTTCCCAGGTCTTCTCCACACTCGTCGACGTCCATTTGACCCAGTGAGGCAAAAACGCGACTCATCTGAGAACAATACCCAGCTCCAGTCATCATCATTCCAACGAACGTGATTTCTGGAAAATGTCAATCTTACAGTCCTATACTGACGTTGCAACGGGGGACCTGTAGCCATTCTTCTGCATGACAGTCCAGCAGCATGAAGTCTTCTTCTAACGGTCCATTCACTAACGTTAACATTTTTCTCACTTCCAGCTGATTTCGCTTAGTAGCTGTCCTATTCCGCAAACTTGTGGACACAAAAAACGGTCATCTCGTTAAGTGGTAACTCTTTTTTGTTAAGACCCTGGTCTTCTAGTGATCAAGCCAGTCCCCAGAAAGCGCTGGTACACCTTTTACACGTTTCACCATTTTTTAACAGCGCAACAATTCTTGCCTCAACAATCGGATCTAAAGGCATTATGCCTGTTAAATCACTACACTTTGCAATCGTTAGGTTTTACATAAAGAATCAACAGTAAACTGGAAAATAGGCAAGGGAAATGTGAATATTCAATTAGCGCAAAGGCATAGCTAATGACAGCTGTCAAGTCTCGGAAAAAAAATGCTTTAACGCCTATTAATCAATATAGACGTTTAAATTATTCGCAATTTCTGAAGTGATCTCAATTTTTTGGTTGCCAGTGTAGTACAACATTCTATCTTTCAAACCAAACATGATGCCGAAATTATTCACTTGCCACGTTTGTACATCAAATTTGGATTGAAGTAATTTGTGAAAGCAATGGACAAGATATTTCAATTTTTGAAAACCAAATTTTCTCGTTTTAGCAAAATCAAAATTAAAGGAGTGTTTAAGGGTCCACCAATTAGAGAAATTTTCTAAGATTTGACGTTCATTTATTAACTGAATCTAAGAGAAAAACGTGCTTGTTTGCATTCCAAAACATGTGTAAGAACTTTTTGGGTCATGTCATCATCAAAGTACATTCAAAGTACAATTACTTCACTCGCATCAGGGCTTCTTCCTGCAAAGTATTGAACAGTTTACGTAATGATAAGTATATAAGTCCTTATCAAAAATTAAACCAGTATGCAATATGCCTGGAGTTGAATATTATTATTAAAAGTCGTTTACAGAGTAGAAGGCACTTTCCAGTAAATATGCCTTTAAATTATTGCGGAAAGCGGGAAAAGATTATACCGATTCAATTTCAATTAGCAAGTGATTTTGCATTGTAAAATATTGAACCATTAACTAATTCTAAACGTGGAGTAGGTAGTTAAAGGTAGTGTTTCGCGTTTCTAAGTGCAACAACCTTCCTGAAATTGGAGAAGCGTGTATACGAATAGGCAAACGGATTCAAAGAGGAATATAGAAGAAATATTCAGAATTTTTCATGTCTTAACGAAGTCCCTGAAGTGAGCCCTGCTGTTTAGTCTGGGTGAATATCTATCAGCTCTCTTTTGTAGATCATGAGAGGGATAAATTTTTGGCTACATTACAAAGTAATTATTGAGGTTATCAGGTGAAGTAGAGGTTATGCTCGATGAGGAAGCCCTTCTTCTTAGATCATTAATTTCTTTAAAAAAATTACGAAAATTGGCGTTTGAAGATTCGCTCAGAATGAGTCGCACTACACGTACTCCAGAAGAGAAGGGCATATCGGAGATGAGACTCAATAAGGGCATAATAGACTGTCAAAAGGATGGATAAGTCCAGTGAGTAACTCGTATTTCAAGGAATTGTCCACAACAAGCTCTAGGAATTTTACAGATTCAACGACGTGTTATTTAATAAAAAACTAGAAACATTGAGACAGAAAATATTAGAATCTCGTTATGGTTTAAGGTTGATTAGGTCACTAGATATGGTCCTATGAAAACAAGTGTCGTCTGCAAATAGTTGTTGCAGTTGAGTGATGGCTATTAAAGCTAGAGTTGACGTAGATGAACACGGAGAACGGTTTCATCAAGACATCACACAGTTGTAGAAGAGATTTTTAGGAAAATGGAATATGATGGTACATATACTTCAAATTCAATCAGTTTATAAATACTATCGAAAAGTGGTGAAAATAGAAGTGCGAGCTCCCCCGAAAACGGTGGGTGATTGAACAGAATCACCAAAAACAGTGTCGGGGCTGGGTTAAGAAATTTTTCGTGGACCAGTATTAGTCGTTCTCACTGTCAAAAAATATTGATTCTGGAAACCATGTGTTCAGTTTTCCCAAAGCATCTAGTTTACTAATAGATTTCAAATTAAACTGGAGTTATGATGAAAAAACTGTCAACTTTTCCAAATTACAAATTAGTTTGATCGTTACAGCAGATTTGAATTGAAGATAAGAAAAATGACATGATGAATAGCTTCATCTGAAAACGGTAGTGCTTGCATGAGAAGTTCACAAAAAATTTGGAAGCTTAAGAAAGAGAGAGAGAGACAGCTTTGTCTAGTTTCAAGACAAATTAATTGGTATCAGAGAAGGATATGTATAACTTCTAGCCAGTTTTCGTTCATGTCATATTTGAAATTTATCTAAGCCGTTTGGATTATTATTACTATCCTGATGTGTTCACTACGTCATCAAAATATTCACTAACTACCAGCTGCTAGAGTCTCGTTTATATACATTGAAATTACGTTCCAGAATCTCAAATTTCTTATTCCCCTTCTTGAAAAGTAGCAGCCTAAAGGGAACTGGATATAGCCTCCAAATGACTGGTACATTAAACAAACTTTATATTAAACAACATATTGTAGCAGTACCGGCTTCACGGTTTATATCAGTAGACGAGTTCGTAATTATATGATAAATAGTGCTTCCTTCATTAATAGTTTTTGTAATATTGTTAACACTTTGTTAATGTTTAAGTTATTTCTGTTAATTGCCGCCCCTCCTCGTTATATCTTGTTATTTATGGTGTTGTTAATGAAACTTTCGGTAACTGTGATTAGTTTTTGACTTAAACCAATCGTTGTCGATGACGGACGAAATTAATTGAGAGTAAAATAGTGACTTTGGATATCACGATTGATACATCCATCGAGTGGTCAATATTATTCGATTCATAAGAATGCGAACTATCATCACTTGGTTTCAGTTAAAAAATAACCTTGCCAGAAGAATGTAGATTTATTTCAGTATATTTTGTTTCATTTTTCATAGAATGTGTTACAAATTTAGTAAATAAAATCCGTAAACAGTTAAAAATGTTAATAAGCGCTAACTCATAAGAGGTCATTTATCTGACCACTATCAGTGAACAATAAAACGTCAACTGATATACATCCTTGTAAAAAGAACACAACAAGTGATAAAGCTGCTCAAGCGGTCACTGTATCGTGACAAAGCCAGAGCAGGAGTGGTCTATACACTCTGCTGTTTCCAGAGTTTTCCGTCGTTTCCAAGAGACTAAGACATGAAAACGTGCTTCCGGAAGGAATTGGTGCACATCCAAGAGAGATGACCGATTCAGTCAGCACATCGTTGAGAAATCGTGACGTCACTGCTATTCAAGTCCGACAAGAGCTCAGAGAAACGCGAGAAGCGGCTGGACGGTCAGAAGTAGACTAAAGCCAGCAAAATATTGTGAGACGAAGTTTTATGATACATATGATGATATTATCAAAATTTTACATCTCAAAAATTAATTCTCAGTTAGTTATGATAGCACCAAATTTGAAAAACTTCATTCTGCTGGATAGAGGGTAAAGATACCTTTCCAACAAGGTGTCACACGACCCCATTTCTTATTTGAAATTTCCGAAGGGGGGCTTGAAGGGAATGCTATAAATTTTATAACCTGTTTTCGGATGTTTAACTGCTAGAAGCCTGAAATAAGTGAAAAATGAGTTAAGAAATATGTAAAAAATAAGAAGGGAACGTTTCCTACAAACGGAGGGTGATCAGGGAAAACTGAAGTCATATTTGAATTAAGGGACTGATTTTACGTAGGAATCGTCAAGAATTGTGTCAAGGTTCATTTTTTTAGGTCAACTTTTATAAATGAGATATTAATAGTTGTTTCTACTTGATTCCTAATATTATGATATGTTTCAATCAAATAATTTCCAAATTTTCTTGTATTCTCATGTTACTGAGCAGATATTGAAATAAAATTCTACTTTTATTCGCATGGATGTGATACATTTACCCATTGTTATGTGCAGTGATTATGTTTGTTTGAATTAACCCATTTTATATCTGTTATAGTGATAATCTATATATACGGAGAATCCTACTATTGCCAGCAACGGAAAACTTTTGCTCAAGTCATAAAATCGAACGAACAAACTAACCATAACTAAAACTGCAACAAAGTTCAGAACTGGGAATATCTTGTGACAATGCAACATTCTGGTTTCATTTCAAATCCACAAAATTACACGTCTGTGCCAGATATCGAACAATTTTAAACATTCCATGCAGTCAACGAATTTTCATTGTTCGCGTAATTCAATCAGATGCGTTTATACTTTCGGATTTATATGAGTATTATATTTATGTTCGTTATCAAAATTTGAAAAAAAAATGGATTATAGAATATTGATTTTCATTACACAAGGTATTAAAATTATGGAAGTAATTCTATTTTATAAATAGATGATGATCAATGTTCTATATTCTGAATTTCACATCAAATTTCAATAAATTTTCAAAGATGTTTAACGGGATCTGATTCTAAAAATCTGAATTCAGTGTCAAATTATACATCAGACAAAAATATCTGATACATTTTGTTTTTATCACACATCACTCTCGATGGTTAAGGAACCAATACTTTGACAAGATCCAAAATCTTCATTACCTATAGCCAGTGCTGGTATTGCCACCCTCCACGAAAAAAAAACGTGATCTAATTCTAATCTTAGAAACACGGAAATTTTAACACTAACCTAACCTAAACTAGCCTAACCTCACCTTTTTTTAGAGGGGAAACCGCACGGCACCAGAGCTTCTTATCGATCAGCCTTGGTAGTGTCGGGCGCTACTCCGACTAAAGCCCCCCTTTTTCCACTCCTGTACCTGGTTCTGTCCTATTAATATTTCATCAGATACAGTCGGTGTCCTACTCATGACTTATGCACCGGCGTCTTGTCTTTCACGGCGAGGATCCGTATCCTGTCAATGTCTGAGTCAAGAAGTAATCTAATCTGCCATACTTCAATATTAGGGATCAGTTTTTTGGTCCATTGGCGCTTGATTTAATTTCCGTTCCATCTAGTTTGCTAGAGTGAGGCTAGTGATATAACAACTTCTCGGTGAGCAGTCGCTTTTTCGATTTTGGTACGTTTTTCGACAATAAGGTCAATTGGGGGGATCGCTGTGAGGATTTGAATTGCAGCTGATGATATTGTGCGGTATCCGATAGTAACACGAAGCGAAGCATTTCTCTGCATTCCTTCTGTTATTTGTCTGTCTTTCAATAACCAGCTGTTTTTCTCAAATCGATGATCCGTACAGCAATACAGATTGTATGACTCCATAGAGCATAGACTTATTTCCTCGGGCCTCCAATATTTGGCATTAGTCGCCCGAGAGCGGTCAACTTGTCGTTTGCCTTCTTTGTTGTTTTTTCGACATCAACTTTGAAGTTGTTCGATGTTCCTAGGTATTTTATATCATCTAATGGAATGATCTTGACATCATTTATCTCGAATTTAACGTTCTTTTTATCCCTCATCCCGCTGAGTAAAACGGACTCGGTTTTTTCTGGTGCAAAGCTCTGTCCATTTTCTTCCATCCAATGGTTTATTTTTCCAAGAGCTCTTCTTCCAAGCCTCTTCCTTGTTTTCTGCTCTAATGACTACTGCTAGATAGTCCGCAAAGCCAATGTTATTCACGCCATATTCATGCTGAATATTCAGAACGGGATCGTAGAAAACGTTCCATAGAGTGGGTCCGAGTACCGAGCCCTGCTGTATACCCGCCGTCATGTTGTATGTTGGTTTTTCATGGGCAATATATCTTTGATAGAATAAGTCTCGGAAATAGTTCACAAGATATCTGGAGATTTCTTTGTTCTTCAATTCTCTCAGAACGTAAGCCCGTGGTGCTGAGTTGAATGTAATTTTCACGTCAACAGTTATGAGCGCACACCATCGCTCTCGCCCTGATCCGTGGATCCTAACCTAACCTAACCTAACCTAACCTAACCTAACCTAACCTAACCTAACCTAACCTAACCTAACCTAACCTAACCTAACCTAACCCAACCTAACCTAACCTAACCTAACCTAACCTAACCTAACCTAAAATAACCTAACCTTCTTTTTTTTATTCCCCGGGGTGTACAATAAATTTACGTACACCTGGGTACGTACCAGGTAGTGTGGGGCTCGACTCCTCCCGTTGTTCTGGAAGAGTAATACCCACTAAACATCACCCCTTGTCTCAAAGCAGTAGCTGGAACCATCCTCGCGGATTTCTCCTTCAGCGACTGCCGGTCTCGTATACTTATTTATGTATAAGTAATTAGTCTACATTTGTTGTCTTGTTCTTTCCTCGCTTTCATTGGTAGACATTATTTCATTTATCATTTTTTCCACTAGATTCCAACTTTCTTTGTCTCTTATCATTATAGGTATTAGGTTTTGTTTGGTTAACGTGGTTAATATTTTCGTTTCCGTCCTTACCCTTAGTGTATCCCATTTACGACAAAAGAATATAGTGTGCTCTGGTGTATCTTGAGCGCCGCAATAGATGCAGATGTCCTCCGTCTTTCAGAGTCTTTTTGTGTAGATATGGAAAGATCCGTGTCGTGTCAATGCCTGTGTCAGGAAATAATCTAGTCTGCGGTGCGGACATTTGAGCCATGCCTCTATATTAGGGATCAGTTCTTTGGTCCATTGGCCGTTAGTTTCATTTCTGTCCCATCTTGTTTGCCATGCTACGAGTGTTTTCTGCTTAACGAGAGATATTTCCTCCGCTCGTTCGTATGTTGCTTTTTCTATTTCAGCCCGTTCTTCAACAATAAGATCGATTGGGGGGATCGCTGTGAGGACTTGGATTGCAGTTGTTGATATCGTTCTGTAGCCGCTAGCGACACGAAGCAGGGTTTTTCTCTGTATTCCTTCCATTATTAATCTATGTCTTTTAATGTCCAACTGTCTTCCCCAGATCGATGATCCATACATCAGTATAGATTGTACTACTCCATAGAGCAGTATTTTCTTTTTTGACCTCGGTCCACCAATATTTGGCATTAGTCTCATTAGAGCGCTTAGCTTGTCGTTTGCTTTTTTCGATATCTTTTCAACATGCGCTCTGAAATTTATGTCTTCTCCTAGCGATATTCCAAGGTATTTTATATCCTTGGATGGGGTAATCTGTACGTTATTTATTTTGAATTTGACGTACTTTCTATCCCTCAGCCCGCTAAGCATCACGGACTCTGTTTTTTCCGGTGCTAGGCTCAGTCCATTTTCCTCCATCCATTCGCTTATTTTTCCAAATGCCCTGCTAGCCCTGTCCATTAGTTCTTCCTTGTTACCAGCTCGTATCACTATTGCCAGATCGTCCACAAAACCGACCATATTCATGTTGGATGTTTAGAACCGGATCGTAGAAGACGTTCCATAGGGTGGGTCCGAGTACTGAGCCCTGTGGTATACCGGCCGTCATGTTGTAAGTTGCTCCTTCATGGACAATATATCATGGAATGGACAATGGAAACATAATTATACATAATTTATAAGATATCTTGAAACTCCTTTTTTCGTAAGTTCTCTCAGAACGTATGCCAATGGTGCTGAGTTAAACGGTTATAAGCGCACACCATCGCCCCCGTTCTGTTCCGGGGGATCTTCCAAACTTTTACCTCGTGGCAATATCCAGCACCTTAGTAATAGCTTGTATAGTTGATCTACCTTTTCTGAATCCGAATTGGTTCTGGGATATGACTCTATTTTTGTCCAGTTCTGCTTCCAGTCGTGCCTTCACGAGGTGTTCAAGTAGCTTGGCTAGGATGTCAATTATGCATAGAGGTCTGTAGGCATTTGGGCGATCAAAAGGCTTGCCTGGTTTGTGGATCAGTACCAGCTTTGCAGTTTTCCAGCTCTTTGGGAATTCTTACCTGATAAGTACCGAACTGGAAACAGAGTTCTTATAAATGAATCTTTTAGACTATCATCAATACCAAAAGGAACTTCTTTTGATTTCATTTGTTTCATTATTATCTTATATCCGTTACCGAATATGTCTTCGTCCAGTTCGATGCAGAGTTTTTGCCAGTACTTCTTCTTTTCTTCCCTAATATGTTTTCTCAGCTTTTTTCTGGCTACCTTGTACACTTCCCAGGATCTATCCAATGTTCCGGTGTCTGTATTTCTATATTTTATTTTTGAGTATGACCTCCTGGCGGATAAGCATTGTTTCCTCAGTTCTTCAGCTCGCTCGTTCCACCAGTATGGGACACTGTTTTAGTTGTGTGGGCTTTTCTCTGTCGACTTGCTATAACTTTTCTTTATGAATTCTGTTAGACCCATTGAATCAAGGTCGTTTGTTTCTATGTTGCCCTGTTCCGTAAGTATGATCCTTCTGTAAGCCTCTTTGTTAAAACTCACTTTATTTTTTATTGTTTGCCTTTTTATTTGGATTTCACTGAGCTCGAAGAGTATATGTCTATGAGGACTAAGTGGTTCGTTATCCAGTACTTTCCACGATTTCATACGTCTATATAGGTTCTCGGAATTGAACGTTATATCCATAAAGGAGCTAGTCTGTCTTCTTATAAGGTTGGGCTATTACCTACGTTTGCGACGGTTAATTTAACCCTGGCGTAGGCTTCTGACTTCCCTGTTTTCTAATGCAATTAATTCGCTGAGGTTCTCTATATACTCTTCGAATATCTCCAGGCTGATATTTGGTGATATATAGCATCCGAATATGGTGAAATTTTCTAGTGTCGCCGAGACTATACCTTAATGTTTCGCTATATTCTTAACTTTCGTTTTCTTGTTTCGAAAATATAGTGCCACTTCGTTATTTGTGTCCTCTATCCACCCCGCCTTCTTGATGATTTTGATGTTTGGCTCACTTGCAATAATGATATCAACATTTTCTTCGCAGGCTACCATAAAGGCCAAATCGTGGGCTCTCCAAGAGCGGTCAGCGTTTATTTGTAGGATCTTGAATGTTCAGTGTACAGTCTTTTCCTTTCGGAATTTCTAGCTAGCGTCAATGCTTTCTTAAAATTTTTGCATTTGTTATTCCCGACTCAGTGTTCCTCTTGGCACAAAGGACAACAGTCCTGTTTTCGCAGTCTTTGGCGGAATGACCGGTTTCGCCGCATTTAAAGCAGCTTTTAGATCTGTCTGTACTAGCATTGCAGTTTTTCGCCTTATGATCGTATTGCCAGCATCTCCTGCATCTGGTCACGTTAATTCGTTTCTCTATATGACACCTTATTAGCTCAATTTTTATATTTCTATTTTCCAGCAATTTGTTCGCGTCTCTTTTGTTTATGGTAAACGTGATGTATTATTTGCCATCGGCATAAGTTCGCTCAGCTTATACATCTAACCTAACCTAACCTAACCTAACTTAACCTAACCTAACCTAACCTTTTTTTTATTATAGAAGGGTTTAGGAAATCTGTTTGTCAGACTACCCCGTTGTTGTTCTTGCGACAGGGTGCCGCCTGGTGTTCTAGCATATGACGCGGGTGTGTCGGGTTGACGACCTTGCCGGTCGTCGACCGACTAAAACCCTTTCCCCTCTTTACTTCCCAACTTCCATCCGGAACCGCTCTCGCATTACTTCAGATGGCAGGGATGCTTCAGTTCTGTAAGCGCTGCATATCCTTAGCGCGGAGAGCTTTTGTACTCTCTGATATGCTTTTCTATTTTTCTTTGTTTTTATTGCCGTTGACCATGCCTGCACAGCGTAAAGCAATATCGAGTTTGCGACTGCTGCCAATACTTTTCTTTTACTTGCTTGTGGGCCTCCAATGTTGGGCATGATCCTAGCCAATGCCATAGTTGTCTGACTTGCCCGAGTTACTGTTTTGTTCACGTGTACTGAAAATTTAAGTTTTTTGTCCACACTCCAAGATATTTTAACGAGTCTTTAGGTGTTATCTCCATTCCAAGTATACTTAACGGCTCTTGCTGGACTTGTGCTCGTTTTGTATTTATTATCAGTATTTCTGTTTTTTTCTGTAGCCAGCTCTAAATGGTTGGTTAGGAGCCATTTCTGGATATCCCCCATAGCAGTATCGTTTTTTATTTGAATTTCCTCCATGTCACTTCCAATTACATTTGCAGCAATATCATCTGCGTATCCTACTAGAGTAACACCTCTTGGTAGTTCCAATTTTAGAAGTCCATCCTAGAATATGTTCCATAGAGTTGGTCCCACAACAGAGCCCTGTGGCACTCCACATGTTATACTCATTTCCATTGTCTTTCCTTCTGTCTCGATGACTATTTTCCTTTTTGTTAGATAACTCATTATTATCTTTATTATGTAAAGTGTTGTTCCTCTATTCTGTAATTCTTTTATTATTTCTTTCCACGGTGCAGAGTTAAAGGCATTTTTGATGTCCAATGTTATTAGAGCAGCTATTTTTCGATGCCTGGAAGACTTTTCGTGTGTTTCTTTTCTTATTATTTCCGTGACTAACTTTACCGCATCTGTCGTAGACCTTTCGCTTCTGAAACCATACTGTCTTTCTGATAGGCTGTCTCTTAAATTCAAATCTTCATTTAACCTGTTTCTTACTAAGTATTCCAGTAACTTGCTACATGTATTAAGAAGACATATTGGTCGGTATTTTGGTTCTTCGTTTGGATTTTTCTTTGGTTTTTCAATTAAAGCTAATCTTGCTATTTTCTGTTTTTCTGGGAATTCTCCACTTTTTAGCATATTACTGTAGACCAAGCAGAACATTTCCTGTCTCTTTTGTATAGCTGTCTGTAGTACTTCGACTGGTATGCTTTTTTTGGTTTAAGTTTTTTGCTAGCTTCTGTTATTTCTTCTGCTGTTACCTCTGGTACCGGTCCATTAATCATCACCTGCTCCCAGGAGATTTCCTCTCGCGAAGGAAAACGTGTTGTTGCTACCTTTATTGCATTTGTCATTGTGAGCGGTTGCCCTTTTGTTCTAAGCTTTAGTTTCATTGTCGCAATTTTATATCCTGATTGTTATTTATTTCCTCACATATCTTGCTCCAGTAGTACCTTTTCGACTTATTAATGGCCTGAAATTAGAGTCACGGATTTTTCCGTGGGGGGTGTCGATAGACACTTTGTTCTACAACCCCAAGAAGTACAAGTTCGTAATAAAAACTTTCTCCCTTTAATTTGCGAATATTTGTGTGTGTTAAGTTGATGAGAATGTTTTTTAGGTAATATATCTCAAAACTGCATTTTATCAATTTTTCTGTCACCAAAAAATCATGTAGCGATCGAAGAAAGTGAACTTCGATGTTATCATATTGGTCAAGTATGATGAGCAATATCTTTTGGATAAACTCAATAAATTTGTTCAAAGTTCGTTTTGGAGAGTATCTTGCAAGATCGTTTTTCAAAATATCGTTGTTTCTGATTGATTGTAGTTTTGTTCAATCGATTCAATTATTTCTGTTTTGAAAGTTTATCCAAGTTTCAGCTCTTTGTATTTAATGATACCTTACGTATGACGATAGTCTCAGAAGTACCTGGCCTGACGTAGATGTTGCTGCAATAGTTGTTTGAAAAATACTACTGTATTAGAAAGTACACAGACTGTAGTTTGAAGACGCCTTGTTGTTTGGTATTTGTTTTTGACAGCCATCAATATTGATCTTTCCATGTTTCCATTTGTAAACATGAGAATAATTGGTGATTGTTATGTGATACAATACTATTATTTGAAGGGCATTAGCCCAACCAATATGAAAGCTGAACTAGATTCTATTCTCGGTGAAACTGCTCTTTCGTTATTTACAGTAAAATATTGGATAGTTGGATATATGGAGTTTAAACGAGGCAGTACGACCTGCGAAGTCTAGCATCGCAGTGGTCGACAAAATGAAGTGACGAAGTCCAGAAATGTTGAAGAAAATACCCAAAGCGGTACTGGATGATCGTCAACTGGAGGTGCGCGAGCTAGTAGACATACTAGGTATTCCGAAAATTGCGGTACATCGCATATTAATTGAACATTTGGTCATGAGGAAGCTGGACGTAAGATGGGTGCCTCGTTTGCGTTTGTCAATGTTTCACAAATATAAAGTCGAATTTTCGTGTTGTTTTATATCCATGGATGAAATTGTGGGTCCCTTACTCATACCCAAAATAAAAATAACAATTAAAACAACGGACTGAAAAAGGAGAAGTGGCTCCAAAAAAGGAAAGGACCGTTCTATCTGCAGGCGTCGCTTTTTTGAGATTAGCGATGGATAATTTTACTTGACTATCTTAAAAAAGGAAAAACCTGTCAACGGTGAGCAAAAATGACCGCATTTGGTGAAAAAGAACTGTGTTATCAAGAATATGCACCAGCTCGCACATTCGTTATTGCGATGACTAGAATTAATGAATTGAAGTTTGTATTGATACCAACTTATTCGCTATATTTATCCCCCTCGGATTATTTTCTGGTCTCACACTTAATAAATGACTCGGTGGTCAAATATTTTCAATTAATGAAGAGATAAAGTCGGTAGATGAAGGAGATTAAGTTTTTCGGTTTATTTGTTGCTAGTGTAATCCCAAGTCGTATCGTCGTATCCACCTATTTATCAGGCTATCCTAGACTTGAGAAATTAATTTTAATTTAAAATCCTTGCTTCATATTGCACAATACTATTTTTTATATATTTCTTTCTCACATTAAAGCTGAGATTTACTTAAGTTTAAGCACAACTTTCGTGGAAGAGTTTTAGTTTGGATTTGACATTTTCGTGTTATTATTCTAAATTAAACTATAATTCAAATGGAGTCATATTTCTTTTCATTTACTTCAAGTCCTAACTCTACAAATCTATATAAAGTTAACATAGTGCCATATCAAGCAGAAAAAAAATTTTAAAGCTGTCTGTGGATTTTACATTATATTTCACATCACTGGTTGGTTAGGATTTCATTCACAATCATTTTTATTTTGGTTTTCATGTAATTTTTTTTTATTCGATAAGTTGCAGACTAACTAACTAAATGTTTCATTAGTGAGTTACACGATGTTTGACAGTATGCAGTAGGAAATATTTGATTGACTCCATGAGAGTCAGACATAAAAAATAACAAATTTATTAGATGTATCAGCTTCCAAGAAATATTTGTTAAAAATTTCAATACAATGTTGTCAGTAGTTGCATCAAAATCGTGAAAAATGTGTACTGAACAAACCCCAAATATTTTTTTATCTATCTATCCTAGACACTAGATTTGAAACAACCTGAATATAATTTATATTTAGATAAATAAACTACAATCCGTCCAACGTGACTATATTATAATATAAATCATAAAAACATAAGCTTATTAGAAACTTTTAAATCCAGTAAAATCATCGCTAGACACGAGCCGGATTTAAATCTAATTTTCCGGAGGTTGTGTAAATTTTTCTCTCTAGATTAATTATTGCTGGAATAAATCCAAGTTATTCAATGAATAGAATAAATAAATAACGGTCCATAACTAGAGAACGAGGATTAATTTTTATATCATTGAAGAACTTACTGCTTATTATTGTGCCATAATTATGCTTAATTGTCGAGAAATTGTTACAAAATTTAGACAAGAACTTGTGAAAATTACAAAACAAACATGAAACTTTCCAGTAAATTTTCCACTCAAATTATTGTAGAATGCTCACGAATTATGGAAACGAATTCAAAGATTGATAAGTAAGAAAAAGTCAAAATTTTTGATCTTTTAGAGAAGTTCTTGTAATTTCTCTGCTGTTTAGTCCACTCTCTTTTGTAGTTTGAAGATTCCCTATACTAATTTATAGTATAGTTTTATTTAGTTATTGTTACTTTTTTTTTCTAAGCTTTTGTCTACAAATTCTAACAATTTTTCGATAATATAGCGTTTCTCTCACATAAAGAAGACCTGACAAAAATAAACCACACTTCAAATAAACTTTAATAATCCCCATAATCAGGGAGATCTTCTACAGCCTGAGAACATCATTTAGCAAGTGGATTAGAGAGTTTAGAATAATGAACGCACGTGTTCGCTCGCACTTAGGGTGGATTTGAAAGTTTTTAATCCGAAACATGTGCTGATACTAATTAATTTATGATAATGGTTTTTTCTTCAATTTAGTTCAATATGTTAACGGTTCTCAACATCTCAAAATTGTTACAAGGAACTCAAAATTTTCTTTTTCTTCTTATTTTCCACGTATGTTACTAATTCTTTCCTGAAAAATTCATAAATATGGTATCGATTTAGGAGACGTAGTTGATTTGTATTACTCGAAATTAGTTCTTTATATAGCTTCTCCTACCTTCTTCAAATAAAATTAGGGATGATATGACAATTTGGTCGAACATACCTGCTCTTCGAAGAAACGTTTTATGGATCTTGGAAATATGATGAACATCATTTCTAGTGTGGATTGATCTACATTATTCTATCAGTGCTTTAAATTGGAATGTAAAGAATTCTTAAAGAAACGAAAGAATTAAACGTTGAGGTTCATGCATTGGAAAAACTGTTCAGAGATCAGACATATTGAGGTGCAGTTGAGACCTTTTATGTGTAGCTTTACCAATGCACTAATCTTCTTATCTTTTTGCTTCAAAATATGTGCAAAATATGAGTACCAAGGTCGACCACGGCAAGAAGTTTGAGATTTCTGCTATGCGTGCTATGATGTCTGAGCATGGGAATCTCCATTCAATTTACGAAATTTGCTACTTAAGTTATAAGATATAGTGACCTTAATGGGAATATGTGAAATCTGACATTGCCATCATGAAGTTTGACAACTTAAATGGTGAACGTACTCAGAAACTGTTGTCATAGTTTACAGATACTTGAAACATCCTAATTGATCAAAAAATATAATTGAATCGCAAACATTTTCTCTGACTTTCGACGTGGATTGAACCAAAGATCAAGACAATTATGTTATGAGAGTTGTGTCTTGTGGGCCTTCAATGTTGGTAATAAATAACTGTGGGTGAGCTCAGTCTGGCCTATTGGTAATTTAGTTAATTTTTGATTTCGATGTTTGTCACTGGTTTTGCCACAGTTTTTTCACTTTTGATTCAATTAGTAATTTTATATCGTTGCATTTCAGTCACGGTTTCACTAATCATTGCTTGTAGAACATTGAGGTTCGCTTCTTCGATTCCTTGGAAGAAACCCAAAGTATTTTCACACAATTATATCTTTGTTGTAATTGTGATAATTCGAATTTAATTTGGGGTACTATTGGGTGTCTGGGATGAAATTGACTTATTAACGCCACTTAAATCGTGTGAATAACTGAAATTTTTGTCAAAAATCGATTTTATTCATCAGTATGATCTCCGTCAAAAACAAATACAATCATTTCAACTCTTCTAACTTCTCGATGCTATGCTTATAGAAGACTTTAACTGCAGCAATTGCTTCTTCAATTGAGCCGAATTTCTTACCGATGAGTATTCGAGAGCAGCGAATAACCAATAGTCATTGGAGGCCAAATCTGGACTATAGATGAAGATATAGATGATAGATGAAGAAGCAATTCGAAGTCTAATTCGTTCCATTTCTACCATCGTTTCCATCGACTTGTGAACCAGTTCATTGTCTTGGTGTAACAGTTGTTTTCACTCGATTTTTATATTCAAAAGATCCAACAACTGTATGTAATAATCGCTATTGATTGTCTATCCTTTTTGGAGAATGAATAATATTACATGCGGATCCCAAAATACTGAAGCCATAACTTTCCCAGCTGACAGTTGTGCCTTTGGACGTTGTTCACCGGCTATAGTCCACTCAGATGTTGATCATTTTGATTCCAGAGTGAAGTGATATATCCATGTTTCATCCATTATCACAAATCGATGCAAAAAATCTCATTTATTACGTGTAAACATGACCAAACTCTGCTATGAATCATCAACACGTTGTTGTTTTTGATCGACGGGGCACCCCAGCATTTTATGGTCAAAAGTTTATGTATAATTATGAAAGTTGGTACTATATAAATGTCATATGGATTTGACAATGGCAGCGATATCTGTGTGTCAGCCACACGACTATTAAGTGCAGAATATCGGCTTAGACGCTGATTGAATTGACATGTGTTGGTTTTTACTAGCACTACAACGCCTACATCGTCAGTAGTTTTAAATGCATCTGTATATTATGTAAAGTGGAATTGTGGAATCTTATCAAGTCTAGAGGCAAATTCTTTTTAAATCAAAGTATTAGGAATTTCTATTTCATTAAACTTATATAGTGTAGTGTCGGAGGAAGAGATATTGGAAGACCATGGAGGTGGAGTTTCAATTTTGGGCTTGGTGAAACGACTTTTACTTTTGCAAGAATTTGACTGACTTTTACATGAAATAACGAATCAGTTGTGGTATTTCATATATTTTATACAGTTCTAAATAATCAAATATCACACTAGAGAAAAAATGTTTATCTAAATGCCACGTGATATTTGTACAAGTGCTAAAGATGGTTCTCTATTTATAGACTCCGTAGTTTTGATCCAACTAATTCCTATCGACCAGGAAGACCATAATATATCAACGGCATGTGGAAATAAATTCATGTCTGACCATAGAGGACCTCTCAAACATTCTTAACCAGCCTTGGTGAATCATCCAAGATTTGTAGCAGATTGGGTAAATAAGCAGAGAAGGTGTTTGGGTCTACTATAATCTGTCTGTATCTTTTGTATCTGTATCACTAAAGACAGGAAATGGGCTCGAAATGATATTTTGAAAGCATAGAAGGTGGTAAGACTAATGAATCCCAAGGATTACTAAGAAGCTTATAGAAAAAATGGTTATTTTGATCTGAGACCTAGACAATGCAGATATTCGTTTTGAACTATTAATTCGATTGAACCAACCTTTTAAATAAGAGTTTCCGTTAATATATTCAAATAAAAGTCCAAACGGTCACAAATTTGTATAAAGTTGACAGTTCAATTTACCAACGACACTTCAGTATAGCTTTACAGAGCTTATCAAATAGCCTCGACAAAATCTAAATAATTATATTAGCGTTTTTGATAGTATTGATCGAATAAATTAAAAATTCTGATACTTCCAAACACAGAACACTAAAAGCTTTTTCAAGTGCGCTCAATTCACTTCCTTATAGCAAGAAAAGTAAAAAATAGTGATGATATCATATTCATGATATCTTAAGTAAAACTGTTTTTTGAATCATCGAGGAATTTATAAATCAAACTTAAGTTCGCCTTTATATATATTATTCAAATTTTGCTATTGCGGTACCCTTCAAGATTACAATATTACAATCAAATCAATCCAATTGTGGGTTATCTTCCTCTAAATAACACTTATCAATGGCTTATAAGTTTCTACAATGCTTAAATGCAGACTCAATAATATACGGTTGCCATCAAATCAATTATCATAAATGGTAGTTCCCACAAGATTTGTTTATAAGCGACCATCACGGTAATTGTAGTATTTTGTTTTCGAAAATCCATTTAAGATGTTTCAACGATGTCTAGTCTTGTGCATCTATTCATTATAGAAAGCATAGTGATGAATTTCAATGGATTAGCAATACATCGAAAAGAAAAAATATATAAAAAGGCGTATTCACATAGATACTTATACTGGAAGATTTATTAATGTGAAAAAGTTCGAAGTTCCCTTTATTCTTTATATTATTGAATTATTCACAATATTACAGAGTATTCCAGAAAGTTGTGCTCTATCAAAGTTATATTTTCTCAAATGGAACACCCTATATTTTATTGCATACTTGGAATCACTTATCCACCCTGTGCAATGCGAGGGAAATTCAAGAATCAAAATATGTTGAGGTCAAAGCATTCGAATAGTAGTGACAATTCTGTGGAATCATTTATTTCGTAAAAATTCATTGAATCTGATACAGGGTGAATCAAAATACCAACAAATTATTTTCTCGATTTTATCAAAATAATCACCCTGTATTTTATGTAAGTGTATAAAAGTATTAACAACATGTCTTTTTTATCGAGCATTCTTTATATGATTTTCGGATTTTTCTGTGCGAAAACAATGATAGTGGACTTATGTCTGATGATTTAACGATAAATTGGATGTATTTGTTGAAAACATTTTTCCTATTTATTTACAATTTTTCTTTTCGTGGAATAAATTAATAAATACTGTCTCTTACGTTCTTAATTTATTCACACACTATACAATACACTTAACTTACAATAATTTACTTATAAATATCACTTATTCAAGTTCTGCGATTACTTTGATCAATGATTTTTTTCACTACGACTATTTATTTAAAACTTACTGCGCTACATAAACTATGTAGAATATAGTTTAGAATTTATTTGAAAGAAAAACTGTAATAAACCTCCTGCTATAATAAAGTTCATCAAAGATGCGTCCGTCATTTATAAAAAAAATCAAAGACGCCGGTAAATTCGCCGAATAAGAACTAAGTGGAGTGACCCAGTTTGGTTTCAAAAGCGGTATGGGTACAAGCGAAGCAGTTTTCTGCCTGAATACCCTCGTTCCGCGAAAAGACGTTTACATCACATTCATTGAATACGAGAAGGCGTTTGATACCCTCAAGCAAGACACTATGATAAAAACGCTGCAGAGTGTCAACATCGACAGCAGAGATGTAAGAATGATTCAAAACCTCTACTGGAACCAGAAAGCACCGGTTAGGCTGAATCAAACAATCAACACAGAGGACTTCAATGAACTCCTATGCTGTTAAATCTCTATGTCTTTGCTGAGGCTCTTGAGGGCTCTGATTATGGCGTTACAGTTGATGGATACCCGCTGAATAATATACGGTAATACGGCAATACTCGCAGACAACGATCTCGGGATGCAATTATTACTGGATAAAATCAATAGCATTGGGCTTAAAAAAATTCAACAAAAACCAAGTGCATGGCAATTACGAAAAATGCAATTTTAAGTGCACAACTGCATATAGATAACACGCTTATCGAGCAAGTGAAGACGTTTAAATTTCTAGGGATAACTATAAGTGAGAAATGGGACCCTCAACAGGAAATTAAATACCGCATTGAACACACAAGAAAGGCATTCATTAAATTTGAAACAATGTTGATAGAATGGTCAAATGTTATGTGTGGTCAATTTTACTGTACGTCATGGAATCATGGAATGAGAGAGAGTTATTCAAATTAATGTAGGTGCAAAAGTTTTAATACTTGAGTCAAGTTCTTGGAGGAGAATACCCCAAATGATCATACAAGGAAATAGGCCGAAAACAAATGTCATGGCTACGCTGGACTGGTATAAATAACACCTGTGAGTTGTATCATGTCGCTATAAATATATGTCTAGCCATATGATAATCGCCAACGCACTGTAGGTGCAAGGCAGTAGAAGAAGAAGATACGATGATTAGTAATTTTAGCTATCACCCCACTCCAACAACTGCAGTGGAGTGATGGTTGTTTGCATAATTCAGCTTATGATAGTTAATACAACTATGTCTTCTAGCAAACCAATAGAATTGAGCCTGAAGGCTCGGAGTTATGCCCTTTATGCGAATGATGATAGTTTCTCTTGGAGCAATCCTTATGTCGACGGTAATATTTAACGACCTAATCACCTTTAAATCTAATCTTCTCTATCACAAAGTTTCTTAAACCAAAGTTTGTACTAATCAACGTCGAATAATCTTAAAATTATTGGGGTATGTTGTAGATAACTCAATAACAGTTTATCATGCTAATTTTGAGCGGCTGACACATTAGAACCACTCCTTGAGTTTAAGTAACTCCTCAACAAACCGTGTCTCGACTGAAGAACTTTGCTATATGAACAAGAAGGATTCAAAGATCCACCACATTGTCGATTTAAAACCAAAGAAAGGTAAAAGTTTTGAGTCCCGAAATGTCTATCGACGAACTTTCTTAGCTGGCGAATACCTTGGGATGACCAATACAAAGTTTTTTATACTTTCACAACGAAGATACGTCGATGTATTTGTTTTTACCCTGTATAAGTGCATCCTGGAAAATTCGTATCCAATTTTTTGCAGTTGTACTTTCGAATCGAAAATTCAAAGTCATGGTTGAATGTTCACATAGTAGTTCTTAACTTTGGTATTGTTTTTCACATATTAACCATTGAATGGTTTTAATTTATCGATTGTTGCGCCATCTGTACCAGATTTTCGGTATAAAACCGATAGTATTCGATTTGGGAAAACTTTATTACAGAACGAATGGATGGTTGTTGCATACATATTAATTTCGTTCCCTCATATGATTATTTCGAGTTTTAAATCACTTTCTGTTGATTTAATCATACCAAGTAATGTTTTATATGAATTAGATCATAATGTTGCTGCAGTTAAGTACTTATGGATAGTTTTTTTTGTAAAGGAAGCTTCAAATTTGAAGTTCCGAATAAATTGATTCCCGCGAGACTTATGAGGAGAATCCAACTAACTATGTAAGGACTAAAAATACTTTCTATGTTTTTCTTTCAACGTTTTCAGATGAATTCATTAAATTTATTACGACTAACATCATGTAAGTATCAAAATTGAACAATAAAATGAAAAATAACTCAGTGTAATATACAGGGTGGCTAAATATAAAAGACGCTTACGAAAAGTAATGACATTTTACTGGTTAAAAATGTGGTGTTACCTCCCTGGAGATATTGCATATTTATTGATGAAAAACAACTGCTGCAAAACCGCTACGTTTGCTCTTATTACATAATAAGTTAATACCGGAGATCAACCCGATCACAAAATAATACATCAAAACGATTATGTAAATTAGACTGATTTTGTATGCGGTTTTCAACATACATTTTGTGCAATGATGGATCCTGTAGCAAGAGAAACGGTTTCACACATAGACATCATTTTTCAAGTTGAAGTTGACATTCACGAAAATAATACAATATATGTTGAAATTGGGAATATATACAGAGTGGAACAAACAAATGAATGATTTCAGTTTTCTCTTCCAAGCCACTTCAATTTCCAAATGAAATTTATGACGACGGATGGGAAACAAAGAAATAAAAATAGTACGTTATGCTGATGCTACAAAGACTCCTGTATAGATTTGAACAAATAATGAAAGCTTCTAACAGACAAATATCCACGGAAAAAACCAAATCTTTCACAGTATCCAGAGAACCCAGAAGATGTAAACCGAATACATCCCGACCACCAGGACGATCACCTACAAGATGGTAAGACAGCTGGTCTTCATCATCCCAGCTGCTGCTAGGCAGCCATTGATGCAAACACAGAGATAGGTGCCATCGTCCAAATAAGCCGCCACAATAAACTCGGCTAACACCGAAATCACCACATAGAATACCGATGTTGAACAGCAATTTGATTGAGTTCAAGGAAGCAAAGACCCTGGCTGCTGCATTTACAAGAAAAAATAGAACTGCAACTGAGGATTTGATCCCATCTGGACATGAAATATTACGATTCTCAAAAATTCGCTTGTTGGGTGACGAGATTGGGAGCAATATGTACTGGCATAATCACAAATTAACTAAGTCAACTTCATAAAAACTTGTAGCCCTCTTTCAGACCAAAAAGCTATAGATTCCGCAATAGATTCGTTCATCTTTGAAGTATCACCCGCATATTTGAAACTCATCTACGAAACATCCCTTGAGGATGCTCTACTCATTACAGAAGAGATCAGTTCGAGTTATTGGCGATCCAAAGTTGACCAGTAACTTAGACAGCTTAGATCTGACCTGGTTCTGTTTCACCATACTACCATCTTGAATAATCAGCCACCAAAGCACTTCTTTCCCGAACACTACAATCTACAGAAGTTCAATATCAACGCATCCCCACACATCAGTCACCATTTGAACTACTCGATTGTGATAAAAATTACCCTTCTGTGCTTAGTTTTTACATAGAAAAATAGTAAATTCTAATCTTTGATATACGCGTACAAGCTTATAGTACTTTCGTTGCTTCATTTAGAAGTAAAGAGCATAGATGCTTTATGATTGAAAGAAGACATTAAGTGTTCATAAGATGGAGTGAGAAATTTATATTCTGATGAAAACTGAAGTAGTTTTCCATCAGGACAACGCACCTTCTCACAAATAATTAATATTCACGAATTTCCCTTCAATCTCATTGATCCTCCACCGTTTTCACTAGATCTTGTCCCAAGGTTTTTTTACCCTGGAATTTCACTTGGAAAAAAGAGATTTCCATGAAAGAGAGACGGCAACGATTATTTCGAAGGTTAACAAAGGTAACAAAGCATTGCTGGACTAGTGTATAGACTTGGAGACTATATTGAAAAATAAGAATGATCATGGAAAAAATATTGTTTCATTGTTATTTGGATAACTTCCTAAACCATCCTCTTTTATTGGAATTCCGTCAATGCAACTCATAGTGCTTACTAGGTGTCACTTTAAGGTAATTTTGTAAGGAAATTTGAAGAATTGGTACATATTGGTAGAGTTTTTCGTATTTAACCAAGGAATTCACTTCAGTAATTTTGGACAATCTATTAACTAGAAGATTTCGATATTCTCAATATCCCTTGATATATTAGAATGAAATATTTATTCTGTCTTGAACCTTCACAATTATCAATGATTTACCATGCGTGTTCATATTCTATCAATGTATGGGTTAAGAACATAATCATAAGATCATATTTAGTATTGTAAACATTATTCCTGATTCAGTTGGAATTTCTGGAACCGTTGGCGCTATTCATACTACACTGTTCACACTAACACTACACCAACATCCACACCAACACTATACCAACATTCACAATTACACTGCCTGAAGCAGGTTTTGATAACCAAGTTAAAATTTTTAACCGTCGAATTTTCTGTAAATGAAGCGACTTTTTCCAAGTACAATATTTTGGCGACGTAAGTTGGAATGACTAGAATTTTGTTTATTTGAAAATGGTTTTTGTTTATCATCGGCCTCTTGATAATCGAATTGCGTGTCGCAGAAAGAAATTATGAGGGATGGTGCAGTGATGATAGGTCAAAATGAATTTATCAGTAGAAATGACAAAAGGAAGTCAAAAAAGGTTTGCTGTAAGTGTTAATGCATTTACAGCAACGTTTTTCATCGGAGGGACAGGTCCCCCGAATCATGATAAGTTGTTCGCCTCAAATTCTTCTTCAATTGCAGTTCGGAGATCGGAAATAGTGTTTGGTCCTCTTGCAAAAATGTAATCATCAAGAAGGCTATGTAAGAAAAAAATTAAAAAGTGTCGATTCACATGATGCCAAAATGGACATCAGGACACACACATGTGGCGAAGTTTCGGCATGAAATGACAGATGTTTGCGAGAGCTGGATCGTTGTACATTTCCCCACCGTAAACCTTCGAACATTTCCATAAAAATTTGGCCCGACACGTGACTCTCAAAAAAGTACGGATCCACTAGATCTTCCGCATGCAAACCCACCAACACACAACCTGGGCAGGTTTAATTCTTCTTCATCGGAAACTTGAGAATTTTGTAGTGCATGCTTTCTAGATTTTATCTGATGTATGAAATTCTCCCGATAGTCGCACATTAAATTGGTTAGGCTGCTCAAATAACGCTATTTTAATATTTCCTTAGTTGTGTCAAATACTGGTCGTCAACAACATGGCGCGACGGCAACAGAGCCCCCTTTTTAAGAATTTCTTATATGTCTTTCATACTGTTGAACGATTTGAAAGCGGTGAGCTCAGAAATTGTTGTTTAAATACTGGAAACATAGTTTCGTGTTTGTGGGCTGGTACACCCTTCTATGAAGCGTGAACTTGTATCGGTTTTTCGTTCTAAAAACGCGTCTATTCGACGAGCAAGTGTTTTAATTACACAGACACAACTGTCTGAATCACAAATATGCTTGCTTGCTGACTTATGCTGTATTTCAAAGCGAGTATTCCAATTTGAAGCTAAACTTAAGTAATCAAAAACCACCCCTTCTCACAACGGCGCGTCATTATCAATTACTTATTTATTATTATGAACTCTAGCCTCATTAAGTTTATCGTTAGTATAAATTGTCTGTGTTTAGTATGTCTGTCAGTTTTATAGATTCCACTCCAAGCCCATTGTATCAAGTATCGTTTTCAATGATTATCATTCAATATTTATAATGTTTAATGAATCATATATATATATATATAAATCTGTAAAACTAATACTTCGTTCATTCATCTTGATATTCGTCTAGTACGCCAGATTGGTGTAACTAATTGTAAATTTAAATTATCAAATCCTCAGTTTGCTGAATAAATTGTTTTTAAAAAGCAAGTTGGTCAATTGAGTTATTTAATTCTAGTTTAGATAACGCGTGTTCTACGTTTATATTGCGACTATACCTTCGAATTTCATTGTATCTTTCCATAGAATTTATCTAACAGATAATTTTCGGGTGATACTTTATAAATATTCAATAAGTGAATCCTAAATACTTCGTAATTGGAATATGAATGCCTTCATGAAATGTACTGAGAAGGTACATTTCAATTATGTACTAAATATTGGATTCTTCAGCATCAGCGCAGTTAAATTCCTCTTAAATTCCCAATATGTTCTTGAATGTATCCATAATTCATAATCAATTTTGGTTTGCATGTCGGTAAAACAGATTCGTTAAGTAAACACACAAATTACTTCGAGCTGAAGATACTTAAGTTAGCGTTCAAACGCAAACATACAGTCAACATCGATGTAGGTAGAAACAGATAATGACGGTTTAGTATCTGAGAATAATTTGCATTGGCAAACACACATGATGAATTTGTAATTTCATAAAGTCGCTATTATCATTATTTCTTAACATTCATGATAAATATATTAACTGAAAATATCGAAAAAAATATTATTTTTTTTTTGGATCGTAAACGTTTTATATGAATATAGAAACATTAGGAAAAGATATTATGAGGTACGAAGATACAGAGTAGATCTATTGTTAAGAATGAGAACTTCCTTTTGGCATTATTCGTATTCATATTGTTACTTTTAGAAGCAGAGACTAGGTCCATAGATATGTCAAAAGGATAGGGGTGCCACCAATACAGTCAAGTAGCGCGCTCCATTCGTTTCGCTCGGAATGAGATAGATATGAGACCTATTGCTTTCTCATCATTTTCTGGACAGCGCAGCAAGCATTCTCCAATCATAAATTTATGTAATTGAAAAATATGTTCAGTTTAATCTAAGATGGAACTATAGCTACAGAACAATAGAAAAAGCACTGGAAAAGAAGGTAGATAAAAGAAAAATCAATTATTGGGAGAATTATTCAGAACTATCACATCTTCCAGTCTTATCGATAGAATAATCTTGCTCAATCGATTGATACTGAGCCAAATATTCATAAGAAATCATACTTCTTCTCTTTAGTTTTCTTTGTCATTAGCTGCAATCAATGAAATTACTTCGTTCAAGTCATTTTCTGGTAATTTTGCTTTCATTAAATCAAATCTTCTAGGTTCAAAGACAGCCAAGTCAAAATACAGTTCATGCTTTGCAAAACGGTTTCCATTGTTTAATTTATTGTGTCTTTAATCCGGTTAACGATATTTATTCTAGAAGCATCTGTAGAAGATGCAGAAATTCGTTCATCGTTACATTGTTCTTTAGCCAATTTTCTTTTTTTATTGTCCACTTGATTTTGAAATTAGGTTAAATAAACAAATATTTCAGATTCTTTAATTTTTGAGGACGCCTCAATCTATTCATTATTCGTTTTTGGTACTCCTAGTGTTTCATTGAATCTGTCTCGGAAGTCTGTTAGTCTGACTATTAGTCTTCAGGATTGAGCAAAGTCAAGGTTTTTCATTTGGAGATGATCTGACAACGGTCTAGTTACTTCAAGTTAAGTAAGTTCACAGAAGACATGTTCTCTGAGGGAAATGTCAAGAATGCTTGTAGTCCAGTTGTCAATTCGGTCAAATATTTTTACTTCTATTCCGTCAACGAGTCAACCCTATTTGAACACCATGCAGCATATAAATTCACATTATGAAGGGTAGCGACAATGTTTTTTGTATTAAATTATTTCGTTAAACTAAGAGTTAAGAATGCTGCAATAAACAGCATGAGTTAATACACAAAAATCATAATTTTCGTTTGATGACAAGAGAGACCGTTTCACCTTTAAGCCAAGGGCGCAGGGCGACACGACTATCTGTCAATCGGGAGAACACTGTTTTGGCAAAGAACCTCACACAAATCGTTTCAAAGCGATCACAGGATAATATTCACGTATACTTGTATCTGTCAGGTCAGGTTCTTCTGGAACCATCCTCGTATGTTATACCGCCCGAGATTCGTTCCAAATAGGTACTACGTCATCAGCGCCGATTGTGTAAGAGAGCGATTGGTTTGTTAGACAAAATGCTGCTGATTATAGAGCTATTTTGACGACAAAGAGTTGATTTGTTGTTAGAAATGGAGTAGAGGTTTGTTGGTCATTCAGACAACTTGCCACGAATAGATTACCTTGAAATAGCTTGTTATCTACCCAATAATCACGATTCTATGAATGCTGAAATCCACGACGGAAAGACAACAAGGTGATAAGTTCATATATCAATTCTTTCGAAGGTGTTTTCAACTATTATTGATGGTAATTTGTGTTTTAAATTTGAAAGACAGTGTTTAATTCGAAAATGTCCTAGATGCTGCAAGCACGCTAATGCATTCTTATCCTGAATGCATCGATGAAGCGAAGGGCCAGCTCCGCAAATGAGTTAACAAAAATTAAAGGTATCGTGGAGAGGTCAAATTCAATTACATTACACACTGGCATACTAATAAATGATTAATTTGGTGTGATTATTGTCGTATTTGTACAATTTGGGTCGATAGAATATTTATATCGAGTATTTTCAGCTAATTCTCTAGTTAGGTTATCGGCGCTGATGACGTAGCATGAGATTGTTTGTTATAATGAATGCTAGAAAAATCAAAGAAATTGCTACCAATTTCAAATTCTAACATCAGTAATTCTAATTCTAGATCTTGATAATTCAGGTGAAGGAGCTTTGGATTCGCAAGTATTTTTTATAATTTATTTAGTGAGAAAATTGAAAAGTCTGTAATCCGAATTCTTGCAAAGTTCACAATTTCTAACCAATACTAAAAAAGAGAAAACCAATATTCTGATCACGTCCCTTTAAAACAACATGAATGTTATCCTAATATCCCGCTTTTCATTCCACTACACAAAATTCCGGAGACATCTGTTCCATCCACATCATTTCACCCCACTCCTCCTCTTACATTCTCAGACAAAAGTCTATTGAGAGGTGAAATCAAGGGCTTTCGCAAGGTTAACTACGCCAAATTGAACCTTCCAAGGGTGAGAGATACGCAATCCCCCTTCTGAAGGGTCAGAACTTCTTTCATTTCGCGGCTTTTTTTATACCACGATGTGCCGTTTTTCCTTAATATTAAACCGCTTTATGCTCGTATACGGTCAGCAACGTGACCATATCTTCGACATAAACAGTCAGTTGTGGATTGTAAGAATTTAGATACGAGGGTTGAATGGAATCCATAACCTCATAAAAACTGGTTAATAATATAAATAAGAAATAGATAAAAAAAGATTTATTCATTCTGAGGAAATATTGTGCATATTTGTATTTAATTAAAGCGTATAAAATGTGAAATTTCCTTAATTTCAAAATTTTTTTCTTGCGGTTACTAATTGTCTTGTTAGGGTTGAAGGGAGTTCCTTTTATAAGAGGGTTGCTACTTAAATTTGGAGAGAAAAATACGAACAAATATTTATAATTGCATTCCATTCTAATTAACCGAATAAGGTACCTCGAAAACATGAAATTTGAACGTATTAACCAGTTTTTAGGTCTAGAATATCATTGAATTCCAAATTTAATTACGATCTGCGTATTAAAAATAGGCAAAATAAACCCTGGACTTATTCTAATAATAATATTCAATTCCGGGCATGCTGCATACTAATTATCTATAATTTTGTTACTTATTGTGGTTTTCTGTATATTGAAATTTTATTGTAGTCGTATCTTCATTTAGTTATTTTTATGTTTGTTTTTCAGTTATTACAAGCTTTTATCTACAAATTGAGCTAATTTTTTTACAATAAAGTGATGACAAGTAATTACTGGATGCCAACATTTCAATGTTTTGAATATTGAAAAACGTTTCTGTTTATACTGTTTTACGTTGCTTCAATGGATTGCCACGTCTTGAAAAAACCATACAGTCTGTTGTTCATCAATAATTCTTCACCTTTGAACGGTCTTTCGAAGCACCACGATTGAATTTTTTCAAAACTTCTTTGCACCAATCCTCAAGAGCCTTTTTTGATCGATTTTCAAATTATGCGATATCCATCGCGAACAAATCTTTCTGACGGAACTGATGCCCACGTATGCCCCAATATCACGGTAGGTATATCACACGACGATCTTGCAATATCAGTTTACGCACAGCATCGGAACAGCCAATTTGGGACTATTTTCACAAAATTAGTATCGTTTATTCCACGTGTGGAATAAAAAATCAAAAAAATTGTTTCTGATGGTACTGTACAATTTAGAGATAAATAGAACTTCTAATGCAGAAATAACTTATACTCCAGCAATGATAATTGGCAGCTTTGAAAATAATCAGTTTCATAATTAACCAAAGCGCCTTGGCTTAACCTTTTTCTTGCAAAAAATTTCACTAGTGACGATTGGGGCCCTGTTAGTATCACTTCTTGATATTTATTTTGTAAATTCAAAGATTCATGTTACAGTAATACAAATTCGATGTAGGTTCTTGGTCTACATATTGAAGATGCCCTTCAATGGTCTGTACTTGCCCTGCTAGTTTTGCGATTAAATCTGTGTTTGAACAGATCTATTCTCGTACTGCTTTAACAATTTAATACTCGTTGTTCGAATCGCATCTTCACTATGGTTTGCCTAGGTGTCTTGTAGTTTACACCTCGTTGAATCTATCTTTAAATTACAAATCAGAGCTGTTCGTTTATTTGTGGTTCGAGTAGTAGAACGTATTGCGAATTCTATTTTGACAAACACAGAATTCTAACTCTCCCTCTTTCCATTTTAGAATCTCTTTGCTTGGTTCGCAAACACTTTCCCTACTCAACTGTGAGACCCAATCATACTTACCCTACTAGAAGAAAGAATGTGGAGATTTACTCAACTATACCCACTTCTGATCTGGTGAATATTCTATCATCTTCAGCGCTAAAACATTATTCAATCAGCAACCTTCGGAATTAAAAATGGCAAATACATTTCCGAAGATTTACAAAGGCATTTCTGCAAGTTAAAATTGTGACACTCAGTCCATAAAATTGTAAAATTTTCCCATGACAATAAGGCTTGTCTCTCTCTCTCTCTCTCTCTCTCTCTCTCTCCAAATTTTGGCCAAATATGCCAACTGCTCATTATCTAAAGAACGTTGTGGGAAGTTAAATATTCTTTTATAACAAGTTTGTATTGATAATAAAAATTTTTTAGACATTCCATGAGTTAATTTACCTTCGAGTATTAGATAATTTAAAATCTATCATGTCTTGGTTAGGCTTACATCTATAGATGTAACCTCTTAGGTCTATTGACCAACTTTTTTGCAGTGTCTTCACGTTTCTTGGCGTTAACAACTCTTCTGGTAGTGGATTTGGGTGGATTACTACATTTTGTGGTGTTTGATGATCCGTGATAACTTCTTGTACAGTGGGGACTCCCAGGTCCACGTGAATGGTATGATTTGTTACATATCATGGAGCATCTACTAGTTGATGGATTATTTTAGATTGGGATATCTAAATGAAACTTATATTGGATTTGGATACGCAACCCAACAGCTCTATTCCATATGTCCATAGAGACTTGATAACAGATTTGTAGATAAGGACTTTTTTCAAGAAAGACTTTGAATTCTCTCCCTATAAAACAATGTAATTCCCTTGCTTTGATATCAAGTTGATTTTTGTGATGTGTGTCCAATTTTTTGTCTAGGTGGATTCCTAAGTATTTAGCTTGTGGTAGCCACTCTTTTAATTGATGAGCCTGGACATTTTATGCTGCTGTTTGTGATTCTTGATCATCAGAGAAGATGACTGATATATTTGATTTATACGGTTTGTGAAATAGAGGGCCTAGTACGCTACCCTGTGGTACACCTGCTGCTATAGTAAAATGTTCCTCATTAACTTTTGTTTGGAAGGTTCTGTTGGTTAAGATTCCAGAAGTGGGTGGTAGTTTAGAAGAAGAATTCTAATTTGGTATGGATATTCTTTGTTTTCCAAGGCCTTATTTATTTTCAGGGTGAGTCGTTGGACTTGTTGCGCTGTCGAATGTTGGGTTTTTGCCTGGTTGACCAATCAATATGATTTGTGCAATTTTATATGATTTTGGCAAGTATCCTGAGTCTTATAATTGCATTGTAGATGTATGTTAGTATGACTACTATTTTTGTGACAATTCTTTCAGTATTTTGGTGGTTATTACGTTATAGCCCGAGTTACATAAATTTAAAAGCGCAGCAGAAACATTATACATTCTCAGAAATTCTTACTTAGCAACATATGTAGATAAATTTTATTTTCTTATAAATTCATTTTATATAATTTATTCTCTGTTCAGATCTCTAACAATAAACTTGTAATTGCTTTAATAAGTAATAAAATGAATTTTCCGTTAAGAAAAATAAAATTGGCACAGTCAGTAGGATTCGCACATGTCGTGGAATTGCTTTTATAAATATATTTTTTAATAACGAATTCATCGTTAAAGAAAATAAAATTCCCGAAGCTTTTTTTTTCAATGTGCACTTCTTTTAGAGTCATTGCTTTCATAGGGTGTCTGGTGTTTGAAGTTTGTACGAATTTCCACAATCATCTATTGAAGGTATGAGAAATCATTTTAATTTCTTGTTTTTGATTCTCATATTGTTGGTGGGACTTTCTATATCATTTTATGTGCTCTCGTGAATTGTTGAATATTGCAAGGAGTTTGATAAAAAAAATCATAACTATGATTCATCGCTTAAATATTTTATAATAATCAAATTAAGATAACTTTTCAAATTTTCCTCGTATACCTAATGTTTTTTTTTGTATTGAAAAAAATGACGAGATACCTTTCGATAGAAGTTTTTGAAACGTGTTCAAATATGTCGATGTTTTCGACCCGAGAGTCCAATCGTTCCTGTAAAAATCCGTACTGTTTTCCTTTTCAGGCATTTCCTTGGGGCTTTTTTTTTCAGGAAACTCTCCAATTTTACAGTTCAGTCGAGTCTGCAAGACTCGGAAATTGTATTGAATTATGTATGAAAGAGAGAATGATTAATGATAATCGCATTCATGCTTGTGTTTAGTCGGTTATCATAGAAATAATAGCGAAATATAGAAGGTTTTCTATAGAACAACCATATATCTTTGTTGGGAGTTAGTGAAGTTATTCGAGTTTAAAAAGTTTCGCTATTCATCATTTTTGCTTTAGTTTCCTTTTATTTTGGAGAGGATTTATTAAAATTTCAAAAGAATTAACTTACCTATAATCATTCATTCCGCAATATAACAGTTAATTGGCAGACCATATACGGGGTAAATGATTGTAGGATATCAGGAAGGATATCATGAGGCTTCCAAAGTGTCAACTCCTCTTCCTCTTAATTTACAGAGTGACTCGTTGATCATGAACTTTATTTGGCTATAGTTTTTATACAGCCCATTTTATTGTAAAAATGTCTTTTGAAGTTGGAATTGTTACCTTATGCACCAGATTTAGCCCTCTCGGATTATTCTCTATTGCCAGGCTTAAAAAAATGACTTGGAAGTCAAAGATTTTTCATTAATGAAGACGTGATATCGGCGGTTACTGGCCATTTTGAGGAACTTGACGATTCTTATTATAAAAAGTGTAAGGACATCGCTGTAAAAAGTGTATGAAGCAATTTTTTGGTCCAAGTTCTTCTGGGAACATGCTCGTACAATATTTCACTTGTGGAGACCAAAAAATCTTATCGTTCATTTCGAAATTGTTTATTTCTCATCCAACCTACATTATCCATCTTCATTTTTTTCATCATTTTCACTGATTATTGCAGCTCATTGCTATTTATCATGAAAAAAAAAAATAAATTTTATCACTCCAAATTGTTATGTAAACGTTTCTTAAACTAAACCAAATCATTTTTATGAATAATTAACTCTTATCTCAATATCCAGTCTTAAATCCGTGCACAATTCTTTGCTTTAATGCAACCAGAAAAAGGAAATTTAGCACGGATGTTGTTGAAATCGTTTTTTTTTAATAGCCTTTCGTATGCACATTATTAGTGCCAGAATATCGAATAAATATTGCTGTAATGTAAGCTGCTCTGCCCTTCGGCATAATGAAAAGAGATATTTATAAAGGGAATGGTGGGTTAGACTAAGGGCAATTTAACAGGATTACATTTTGTAAACCTTGAATGTAACTAGGACTTAAACGTTAAATATAAGCGTTGATAGTTATCATAGAAAGCTTACGAAATTAAAAAAAAACATGATAAGAGAAAGAAAATATGGAAAATTGATAAATCAATTATGTATTAAGAATAGATAGGCAGCAATCCTCTGATTCCACGTTTCATAACTTGTGACACCTTAGTTATAACTAAATATAGTTAGTTATTTTTATAGTATTGGAAATTTCCGGCCATATTTCCATTGAGAGCACTATTCACTATCACTACACCTAATATAAACAGGAATTTTTGGATAAATGTGCGAAAAAATTCAGTGTCGCAAAAGTAGCTGCACTAGGAACCGTAAAAAACAGCCGGGTAAGCCTAACTTAGATTTTTAGTGTACTTAAAGCCGTGAACGAAAATAATGTACCAGTAATGACTGAAAAAATCGGTATTCGTAGTATTGAATTGAATTTGAATAGGTAGTATTTAACAAATTTATTGTTTAGGTAGTTTTTTAGATCGTTGTACACCTAAGAAATCGTTCGCTATAAAGAGATATTCTGAAGACAATTATTATAAATAGTTATTTGTTAAAAATCCTTACAGAAGGTATTAAAACACAGTCTAAGATTTCTAATTGAACTGAATACTGTCGAGAACGTTCAGTATACAATCTGCCATATTTAAACACGCCAATGTTTCTAAAAAGACATTGTGAATTATCTAATCTTCATCAAGCATAATATCTACTTCACCTGATAACCTCAACAATAACTTTGAGAATGTCAAAAATTTATCAAAGTCTATAACTCCTTCTCAGGATTCAATTTCATATCTTCCTGATGGTTATGATAACTTACACAGTTTCTTTTTTCATCAAATAACACCAACATTGACGTCGTTGAATCTATAAATTTCTTATGGCTTGTTGTGTACAAATCCTTGAATTGGGCGAATCGTCAAACTACTCGGACTTCTTCAAAAGATTAAAAATTCTGACTTTTTCTTCCTAATTTATCTCTGAATCCGTTTACCTAATTCGTAAACACGCTTCTTTGCGTTCAGAATTAGTTATCGGCTCAATATTTTACAATGCAAAAAAATGCACAATCACTTGCCAATTGAAATCAAATCTTTTTCATATTTTCCCGCATTCCGCAATAATTTCATGACATTTTTACTGGAAAGTGCGTTCTACTCCGTGAACGACTTCTAATAATAATATTCCAATCCGGAAATGCTGCATACTGGTTTAATTTTTTGACTAGTTTTTACCTAATACCTGTCTCTTTTTCTCAAACTTCAAATACGCAGTGATTATCATTATTGATAGGTTTTGATTGATTGACAGCAAAATGTCATCAACAAATTGAATCGTTTGCAATTTTTAATTGAATATCACGTAGTATCTCATTTAAAATTAGCCTACTAGATGGAAAATAATTTATAATCTCTTCCAAGTTTTTCCTCATGTCAGTTATATGATCTTCGATAGTATGTAGTACATATATATATATATTTATTCCTTCATGAATTCTCCAAGAAATGTTTGATTGAGTTTCAATAAGTATTTTCAATCACGTTCGAATGTATAATTTAGAAAATATACTTACATATAAGTTGCGATTTCGCAGCTTTTAACGCCTATAACTCAGAAACGAGAAGTTGTACGAGAATTTGTTACGTAATCTACTCACATCCCACCATTTTTTGCATCAAATCCTATAGCAATTGTTAATATAAAAAAATTTCCAAAATCTTACATCTACCAGATATACCAAAAGTATCAATTTTTTGTGACATTCAGATACTCATAATTAACAGCAATATGCTTTTAATATTTTAATTTCGACTATAAATTATGTAGCTCCGTTTTTATTCCCTTGGACAAGTTAGCCATTTTAAAGGAAATTGAGTTTTCAGAAAATACAGTTTGATGTATGAATGCATATCATCTTTGTTGTCAGCATACGTTCAACATATGCTTTCAACGGCCAACGTTAGGATGGCGTTATGCAATGCCACCTCATATCCGCCATCGATGATATTGAAAAGTCAGAGGCGGTCAAATGGGGACTCCAAAAAAATATAATTAATTGATATTTCTTTGTATCAATTGATCAATTGATCACATTTAATTTCGATTTTTTTAGAAACATATTTGCGACAAAACAAGTTTTTTGTTACGAATTTAAATTAGATTCATTCATTGAACGTGATGGAGGAAGTTCATGGATGTAAAATGGACAAGTATTTACAATTATCAACCAAACACTTGATTCAGTTGAAAGAATCTTAGGAAAATAGTGAATAGAAATTGAGCTGACAAGATTTATTGCAACAACTATATATCATTTATAGACAAATACAATTACATCTTGGTAATATAATATAATTCACCCTCAAAATATGAGAGCCGTTTTTTTTCAACCTCCGATTGCTCCGTGCAGATGCTACGCAGTCTGAAGGAAGCGAGCATAGGCTGTAGCGGAGCTCTCGTACTCACTTTTCGCCTTTGTTGATATTCAGACGTCAGTCGGCGTTGTGCTACAGCCACGTAAACATGTCCGTTATTATTGATGCTCGAGAAATCCTAAATGTGATTCGTTTCGTTAATTTTCGCCACAATTTCCCTTTTCCTGTCAGTTTTAAACTTCTACTTTGCTTAGGTCATCTTCCACCTCTTCTAACCATTTTGTCCCAGGCTTGCCGCGTCTTTCTCTACCTCCTGGATCCTCTTATATTATATTGAATTATGGTTTAACCCCTTAATTCGCTGAGCTTTGATTTTTTTTCCCCAACTTTTACTGGTTCCATCATTGCTCTGATGACCTTTCTCTCTGTTTATCTCAATTTTTCTTTCAATAATTTCCTATCAGCGTGGAAGGTTCTATTCATATTAATAATTTTTTCTTTGATCTCAATACTCCTTATAGATCATAACGCTGAGGTACTGAGATACTGAGACGCCTTGTCTTACTTCTTTCTTAATCACAAACTCATAAGATTCTCTTTTAGTTGTTGGTATGCTGACCGTTATTCCGTTCATAGTCATCTTGATTGATCTTTGTAGTCTTGTTCTTTCAGTGCTGTCAATAAATTGTTTTTCTATTGGATCAAAGGCTTGTTGAAAATCGATAAAGAGCATCTCAATATCAATTCTATGCTCATGTTTTGGTTTGTTTTTTGTATGAACAGGGCATCAATTTTTCACGGGTTTATCTATTTATCTCTCTTGCGGCGGTTCTCACCCCGCTTTCCACCCACGTTGTCCGGAAAGGATGCCCCAAAAGTCCGCTAGGAAATTCCCAAACCATCCTGGAAAAGCTCCAAATCTCATACGACCTTTCCATCAACACCAAAATCGAAATCGTGGCAACCACAATAATAAACGCCTTGGTAGGGCATCCATTTTGCTTTTACCCAAAAACCAAGTACCTCCCACGAAGGTATATACCCTATAAACTGTTCGTCGTTCGTCGGTGCTGCAGGGTTTCTGCGGTTTCCCTGAAACCTAATGAACCGGTTCTTAAGCCAAATTTATCATAAATCAAAAAAACCCAGCCGAGAAAGACCGTTTTTACTCGCGGGATCTCTTTCTGTTTTCTTCTAGACAAATATCCTAAATCTTCGCTTATTTCAACATCACAATCCCAGCCTTGCAGAGGAGCAATTCCTAAATTCCTGTATCAGGGCCCAACTCCAACAAACCCTTCTCTCATAAAAATTTTCCTTTTCCTACCAAATTCTATCGAACGGATGTACTGTGTCTGTTGTTGTCTCTCAGATTTGTCTTCTTCTTGAAGAAAGTCAACCAAATTTTTTCGTATATATTAGAGGAAACGTTCATTAGATTGTGATCTACATTAAAATTTTTTTCAAGTATATCTTCTATATTTGTAGAAAATATAAATCCTGCGTCTATGATGCGAGGTTGTTTTATCAAGGTTATAACATCTTTTGGTCGAAAAAAAGACCCTTTTTTATATTTATGGTTATGGGGATGAACAAAATAGGTTCATTTTTATAGGCAACGTTCGCCGTGAAAAAATATTGCACGAATGTCATCTTGAAACCTTTCGACAAGGGCGTTGAACTTTGTAATCGAAAAACTACAAAAAATAAATATTCAAATATATTTTACACTGAGACACATTGAAACATAAGATTATGAAGTGAACTTAAGACTTGGGTATCTTTAGTAAAATACAAAGTGAGTCACATACTCCTACCATATGTAGCGTCAACTTCTCTTTTTTATTAAATTAGAGGGTGATTTGATCAAAAATAGAATGACCATAATATCATAACGTAAAACCTTACATCTTTGCCCAGAGGCCACAATATTGCCCAGACGCAGCTTCGTGAACTATATTTTTTATATAATTCAACTCAATTTGAGTTGCATTTATTAAAAATCTCATATTAGCGATGGGTTTTACTCATTCGCTTCCAAAGAGCTCCAAGTCGTATGACCCTAATCAGTACACACCTAACACGTGCACTTCCCACTCTATATAAGATACTTATAGGCTATCACTAACAGAGTTCATAGGTACTTAAAAAAATAACATCTTGGCGAGGAACAGAAAAAAGATCACAAAGGATGTAAAGAACAACTTGTTTTGGACTTTCTTATTCTTAGGTAAATACAGAAAGTAAACTAGATATACACACATTTTTCGTAGATTACAAGAAAGCATTTGATAGTGTACCTAATTCCTGGCTTGTGGAAGTCTTACAGATTTGCAAAGTTAACTTCCTTTCCACAGTTTACATTCCAAAGACAGTATTTTTCTTTTCTTGTTAGACTCAAATGACTAATTTTTCGTTCTTTTAGATGACCTAGTCGGGGTATTACTGTACTTTGATTTGTGATTGTTGATTTCAAAAATTTTTTATAATCATGATGGAAAACATTGTGATAGAAAACATTGATGAACCGTATCAAGCCAAAACGTTTTTATTAGTATTTTGTTCGAGAGTGAAATCTGAATATAAGTATAAGAGTTATTAAGAAGTATCTACATGGAAATAGAAAGATCCCAATAATTCAATATATCTAACGTTAATAAAGGTACAAATCGAAATCGTGTGTAATCTTTGGAACCTCCAAGTCACGTTATATTCAGCGTTAATATTTCAAAGGAGCCAAAAGAGAGTTACCCTCCCAACTCGTAAAGCCGCCATCTGTAATTAGTATCCTTCCCTTTGGCATTCATACGCCCTTTTCTCGCTTTGACTTGATCATCATGATGAACTACCTTGAAATTATCTAATTTTGTTAATTAAACTATTCAGGTATTACCTGCGAGAAAGTGAAGTTTGAGTGAGGCAGATTTTTGCAGATTTTCTTTACGTCTCAACTTGAGATATTAACTTTTTTCAAGTGAAATTATAGAAATACAAAATTGGGTTTTGGATTGTATTTAATCTGTATAGAAATGGAATTTATTTAATATCATATTTCTTCAATGTTAGCGTTAAGTTTCAAATCAGCCACATGGTCCGGTCTATTGAAATGTGGCTTAGAAATAATCAGAATTTTCGTATCTGTTCTTCTAAATATCAGGAGAAAATCTTCGAAGATACTAAAATACTAGTCAAAAGTTGGATGTACCTTCGAGAACTTGCCGGCGCCAATGATGTAAGTAAATCATCTATTTTCAGGGTTTTGCGTAAAGAAAAAAAACCACCCAGTTGGTTCAGGAATTAAATTAAAATGATTTTGATAGAAGGCAAGAATTCTGTGATTTGATGATGCAGTTCCTAAACAAAATAGTTTTTCTGATGAAGCGACGCTTCATTTGAAAAGAACGGTTAACAATCAACGCTGCAGATATTAGACCAGAGAAACTCCTTACAGCAACAATAAAATTATTGGCCCTTATATTATTTTTTTGAGGGCACATTTAATGGTAAAGTTTGTGTAGATTTTTTGATTAATATTACAAGACTTTTTCTTCTTCATCATCGTACGTTATGACTTAGTCCTATGTTTGTTTCAATGGTTGCCCAGCGGCAGCTGGGATGATGAAGACCAGCTTTCATACCATCTTGTAGGAGGTCGTCCTGGTGGTCGGGATATATTCGGTTTACAACCTATACAGTAGCCTTTGGAAGTTGTCTTCGTCTTCTGAGATGATCACTGCGTCATCAGTGCTTTACCTCGTTTATAATCAGATCCAATATGATGCTGATCAAGATCATGCTGAGGCTGTCTCCTTGTCTGACAACGGCATCACAGGTATTTATTTTTTAATCTGACATGTGTAATTATCGGTGTTTAGGTCTTAGATTACTTTCATTATGGGGCGAACCTTCCTTCTCTTCAGTAGAGTTGTTACATCCCTCTATCGTACCCTATCAAATGCTTGGGTGAGATCGATTAAGCACATATAGGCTGTCTTGAATGATATTTTTCCCAATAGGTTGATTGGAAGACGTGGAACGATCGAATTGGCATGTAGATCCCCAATTTGACACCTCTAGATCACTTCTTATGGGTTTATTTAGAATCTGAAGGATGTTTAAATAGACCAGACAATATTGGTGATTTAAAACTTAGCATAACGGAAGAAAATAACAAAATAGGCCATGAGATAATACAAAATGTTGTACGAGAATTTTAAAATCGCCTCGGTTATTATCGAAAGTGAATAGTGGTTATTTTGATAATTTTATTTAATTGTAAATTACTAGTTTTGTGAATTTGAAATCAATTTTCTCCGTTGATTGCACCAAATTTGAAAAAACTTGCTGAACAGAAGACTGAAATCCCTTTCCAACAAGTTGTCACACGATCCCCTTCGTCGTTTAAATTTTTCGAAGGGTTGCTTATAATTCAGAGGGGGTACTGGAGGGGTACGATATTTTCATATTGTAAATTGTCAAGTTGAGTATAAAAATCGATCTATTTCAGGGTTTCTCTGCTTAGTACATAATAACGCTAAAATTGAAATCACTCCAAACATATAGGCTAATGCCTAGTTCACACTATTCTAAAAACCGTAAAAGTCGGAAATTTCTGCTAATAACCCCTAAGCTATGTTTATTTTCATATATATCCAGCTAGTCTCCAAAACAGATGAGAATTGCTACAATTTTACATCAAAATATGTTACGCAAATTCAATTTCCACCAAGATAGTATTATATACAAGCCTTTTTGAAATTACTTACTTTATATAAAGTAAAGTGCTCATTTCATGAGTCAAATAATAAGGAAACATGTTTAAAGAAACTTACTAACTAGCACTATTTCAAGGTGTTTCTCTATTCGATCGACAACGCTCTACCACAGAAAGATCTCAATAAATGATTCATTTTGATATAAATATTTTGTAAAGTATTTAATGAAAATTCATATGAAAACTCATATGCTTTAAAATGAATTCTATATAATTTTCTAACTTTGACATTAGGCGATGAAACAATACTAGTTTTGACAGTGCTGTCTTACCTATTCAAAATGAGTTAGTACCAAATATCCGGAAGCTTCAAACAGCATAATATTAAAGTTATATACAATCCAACAAATGAAAATCAACAATGATTTCTATAGCGATCAGAATCAATAATCTTGATATTTCTATCTAGCGTTAATTTGAATATTTATTTCTGAATTCGATGAAATGAATGATTTTTTAAAGAAACACCAAAATTTAAAACGCCGTCATTCTTAACCAATGAATGAAATTCTCCTTCCTGCTATGTATAGGCATCATTGCCTGTTTTCTTCACATCATTGCCTCTGCTCAGTCACCTGAGAGGTTGTCACTCCATCTTTTCCTAGGTCTTCCTAGATCTTTTCCAAAGCTTCTTTGTCCTGCTGGTGATTTGTCCCTTGATATTTTCACAATTCGTTCTTCCTTCATGCAGTCAAGGTGCTTATTCCATTTTATCTTTCTATCCAGTACCCGGTCATTGATGTTATCTATCCCGCATGTTCGTCTTATGTTTTCACTTCTTTCTCTATCCATTAGTGTTCTTCCCGCTATTCTTCGAACTATTTTCATTTCTGTAGTCTCCAGTATCCGTTTCGTTTTAGAGGTCTCAGGTCGGGTCTCTGCTGCATAATATAATATAGGTCTGATTGCGGTCTTTGTATATGCGGATTATTGCATCAGTTCGAATGTATTTATTTCGCCAAATTGTGTCATTTAGGTATGCTGCTGCTCTTGAGGCTCTTATAGCTTGGTTTCTTACTTCTGTCTCCACGTCCCCGTGTCCAGATTTTTCGATTCCCAGATATTTAAGTTTTATTTTCTGGTGTATTATTTTGTTATCTACCACAACCTTACATCTGATCGGTGTCTTGGAAGTAACCATTGATTTTGTCTTTGCCGCTGATATAATCGGATTGAACTTTTTTGCTGTTTTGTTAAATTGGTACAGTAGCCTTTGCAGATCGTCCTCTTTCTCCGCCAACAGTACCGCATCGTCAGCATAGCACAGGATTTTGACTTCTTTATTTCCCATTTTGTATCCTCTTAGTTTGCGAACTTGTTCTATGATTTCATCAATCATTATGTTAAATAGGAGCGGGCTGAGAGAGTCCCCTTGCCTAATGCCCCTATTTACAGGTGTCTGTTCAGTTAGGTCATCATTTATTTTTGCTTGGATCGTATTTTTTGAGTATATATTTTCGATTATTTTAATGACATTATATGGTATCTGTCTATCATAGAAGATGTATTATGTCTTTTGTATTCGATCAAAGGCCTTGTGCAAGTCAATGAAACACATGAAGGGCGGTCGATTATATTCGATCGATTTTTCCATTATTTGTCTTATGACAAATATTGCGTCCGTGCAGAATGTCCCCGATTTGAAACCCTGTTGTTCATCTGCTAGTGAGATACATTCATTTATTCTATTTATTATCTTTGTGGTTAATTTCAACGTTGTGCATAGTAGATTTATTCCTCTATAGTTCTCGGTCATTTTTTTATTTCCCTTTTTAAATAGTGGAATCGTAATGCTATTTCTCCACTCATCTGGTATTCTGTGTTGGGCAAATATTTTTTTGATTAGAGTTGTTAGTTGTTGGTTTAGTTTCTCTCCTCCATATTTAAGTAATTCGTTGGCGATGTTATCCGGACCTGGGCTCTTTCTGTTTTTAAGTTTTGGAGTGCTCTTTCTATATCTTCCTTTTTTATATTAGTCTCATCACTTATTACTATCTCTGGTGTATTTGGCTCGACTTCGGTCTCTTCTTCCTTATATAGTTCCTCTAAATATTTTACCCAGGTATCTCTTTCTACGTATCTGCTTCTGATGAGTTCATTTGCTTCTGTTCTCTTATTTCTTATTAATCGCCAGATTTGTTTTTGTAACCCATAGAAGTCGCTTTCCATTCTTTTGGAGAAGGTTTCCCAGTAGTTGTCTTTCATTTGTCTCACTAGTGCTTTTGTATCGTTACGGATTCTCTTGTATTCTTCATATGTTCTGCCGTTTGTGACGACATGTAGTTTAAGTACGCTTTCTTTTTCTTTTTGCACTGTTCTTTGACTTTGTTGGAGAACCACGATGTTTTGTTCGTTCCTTGTTTTTGCGGTCTTATAGTCCGAGTTACAAGCGATTCACTTGCTGCTTCTATGATATTTTCTTTCAATCTATTGTTCTTTAATTCAACTGTTGTTAATATCATCATTTTCTTCTATCGGGTTTTTATCGATTTTCCCTTTTAAACGGTTTTGATATAGTTTTTTTATGGTTGTGTCCCACATGGATTCGATGTTTATTTTATCTGCGTGTGCTCTTGGTTCTCTATTCCTTCCCTTTTGATTTTTCCCAGAAGCAAACTGTGTTCACTTCCTGCATTCGCGGAGTTTAATGTCCTTACTTCGTGTATATGTGCAGGGTTGTATATGTCTATTGGTTACGATGTAGTCTATTGTTGATTGTTGTCTCCGGGAATTATGGAAGGTGGATTTGTACTGTGGTTTGAGATCAAAGAAGGGTTCATCAGCAATTCCCCATTGTCGTTCAATATATTTTCGTTAAAGCGTTGTTTTACGCCTGGTATCACTTCGTTACCAATACGTGTTTTAAAATCTCCAAGGATTATCATCGATTCATTCTGTGATAGTGATTCTGTAATATTTTCAAGTTGTTCATAGAAACTTTCTCGCTCTTGTTTTGGCTTATTATCTTCGGGTGCATATATCGATATTATATTTAATAATTGAGTTTATGTTCACAGTTTAACGATTAGTATGCGAGTTTATGTATATTAACATTCTTTTATGCTGTTTGTATATTTCTTGTGTATTACCAGTGCCACTCCTTCTTTCGCACGTTCGTCCTTGCTGACTCCACTGTATATTACCAAGTAATCGTCGAATATTCGTTGTTCATTTCCCTTTTTTTGGTTTCTTGAAGGGCGCAGTTATCGACTTTTAGTTCTATCATAACTTCTTGCTCTTTGTTGTTAAAAATTTTTATATTCCAGGTAGCAAATCGCAGAACATCTCTCCTCCTCCAATTTCTTAGCCTTTTTCTCGCATGGATCGTTGTCTTTGAATCAGTCCTATTCCGAAGCAAATTTGTGGGTCTATGAGCAATATTCGGTTTTACGGTGGATAGGCTGCTAACCCGTTCCACCAACCCTCCTGTTTTCCCGGGCTTAGGACCGGCAACACAATCGCTAAGCTCAATCCACCCAGCGATCATGCAGGCGGAGTTAATGAATGAAATTGTTATTCAAAATCTTGGGAATATATTAAAAATAATACACTTTGGTGTATTTTTTGCCACATCCCACTACGAAAACGCTCAAATAATAGCCGGCAAGTTTATTCTTCTGTTTGTTCTCAATTTTATAGAAAAAATTATTAGAAATAATTAGAAGTGAATTCAATTATTTGGTTTTATAATTTTGAGAGATTTTACAAATAATGTCATCATTTAAAAGCTAATGTACCAACCTATTATGGATACAATAACTATTGCTGGTGCCCTGTTTTTGACGTAAAGTATTTTTTCTATATGATTCTGTAGAAACGTGAGGAAAATGTTATTTTTCCGACATTGTGATTGGAAGCATCTTATGTTATATTATTTCGCCATTTTCATTTCTATTTTGGTATAACCGGAACATTAGTCCCAGTACTTTCTCATATGCATATCGATTCAGCTCGTCGTGAAGGACCCTGTACAAATATGGAATACTTACAAAACATCTCAGGAACTTACGGATAATTATCTATCAAAACTATATTCTTCGTTTTGCTTTGTGGTGAGTAAATACACAAAGATGATGGTTTTCCGACACGCGAACACGTCCATAGACGAAAACAAAATAGGAAAACTTTAAGTAATTTCGCAAACATCCTCTCCTTTGTATTTTCCATTCATGATTGTTACCTCAGTGATGTTATTCATCACCTTTCCCACAGCCAGTCTTGTTTCATTGCACAGTCGAGGTTGATTGATTTCTTATGCAGCATGATGATAACTGATCCTACTTTTAACTGCAAATGATGAGGTGGTAATCCAAGGAATTTCAGTGAAATCAAAAACTCCGTGGGATAGTTGATTATGTCAACCTGGCTCATAACGGTGTTGACTGATTTGAAGGAAATCAATTGTCCCGGAAGAAGATTCTGAATGGTAGCATTGACATCTTCGACATCTTTATTTTTCGCCGCACATATTGTTTATTCATTCAACTAATTATTGTTATTGAACTGTCGCGCTTTATCGAGCAAAACACATTGAATAAGCTTTATAATTTCTAATATGCAACAACTGCTTCGCAAACACATTTGCGGTTTCATCTTGTAGCAAAAATACTCGCATGCTAGCAGTAAAATGTCACCATAATGGAAGATCTACAAAAAAAAGCACATAACTTGAAATGCCACTATCACAAACGATCAACGAAGTAAAGAAAGTTTTTGCACACGTAGCCGTTGCTGTTACCTACAAAGATAGAAGGATGCAGCTTTTTTTTAAGTATAGATCGACATAGAGGATGGATCGACATATTACTTGGTTGTTAAATGTCAAATATTATGGTTGCGTTCAGAAATTTAATTTGTGACAAAACATTTGTTGATGTGAATATCTTATTTTATTGCGAAAGTATTTTTGATCATCGAGGATGTAGACCATAAATTAAAACTTTTCCAGATTCTAGATTTTTCTGAAAAAGAACCGACCAACGTTTTCCGTTGGGTTTTTCGCCTTTTTCTGAGGACACCACTTCATAAAGTGCTCGTACTGTTTTCCGTACCTTGCACGAGATTTATCCGGCAAAGAATTAAGAAACTGTCAACTGTCAAGATTGAAGTGGCTAGAGTCATATTTTAAGGAAGTTGAAGTTGTCTACTCCAGAGTGTCCCGAAAGTATTTTGCAATCACTTTCACTACATGGAACACTCAAAGTGCAACTTTCGGTATGTAAATGAATACAGAACGAACAACTTTTAGATAGCTTCGTCTAAAAAACAATATTTTTGTTTTGCTTTGATGTTGATCAATGAACAATCAACCACCTCACCTCTAACCCTCTCTTGATAATGGCTGCAAATTGTTAACAGGTTTGACGAGAATTTTCAGAAATATAATGCGGTTCAACGCGTGAAGTGAAGTTATATTTTTTACAATTTTTTTATTGTACTCTAATACACTTTGGTGTGCGATTCTGCCACATTCTCACTTTGATCCTTGTAGGTTTACGTCAGCTGTAAGTTAATGCTTTGTATTCAATTAAAACAATTTCTTATGCTTTATACTAAATTCTATACGGCTTCAATGCTTATTCTATTTATGTTTCAAAGTATATGAAAGTGTTCATCGTTGAATACCATAACTTCAGTCTTTTCTACATTTATTGTCCTACTAAACTGCTTCAGTATATCGTCCCTGATGTCAAAGTTATTCTGTAAATCATGGATGTTCAATATCATCAGCATATCGTCTCTCTGATAATTCTACTACTCGCAGATTTTAAATACAACGTACACTTGATTTGGTTTAGTAAATATTTGTTATTATATCATGTTTAAGTGTGCTAAAGAACAATGAACACTGGGATATTTCACCTGTAGCTAGAAAAGCCTATGAAATTAGATTTTTACTAATTACATAATTGACGTTTCATTTATATATACTCATGATTGCATTTCGTTAACAAATATCTTATTTCTAAATTTTCCTCTATATCAATAAATCAATATAATGCTTATGTATCTCGGCAGGCATCTTTATCTGTAAGTTATTTGTGTTATCTAAGTTTTTGTCATACATTTCCATGGATTCACACAGAAAAGTTATTCCTCTGTAGTTGTTACTTCAAAATGGGTGGTAACAAAGATTTTTCTCAGCCTTTTGATATCTTCGCCCTATTCCAAGCTATATAACATATGTTCTTAATGATTCTAAATCAAAATCTCCCCTCATTGCTTTCAACATTTCAGATGTTATTTGATTGCATTACTTCTATAACTTGTTCCTGTCTCATTATTAGTTTCGTTATTTCCTGTATTACTTGCTTTAAATAAGACCTTCCTCTTTCCAACTTTCTACAATACGCTTCTGAATGAAAATACCACAAGCTATCTGCAGTTTAAACGCATCATTAGCTTCAACAACTCTGAGAAAATTGTGCTCAATTGCTCATTATCCATTATCATAATGGAAATAATGGCATGCGATCTTCGCTCGTTCAACCGATCAACGACTAAAGCCGGTACTACACGATGTGTCCAACGTTTGCTGAAGATTGGACAAAGGCAGGAGTCTTATCTTTACTCACTCAAAGAAATGAAAACGTGGCAAAAAGTGATGAATGGGATACAATAGATATAAATTAGATGACACGGGCAACTGTAATTTTTCATACAATACACGTATCATTCATAAGAATTATGTGTAGTTGTACTACCAGTATTGGTTCGTTCCAATATTGGGTAATCCTTTGACGAGGGTAAAAAACGATGGCAAACGCTGGAAGCGATTGACACGATGTGTCTAATCATACCTGCATTGGATGCCGACCGAATGTAAATATTAAGAGTAATTATACTTATTTCACAAAGCAATTTTGTTAATACCGATGAGGAGATTTCTCTCTTGTGTTCTCCATCTCGTTTTCATGATTTTTATTTTATTTACCTATAACCACGAAAGAAGATTTAAATTCGAGAGCAAATGTATACATACAATAAAAACACTTCTCCGCTTACCCAGTCAACGATTTTATAACTAAAGTATGAAAACAGAAGGGTTGGTGACAAAAATAACTCTTCTAAACAGGCACTAGAGATACCACATGAAAATCTAATGAAAATATTTATATATGATTCGCAGAGCAGCCAGAAAAACTCATAGAGCAGCGGCTTAACGTGAAAGAGGGTTTGCATAACGATAAAAACTACAAATTCCATCTAGTTTTGTCGATCAAAATAGAAATAATCATATTAAAGGTGTAATTTTCATCATATTTGTTTGAATGATGATCATTTAACTTTTTAATCTTGTATTGAATGCAAAATTTGCAGTTTCATAATTTTAGTCATTTCTCGAAACGTAATTTTGTTGACGTTTATTTCTATATTATACACATCAGTTCATCCCACTATTTAACAGTATTCATAGGAAGATACTGAAATACGTCGATTTAACTCATATTATTCTGTTTGTTTAGGTTCAACTTGAATCTTAGTACTTTGGAGCTAAGCAGATTGGTAATTCCTTCACAAATTTAACGGAACGCATTTCCAGTTTGCATTTATTTCTACTTGGAATATACTTGGTGTATTATCCAAAGCTTCAAAGAGATTCTTACAGAATTTTTATGACATGACGTGTAGGTTGTACTTCTGAGGAATTTTTCTCAGCTGGTGAACTTCACCACATTATTGAATATCCACTTTTTTTTACGTACCAAAAATTCCAACTCATTCCAACATATAGTGACAAATTCATGAGACAAGTGATGATATTATTTATGTATTACCTACGAGAGTTGCTACTCAAGTATTTTCATTACGATCAATCCACTTTTCCATGCTCTTAAATCAATTATCGAAACTTTAGTTCTATCCACACCAACAGCTTCTTCAGGTGAAGAAAAACGTTAACCTTGTAATTTATTTTTGACCTTCAAACATATAAAAAGAAGATTTAGTGCTGAAGAAAGTCCGTACGGCAGATGATCTTCAGTTTGATGTTTTCAATGTTCAAAGACGTTTTTAATTGAACTAATATGGTTGAGAATGATTCCTCTTTTGTGATTGGTTTCCCTGATTTTTTTAACACGGTATCCAAAGCGAATAGATCTTTTGACAGTAAAATTTTAAGGCAATATTAAATGTTTGCAAGTGGAGCTAAAATCCATATAGGTTTTAATCTAACGGTAGGATCTTGCAAAATCTATCCTATAGTAGAATGCGGCTGCGATTGAATTCAGAAAACAAGTGGAACACGGTAGTTGGAGATGGTGCTTCATCAGTCGAAGCAACTTGATCCGCACATTGCTGATGGCTTAATCCTCGTCGAAAGTCATAGAAACTCATCGCGATTCAATTCCGCTTTTTGATCAAGATAAATGCTTCAATTAAAGTATGACAACACGTTCTGAGTACATACATTAACAATGTCAAAATTTATGTCTACAATGTCAGATTTGATATTTCAAAACTTTAGTAGTAGCCTTCGTATACGAGTAGTAATGTATGTAGTAATGCAATAAATTAAATTTATTGAGATGGAGGAATAAGTTTTCCTGTATTTTTGACTCGAATTTTGAATGAATGATGAAATTTGTATAGAAACTTGCATCCTAAAAACTCGCTTTTTTCAAAGGCATCAATCTAATTATTTATTAGGCTCCGTTGTTGAATACTAACTTACCTCAAAAATCAATTAGTTTGTGGTATAATTGTTGATTCTCTAGTAAAACTGTCATTCACGGATCCTGAGTGGTATTATCTATATTTCAAGATATTTTGGTAATCATTCAAAATGATCAAGTAGATTTATAGCAGCTAAAACCGCAATATTAATAAAGATGTAATTATTCTACTAAAATTATGAGTTCAATGTGATCTTTGAACGAGCTAGAATCACTTTTGGAAACTCCTGTGTATGTTTTCCATCAAAAAATCTGAAAGCTAATCCAATGAAATATCATTCTGACCTAAATAATCAGTTTCCATTTGAAATTTTAGAGTTGATAGGTCACTCATCCATTTCACAATGAAATTTTCAGAATTTATTATGCCCTTATTGAGTCGCATCTTCGATATGCCTTTCACACGTGTGGTGCAATTTGAGCGAATCTTCAAACTATAGCAGGGCTTACTGCGAGGACTTCTTTTAAAGCTTAAAAATTTTCAAAAGCATGCTTCTTCAATTTCAGAAAGGTCCTAGCACCTCCTACCTACTCCACGTTCAGAATTAGTTAAGGTCTCAAAACTTTACAATGCAAAAAAATGCACAAACATTTGCTAATTGAAATCAAATCAAATGAAAACATATTTTCCTGCATTTCGCAATTATTTGAAGGTATATTTACTGAAAAGTGCCTTCTACTCTGTAAACGACTTTTATTCTAATAATGACGGTCATGCTGCATGCTGAATAATTTCCTCGTTATCATTATTTGGATCTGAGAGTCTTCTGCAAAAACTGTGGTTTTTTCTAAATTTAAACGAGCCCATGTCATATCTGATTTTAGTAAATGTGAGTTGCTTACTGTTGATCGTTTTTGGGAATATTAAAGTTTTCTTATACATTTTTGTGTTAAAATCCAATGATAAATATTTATTTTCATTGGTTTTTCTAAAAATTTAAATAGCAACTCTCGTATGACAACATAAATCTTAGTAATCATGGTCGGTATTGTGTTAGGAAACTATGATTTTTGTAAAACCTTCATATTATTTAAAATACAAGAACTGTAAAATATGTGATATTATTTAGAAATGCGATAGATTGAGTTAGTACCCTATGTCGCGCCGCTGATCAAAGGGTTAAAATTGCTATTTGCACTGGGATGGTTTTCGAAACGGTGTGTAAACAACCAGAGGCATATTTGGAAAATTATAGGTCTGATTCGCGATTTGATGGAAGGTAAATATCAGAAATAGGGAAAATAAAACAGGGATCGTTATATTTCACTGAACATTTGAATGTTATTTTATCTTGAAAACCATGTTATTAGATATAAGTATGGAAATGAATAAATTTGATCGATTTATTGATAAGATTGAATATAATATTTTGGAATATATGGATACGTCAAATGATCTTCGTAGGACCTGAAACTTTCTATGGAATCAGATAAAGAACTATAGAGAAAACACAAGAAACGGAAAATAGATAGGAAAAATCTACAGAGTTTGAGATAAGCCAAAATATTCCTGGAAACAAAAAAAATCTTCTCTTTATAAGAACAATTCAGCAGAAAATGTAACGTATAGATTATGTAACGTAGATGACGAAACTCAACCTCTCTTGCGAAGACTTCGAAACTCCAGAGCAGTACACCTGGTGTACTACGGTTTCTAGACTACATAAAATGCAATATTAGTATTTGTAATAGAGGAAAAATGGAAATTGTGAATGTCATTTGATTCACCAGATAAAAACTGTCAATATTCTTTTGATAATCCATAAATTATATGATAGTTATAGATGAAAATACTTTCACTATAAAAATTCATTTTATAATCATAATTTTTCATGAATAAATTATTTCTTCTTAAAATGCGAATCATCAAGATTCAATATCATATGAAAAAAAAAATAACAAAACTAAAAGCATACGAATATAAGAGAGTTGGTCATGAGTAACTCAACATACCTTAGAGTAAATTTACACCCTGTAAATTAATATACAAGAGGAGTTGACACTTTTTAGTATCAATGTGATATCGTCAACAAAGAAGTGTATATATTGTAATATATATATATATATATATATATATATATATATATATATATATATATATATATATATATATATATATATATATATATATATTATAGACAACAACCATGGTACCCTGGAGAGGCATTGAGTGGATCAAATTTTTAATAAAATTATTATCAGATCCAATATATTAAGAATATTGGGGTTCATAGTTTGGATCTGATTTGAGAAGTATGATGGATTTTTTGTAACTTTCTGTGCTATTTCTTCCTTTTTTTGTTCTTTAGAGGTTAAGTCGATTTATTTTTCAAAACTTGCTTCTATCGATGAAATATCTATCAACCAAACAGAAAATCTCTAATACCACGAAAACGAATAATTAACTTAATATTTAGAAGGAAAAATGCTTTATTGTCAAAAAATTGTTACAATTTGTAGACAAAAGCTTTTTAATACTAAGAAAGAAATATAAAAATAACTGAATAAAGACAAAAATGGAATAAAATTTCAATAAACAGAAGAAAATCACAATAAGTAACAAATTATATGTAATAATTAGTATATAAGTCCATAGCAAAAATTAAACCAGTATGCAGCATGTCCGGAATGAAATATTATTAATAGAAGTTATTTACACACTTTCCAGTAAAAATGCCCTCAAATTATTGCGGGAAAAGATGATATCGATTTTATGTCAATTGGCAAGTGATTGTGCATTTTTTTGTATTGTAAAATATTGAGCTATTTCGCGTTCCTAAGTGGATAGCCGTGCAACGACCATTCTGAAATTGGAAAAGCGTGCTCACGGCTTAGGCAAACGGATTCAAAGATAAAAAACGACAAGAAGAATCATAATTTTCAATCTTTTGGAGATTAAAAATTGCAGATAGACTCAGTAAAATCAGACAAACTGACTAATATTCAACGAGTTCTTCAGAAAGAAAAATCAAAATTATCAAAATTAAACTTGGCTCTAGTTCATTTTACAAAAATCATTTCCTACACAATTTTATTATATATTATAGTATTTTTAACTATGATTTTAGTAATCCTTATAGTACATAGAAAAAAAAATGAATTGAGAAGATAAGAAAAAACAGGATACCAGAGATTTCAAGAATTTTCCTATTATTCCATACTCTGGAAAAGCCCCATAGTTTTATCTTCGGCCGGAAGAGTTAAGAAACGAAAAAGGCTGAGTCACAATAAAATAAATGATCACCTTCTATTTTCATAAAATGTATAAAAAGAATCACGTTATATAAAAAGTAAGATTGTTTTTTTGTAATTCAGTGAATAAACGTCTTCATTGTAATTTTTCTTTTTTTAAAAAGTATTTTTCATAACATAACATCACTTGCGGAATGTGAGAAAAGATGATATCGATTTTATTTCAATTGGCAAGTGATTGTGCATTTTTTTGTATTGTAAAATATTGAACCCTTAACTAATGCTGAACGTGGAGTAGGTAGCTAAAGGTCGTGCTCCGCGAAATTGTAGAAGCCTCCTTACGGTTTAGGTAAACGGATTCAAAAATAAAAAACGACAGGAAGAATCAGAATTTTCAATTTTTCAGGAGGAACTTAATTTTTTGGATAAGGCGGCAATATTCAGAGCCATACTAGTTAACGTTTTTGTGAATCTAGAAAACTCGTAGTACACATCACCAGAGAGCATGTTTCAGTCAGTTGTTTGACAACGGTGTTCGAAATTTTGAAGCCTTTTTTCCGAAAAGAGACGGTATAATTTGCGAGAAACATTTTTAGTCTTGGATTTTACCGAAACTTTTGTTATCTATGCTTCATAATCGAAGATACCTGAGTTGATGACAGTACAGTCGATGGATTGTGGATCATACGATGACACGACATAGTCTATAGTACTAGAACTGGTCTTATTCTGGTTAGTGTCATACTAAACGAATCAAAAATGGACTGAAGACATTCTTGACCAGCACACACACTGGAATATCAGTATTGAGATCGCTATAAAGAATTAGTTTGCTTTTTAGTGGTACGGACTCGAGTAAGGTCAGTAGTTTATGACAGTATGCACGTCATCGTCAGGGCTATAAAGGTCATAAGTCTTGCAGTAGACGATAGAAAATTCGGGAAAATATTTGGGAAAATACTTTCCCAAATATTAAATCATTGAACTGTATTATTTCGGACATGTTTGTGGACATGATCATGATACCTCCATGAGATAAATTAGTTCTATCTTATCTGGATACTGTGACATAGTTTTTGACAAAAACAGACTCATTATTATTTGAAAAATGTTGAGTTTAATGGAACAATTTTGTGATATTGATTTCCATATAGCAGTTCATGTCCAAAATAATTTCCTCATTATGATATATTTTATCCGGGATCATACATTCTTTATAATCATTCTAATAATCAAATTCTTTATCATTTCAAATTCAAATATTTGTATTTACCAATTCAGTTTCTGAAGGAACTCAACCAACGTAAAACATAAGCCCATCAAAACAACTGGATGGCTCATAAATTAATCTACTACATTACGAGACATGCATATACGTCACAACTCATTTAACCTGCCCTTTTAAGCAGTTATTTCGACAACTTTTGAGAATGAGAATGAGAAAAAAAAAACGTTGGAAAAGGAAAATATCCCACCTTAGTCTTCTAGAAACATGTGTTGTGACCATTTGGCAGAAACGAAACATTTGACAAACGATTTCCGTTATCACTAACGGTTGCCACTCACTTTATGTTTTCGGTTATCTCTTTTAATGTACACGCAATTTTATGGGGTTTTAGGATTTCCGAAACGACTTAAATACCAGTTGAATTAGTGGAAAGGTATAAAGCTCAACCAGTGTCGTAGAAACTGATAGAAGTCAATAGAAACGAAATAATTACGATGAATAAATAGAATGAGTTTCTACTTCGGAATTATTGTATATATGAATTACAACCTTATGGGATTCTTATGTATAAAAATTTTTGTTAACGGCGCTATTGATTTTCAAGAAAATACTATTCTTTATGATTTACTTGGGGATATTAGAATAAAAGAACTGGTACCAAAAACGATTACATGTGAAAGTTGAGAAGAACCCAATAAACGAAGCATAAGGAGAATGAAAGCTGAGAAAATCTAAAATAGAAAATAATAGAAGCTGCAAAAGGAGCCCTTGGTACCCAAAATTTGAGCAACAAAAACACGGTACCGATAAAACCCCATGTTTCTGCAGCGAAGTCAAAGAACGTTGTATCAAAAAAAGAAATCCGGATGACTTTTATAGCCTCCAAAAACAAATGTGGGGATTCATCAGAACTCAGAGAAAAGTAGCAAGTGAATATAGTAGCTCAAACTACATAACAAAGGAAACTTGGGTCCAATATCTTGAAGAATTGTATGAAAAAGAAGATATAGAAAGCATACCGGACACTCCAGAAATCACAACTAACGAAGTAGCTGAAATAGAAAAAAGAGACTAGAGAAACAAAATCCAGGCCAAAATCAATGGAATAACTACCGAAGAAATTCCTGAAACAGTGGTATTCGACAAGGAGATTCTCTTGGCCTCGTATTGTTCAACATCATCAACAAAATGAGAAACGAAGACGTCAAGTTCCTATGCTATGCCGATGATGCTGTTCAGATTTCAGAAAATGAAGATAACCTACAGAGATTACTTGTCAAATACAACACAACGGCAAAAAGTTTAAACATGAAAATATCTGCAGCAAAAACGTAATGCACTGGTTGAAGATATTGAAATTATACAAAAAGAGATGAAGTTTCAATATCTAGGCATGGAAATATCCAGCCAAGCGGCAAAAAGGGACAATCTTCCGAAACAAATATATCGGAATCGAGACCAAATCCCGAATCTACAAGGAAACCAGACCAGATACATCGAACACAAAGAGAATATTAGAAACCACCGAAATGAAAATAGTGCGTAGGATCGCTGGAAAACACATTTTGAGAGGAAGAGAAGCGAGAACATTAGAACATGTGGGATTTACAACGTAAGAAAGAGATACTGGAACGAAGACATAGATCGCATGAATCACGAAAGAATGATCATAATAGCTAGTCGCTAGACAAGTCGCCCTTAGGGGTTGGAAGACCCCGCAAGAGATGGAGCGACAACCTTTCTAATAGTTAAACGTCAGGAGACACGAGGAAAAACAAGCATTTTGATTACATTGAAGAAAGAAGAAGAATGTAATGACGATCAAAACAGACAACGTTAGAAGTATTTATGTTAAATTTATAAGTAAATGTATGCATTTTGAAAATCAATAATATCATCCAATTTTTGGCTTATGGTATACAAGGACTGCTACTTAATTTTTGAGATACGGGATCACTTATGTGAATATGTCAAATCTGTCACTATGTCATTATTGATGGTAAGCGTACTCGAAACGTGTTGTTGTCTCGATTCACCGTATTTTGCTAGTTTTCCAAAGTTAATCGTGGTTGCACTGCGTTACAGAAAGTCGTCCAAAATCGGCTGTTGTGCAGGAAAACATCCACGCTGTGCGTAAAATGATTTGTTCGCGTTGGAAACCGCATAATTTGAAGATCGTTCAATGAAAAGCTGGTGTCGATTGGTGCAGAGAAATGGTAAGGAAATTCAATCGCGGTACTTGAAAATATCTATACATATGAACTCAAAACTAAACTACAACCGAATGTATTGGGTCTTACGAGACGTGCCAAATCCAACAAACGTTCTTCGGGCATGAAGCATTTGGAAGTAAATAGTAGCTTGTTTCTTTAGAATAACTGGATATGTCGCAACAAGCATTTGTTTACCAGAAGTGTTTGAAAGAATCAGTGGAACCAATCACAAAAGACGAATGATTCTCCACCACGACAATTAGAGCTTTCACACATCAGTTCAAACAAAAACGTGTTTTTGAAAAGTTAAAACATCGAATTGATGTTTCATCTTCTGTACAGTTCTTGTATATTGGGTACCAACCCAATGATTTCTTTTTATTTTCGCACTTCAAGAATTAATTGCGAGGTTGACGTTTTTCTACACATGAAGAATCGGTTGATAAAAAATGAAGCTATATACAAAAATATTTCAATTTGTGTATCTCAAACCCCTCATATTTCACTTTTTCTTCAAAGTCGAGTATTATTAGACTTTTGGAGCTTCACTTAGAACTGGAGTCATTGCTTCTTGAATAAATATTCACTTTAGTGGCGATTATTATCAGTTTTCAGTCATTCCACTACAAACCGTCGATTAATAAATCAAAATAACTTCTAAATTAACTTCTTAATTATTCATTCTATCAGCAGAAAATCCTTGTTAAAATTACGGATAATTTACCTCAAGCAAATGTCACCTGTAGATTACTGTTCTGTTCTGTATGTAGATTCATTCATATCATTAAAACAACATATGGATCCAATTTTATCTAGATATAATTCGAAAACTTAGGAGTTCAAGACTTCAGAACGAACGTACAACATAAATTTCAATATAATATGATATCAAAAATTTTATTGATTACAGCTTATTAGTTATCAAATTCACCCTTCTATTATCATAAAAGCCCTGGTGAATGCCTATGAACTGAAGAAGATGTTTTGGCATTACAAGAATTTTAATTTATTTGTTAAAGTGTGGGGTTGAAACTTTTAATAGATCGTTTAGAGGGTTGAGAGTGTTATAGGTATTAACACGTCATTTTTGATATACAGCAACATGTGTTTCTATTTTAGAGCCCGAAGGGGTATGAGGGAAATTTATTATAATGAGACGAAGGAAATTGGTGTGACTATTATCGAGTATCATAGAAAATATCATCATAAAAACATGTATAATGAATGTAAGTCATTATATTTAATCATTATATGGATATTTGGAATGGAATATAGATGTATAGAGAAAAATATATAAATTTCTATGGTTTTTTACTTTATAAACTTATTTTGGATCTTTTTTATTGGTAGTTTCGATGTTAAGTCCCATTTGATTGAATTTTTTTCCATACAGTAAAAATCAATTTGAAGTTATCTGATTGAAGACAACCAATCAGTACAACATTATATTGACAGATCCCATGGGCTTCACGTTGCCATGGATATCTTCTTTTTCTTATTCATCTTAAGCTAGGACTTAGTCCTGTGTTCGCATCGATGGTTGCCTAGCTTCAGCTGAGATGATGAAGACCAGCTTACGTACCATCTTGTAGGTGATCGTCCTGGTTCCGTTGCAATCTTTGCCGACCGGTCATCTGACATTCTGTTCACGTGGTCTTTCTATTCCATTCGCCGAATTCTCGCCCATCTCACTACATCCTAGATCCTCTTCCTGATTATGTTGGGGTGGATCTTCCTTCTCTTCAGTAGAGTTGTTGCATGCCTCAATCGTACCCTATCAAATGCTTGGGTGAGATCGATTAAGCAAATAGATATACGTATATTTATTCATTTTGTTTTAAAACTTTGAGTATTTGATATTTCAAAATGTAACGATTTGGTTGTAATGCTTAAGAAGGCGGATAAATTGGCGTTGATTTAAAAGGATTGGGCTGTGAACAAGAAAAAAAAGATGGTACAGGGTTTGAAGACAATACTATCATTACCATGTGGAACCTAAGAAGTGAGCTGTCATAAGAAAAATATTATGAAGGAATGGAAGACATTATTGACCCATTCAAAGTTGTTGTATTTCAATAAACGCGAGCTACTCACGATTATATATTAAAAACGGGAACAAAGTTTCGTAGAAATGAAGAAAACGATAAATTCATAGAATGAAAATACCCCTGAAGGACTGTAACGGAAATTTTATCACATAGCCACGAAAGAATTAGCTTGGCGAGGTGGGGGAGCTGCTGCTGCTATAGTTACTGGTAATCAGTAAAACGTGCACTGGTATGATAAATATAATTGAAAATTTGAGAAAATCGTTTGCAGAAGCATCAAGGAAAAAAAATATTAGTTACTCCAATAGATCGACGACGGTTAGTAGATTAGCCTAAAGTGGTGTACAAGAGCAAAAGTTTATAAAAATTACAATTCAAACTCAATAAACTCCTCCTCAAATATTGACGAAAAACATATAAATCGAATTATTAATAGTTTGCGTATTGGAAATATATTTTCATTAGTTATACCAACATACACGTCTGGATCTTCACTCAATTGTTCTTTTGTTGATTGCAACTTCAAATAAATTGTTTTTGCGATGTATTTCTTCTGTAATTAGCAAAAAAAATTTCACAATAATTTTCTCAAGCATGTTGCTTATAGGCAAGATTTGTTATAAAATTTTTTGGTCGTATCTCACTACACTTTAAATGAGAGCTGTATTATCTTGAAAAAGTCGCCTGGAAAAGTTTTGTGAATGTTGCCCAAAATTTCCTAGGAAAGACTTGATCAATGCGCTTATTATTTCATACAAAGCTTTGGCATGTAATATGTAATTTCCTAACAAAAAAGCGCACTCAAGGATAAGACAAGTCCGGGAATGCACGCAGATTACTGTTGGAGACGTGAAAGGGATCCACCAGAAGCCAAAGATTCACAAAAATCGAAGCTATACTTTTTATAAAAATACATGTCTTGATGTCAAAAATATGTCAATTTTTTTTTATATATTATTTTTTGGTAGCAATAGTTCATTCAATATTTGGTAAAAGCTTTCATGTGACAATAGTTATTTACGTTATATGTGATTTAGTACGGTACGAGATAGATGTTTATGGACGAGGTGACGAAGGAGCCGAGTCAAGAATATCTAATCGAGTACCGTGATAATAGGTTGGTATATGATGAAAATTGGTAGGCTACAGACAAGAAAAATGCGTAGGTCGAAGAGCTGGAATACACACTGTTGGCGGGGCACCTAGAAAACATTGCTGAATTCCACAATCTTCCACAAACTTTTTACAAGTGTTAAACCAAAACCACACATCTTTCAGAATTATTGAAAATAAAGAACTACATCAAAAAAATAAAAGTTCAATTATTTATGTTGATTGATTATTAATTTCTAATTATATCAAACGGGATCAAGAGTGTTTAAGAGTGTAAAGAACAAGTGCCATTTTCCGGACACAAATTAGGACTAAAGTCGATTTATGTATGAGAAAAAAAGAAGTTCAAATTGTGTTTACCAGTGTAATTAATCGGTAGTCTCTTCAAATACTTCTATTATCCAGTAATGCTTTGCAAGACTTATTAGTTCTTCATGGGAACACATAAGAACACCTCTCGCATGGTGTAAGTCATACCTCACCAACAGATATCAGCTTGTAAGGGATTCAAAGATGTCTTCTTGCAAGTTGATAGAATGTGGAGTGTCCAAAGGCTCAGTACTAGTCCCTATTCTGTTTCTTCTGCTTATAAACTATATCAGTGGTAAAATATGTCTATTTGTTGACGAGAACTAGTTTCTTTTGGAATAATCCTGATCTTACGGCATTTCATATGACCAAATCTAATGAACTAATGTTAAGGACTAAAGATTGGAGATTCTGACTCTTACTTCCTTATTAATCTTTGAATCCGTGTAACCAAATTCGTAAGTACGCTTCTCCAATTTCAGAAAGATCGTTGCGCGGAGCCCGACCTTTACCTACCCACTCCACGTTCAGAATTAGTTGAGGGCTCGATATTTGACAATGAAAGAAATGCACAATCATTTGCAAATTGAAATCAAATTGATATTATGTTTTCCCACATACCGCAATAGTTTGAGGGCATATTTACTGGAAAGTGCCTCCTTTTGTCCACAAATTGATACAGTTTTTTTACCCTAAAGCATTTCTTATTCTTCATGGCAAATTTTGTTCATTGTAGTATTTAGGTTCACCAAATCTTTGACGAAGTTTTTAAATGAATGTCAACTGGGTTTCAAACGTGCATATGCACAATATAGATTATTAACGACCTAAATGCGGTTCATATCAGCAATGTTTGCTTTTGTCGTTGCCGTATTGAATTTCGAGTATTATTACGTTAACCTCCCTGATATTTATTTTGCACATTCCCCTTGTTTATCGAATGGAATCATGTTGAAAGTAGGTATGTCGTAATTTCATTTTAACGGTGTATGTATTGATGCTAGATAGTATGGATATGCAGTAGATGGATGTTTACTATGGGACATATTTGACAATTTGCGTGTATTTCGATAGAATTATACAAACTCAATAGCTAAAGTAACGTGGTTACAAACAATTTTTTCATGGATATATACATCCTTTTACTGTGTTAGTTTTCATTCATATTTACAGAATCTATAATAAAATGCTTTAGCACACAAAAAATAATAATATAAAGATTTTTCAACAAAAAGGTACTCTCTTACTTAACTTACTTAACGCTATGAAATCTATAGCTCAAGAGATATGTAGAGTTTTAGATTGTTGTTTATGCAAAGAACGCCGTTCGCTATATAGAGACACTTTGAAGGAAATTATCATAAATTGTAGTTATTTCTTAAAAATACTTGGAACACAATCACAAACATTTTTTGGAAAACATTGCAAGCGAATTAATTTGTTAATGTCAGTTTGCTGTCAATTTTTTCAAAACTTGTCACCAATAATTACTTGAAGTTTCAATATAGACTTGACATTTAATGTGTATGGCGAAATGCATTCGTTGTATGGTTGGGTTTCTGGTAACTCTCCTGAAGGCTTCCCGGACAGAATTATACCTGACTGTAGGATATTTCTTAAGTTGGGGCCACACTAGCGACTAACGTCAATGCCCATTAGTGTGATAATTTTTAACAGGCTAAAGCGGGTGGTTACACCTTAAAGATCAACCTGAATACCCATTATTGGCGCTACAAACGGCGTTAATTTTACTTGAATTCAAGCAAGAATTTTAACCTAATGAAAAAAAAGGGAAACAAATAAAAAAAAAGATGGTGGATGACACAAATGCACAGAAGTTTACCACATGTGGTTTATGGACGATGGGATTAAAAACTGCGCTGCTGATTATCATGAAGATATGACAGCAGAATTATTTGAAAAGTGATTTGATGAACAGATTTTACCTAACATTCCATCACAGTCAGTAATCTTTATAGAGAACGCATCCTACCACTCGCGGCAATTATTCCTGTCAGCGTAAAAAAGGACCAGCAAACAAAGAATTAATTACTGTTGTTAAAGAAAATTTATTATATTGACAAGTTGTGCAAAGAACAGGATCAAACTCTTCTCAGACTACCTTTTAACTATTGCATACTCAGTCCCCAGAACTGAGTGAAGAGGTTGTAGAATTCGTAATGAAAGCTCTAGCAGTACCTTTTTCATAACCTTTCATAATTCAATAAAATGATGACTCTAGTTCAGACAATTCTGATGATTATTATTTATAAAGATACTTTGGAATTTAAATGTTTTTTCTTGTTTTATTTGCAAATAATTTATTTTCCTTTATGGTTTTTGCTTTGAAATTTCGTTTTCCAGAAAATCAAACGAATGGGGTACAAAAAGGGCTCAGTTCACGTCTGGTACACTGTTTAAACACCAAACGACCTCACAGACAGGTACATTTTACACAGAAATGATACACACTGCAAAACATTATTCAAGAGATTTACAAGAAGAAAAACCATTCATAAGAAACGAAGCTTTAGATATTAATAATGAAGATATTGGTAACGAATATCAGTTAGCGCGGGTTTACTTCCTTTTTCTTATAATTTGTATAAATCATCAGTTTTCTCTAAAAATTATAATAAAGTTGAATTGCAGTTGAAGAATACTATTCAATTAGTGATATTGGAAACTCATTAAAGTGTGTCATGATTAGGATTGAAGTTACGAATAACATTAATCAAACTAAATGTGGCCAATAATATTTTAAATCGATTGAATGGCATTTACATCCCTTTGAATCACAAAGTTCCTTGTTAATCTCGTGTTTGACTTTTGATAATTAATTAATTGGACAATTTCATGAAATTTGCTGATTGAACTTGTGCAGTCAATAGAAATTCAATTAGAGGCCTTTTTTTAACATAAAACTATCATTGGATATGAAACTGTTCAAATACGAGGGTTGCTACTTAAGTTTTGAGATACGGCACCACTGATGTGAATGTGTCAAATATGACAGTGCCATCATTTTTAAATGGTGATCGTAAACAAGACGTGTTATCACACAATATCTATTTTAGTTGATTACTTACAGATACTTGAATCGGCTGTTGTGCTAGAAAACATCGATGCTGTGCGTCAACTGATATTCCAAGATGATCATGTGACATAATCTTCTCAAAATACCCCCTTACTATTGCATATTCAACCCCTCGCAATTAATTTATTTTCCTTCATGGTTTTTGCTTTAAAATTCTGTTTTCCAGAAAAAAGAAAACGATTGGAGTTCAAAAAGGGATCAGCTCACGTCTGGTATCAATCTTAGTTATAGATTAAATCCAATAATACATCCTTTCATTTGTTTGTTTAAGTATGTTTTGATCACAAAAAAGTTATTTCTGACAATCCCCGGAGACGTGATTTACGGGTAAAAAATTAATGACAGCAATTTTCGCAATGCATCTGTTTGATACATGATTGTGAAATTTACTAACGAGAACTCAAATGTGTCTGGTTTTAATTGTTTTGTTTTCTATACTTAGATTAATTTTCTATAATTGTAAATTTATTTTTTCACTATGATTTAAAGTATTTATATTATAAAAAAATTGTAACTTACACAGAAATATAACCTAAATAAGTAGGTACTCATATGAAATAATTTTATTTCTCACATTGTAGATTGGTAACACAATAAAATCTGGCATTTCTATGTGACACAAACAAAAAATATATATTCTTAGAAACATTTCAAATAAAAAATATTTAGAGAGGCAATCTTTTCACTCGAGTCTTCTTTTTCTTGCAACCTTGAATTACATGGTGTGCAAACTGGAGTTGTATGCTCGACGACTACGCTTTGTTGGATCTACTGTATCTTCTGCGGCCACTGGTTCAGCTTCCGAAGAAAAAGGCAACGCCTCATATTCTCCTGTCCATTTCCGATTGAAATCACTTGTGCATTTATGCCTGCAACGTTCAACATAGAAAGAAAACCATCGGCCAACGACGTGTGTTTCTAGCCACGTTGTATGAAGCGCAGAGCTTATCGACAACTTGGTTTTACTATAACTATTTATGGTTTCGCAGCTGGTCGTGACTCCCGATCTATGGAATCATCGTAATTCTGAGAAGATATAACAAGAACATTCCGATTTTTTGGTACGTAGGAAATAAGTGTTGATTGTTCTCCAAAACCAAACATACTTGACTGTGAGGGTCGCCTCTTGACATCCAGCAGTTCTACTGGCAATTTTCTTCTATTTTTTTATTGTGCCAACATATGACAGTGCAACCGACCAATTATCCGCCGTTATGTTTGAGCCTGTTGTGTCAATCTTCTGACGAGAACAGATTGTTTATTACTTTGTTTATAGGATCCCCTGGGTTACCTTCCAGAATATATTTCCATGCAATAAGTATAAAAAGTAACTACATCACACATAGCGTAAAGCGTTTTTCGTCAATGTTAATATACTGTCCTAGTGAATAACTGTGTTTACAATTCTTAACAAAATTGTCGAAGAGACCACGAATCTGCGGAATGTTGTCAAAAGCTTTACTTTCAGGTATTGTGATGTGGTTATCGAAACGCAGGCATCTCATAAGAAAATTGAAACTTTTGAGATTCATAACAAACAAAAATATTTCCACGCCGTGTCCATCTGTACCACAGAGATCTTCCAACATGATTTGATTGGCGTGTAAAGTTCCTGCTAGATATAAAAGGCCTATAAGAGCTTTGAATTCGGTCATTTCTGTATTATTTGCATCACGTTGTTGGCCAAAACGATTCCTTTCTTCATGTTGAATGTACTGATTTGTGAGCTTGACTTTCCTTGCAGCGAAGCAAATGACTTCAACATTCTATAGGTAACTTTGAGAATAAAGAGAATAAAGTTGTTGCGATGTTGTCGAATTTCGTAGCGGAAAAACGCAAGGATAAGGTTCGACGTTATGACAAAAAAATAAAAGATACGTCCATATAAATCTGTTCAATATATTTAGCTAATACTGATTCTTTGAAATCTTAGTGCCATATAATAAATGGCAAATACGTGTATTTTACCATCTATTAGATCTCACAATAACAAACGCGAGGTTTTAATACCAGCGAGTTAAAAATCTATCACTTTCTTTTCGATGTTATAGGTAGCATATTATGTTTTATGTTTGATGCTAAATTCAATGTATTAAGAGTGACAAGTATAAAAACTGTCATCTCTTGTCTTTAGTCAGCTATTATTCCATAGATTGACAGTCTACATCTAATATTAATCTTCTTTTTCTATGCAGGGTGTTTCTAATAAATATGATCCCGTCCTTAGGATAGATACAAAATATTTGGGGTTTGCTTACTAAAGAGAAATTTTATCCAAATATGTTTTGAAAGCTGATACATCCACGCACACCCTGTAATCGAGCATTAATTTTTCGCACTCACATCAATTCAATTGTACTCAATTTTCGCAATGATACGACAAGATTTTTGATGTTGTATTTAACACATTTGAGCCACATCCACGTGAAACTTACCTGTTTTAAATGAGAAGAAAACAAATACACCATATTTTGAAAATTTTATTCTATATAGGTAATAATACGATATTTTGTGCCTGTGGTAAGCATCTTTTCCTGGAAGGCTATCTTATACGATTTCAGCAATATCAATCTTCAAGTTTCAGCCATGTGAACTCCGGAATCAGTTACCGAAATGCTTTTTCACTCAGCTGTCACCCTAAATAAAGTATTAAATATCTATCAATCAGAAAAATATGTTTCGCAGTTCGCTGTAGAGAATTTTGATTCTTTTTCATAAAATAAGGCTTATAATGGTGAAATTAGATTGATTTCAGTGGCTCAAAATGAATTAATTTATAACAGCAACAGTCACTGATTTGTTACAATTTTTGAATTTATCTATTTGATAAAATTTTAATATGGTCCGAGAGATTTCGTGCTTGGTATAGAATTCATCTCAGAGAAGCTGACGAGACAACAATAGATCTCTTCATCCGTTATTTCCCTTACAAAGGTATGAAGTGATATTGGAAATGAAATATCTCGCTCCGATACACTCTTTCAACCAGTCAGATGTAAATAAGGGATGTAACTGCCGCAAAGGGTAGCGCTTGCATTGAAATATCGAATTAAATTCCAAATGTCCGCCGTTTCTTAAGTACCAACTCTGTAATAAAAATTGTTCTGTTTCTATGGAAATTCATGGAAATAAATTTATACAGATTTTTTGTTAAAAATACTGGCAACATTTCACTCAAAGAAGGTAAAAGGTAAAAAGAAGTCAAAGAGGCGATACGGATAATCAAAAGCAACAAAACGAATAGAGCAAATAATATCCAGATATAGTACAATACCTGGGAGAAGAAGGCAATACCTAGATATAGAAGATGATGAACAAAGCATAAAAGTCAACAATACCAAAGGAATGGTAGAAGAATCTGCTAGTTTCAAGTCACAAGAAACTAGAAGAAAAATTTGATGAGATTTACAGACCAAGATGCCTAATGTTTATGAATATATACACTAGGATCATACAGACGTCGACATAGGGCAGCAAATTTGCATAAAGTAGACGAAATGCATTGTCAAAATGAATAAAATTACGAAAGGAATTCCAAAAAGGGTTACAGTAAGTATTCAATTTGGTGAGAGCAACTTTTCTTAATAAAGAGGCAAGAACGCGGTCCTTAAGAAGAGACCATAGAAATAAATCACGTGCGAGCCACTTAAAATCTCCTCGTCTGTCTATCCAATCTCCAATCTCCTCTGACAGGTATAATTCTTCTTCAATAAGGACGTGAGTTTCCTGGTCGTTCCAGGTTCTAGTTCTAGTTCTAGCGCTAGCAACAGTGCATATTGCTCAACTAACGCCAGCGCCACTATTTCGCATATTATTGTTAATTGTTACAGATACCGGTCGTCCGGAACGCAGCGCGTCAGCAACAGAGACCGTTCTTAAGAATTTCTCGTACGCCCCCCACACTGTTGATCGATTTGGTAACGATGAATTATGCCGATTTGGTAGCGGCGAACATACTTCGTTTTAATCTTTATCGACAGCGTTGCCGGACTTATTCCAATTTTTCGAGAGTGCTGCTTGACTTATGCAGAAGGAAAACTAAGTGGACAATAATCTGGAACAAAAAGCAGTAAAATAGAAGCGGAGGTTACAAAAAGAATGGTAACAGCAGAAAATATATACAATGCATTGGATAAAACAGTGTTCAATGCGAAGAAGATATATTTGAACAGATTCAGAAATGCAGTAGACGTTGACTGAGACTGTTAATAATTGTTTCTTGTAATTTGGCAGTTGTCAAATATCTCGAATATAAAAATTAAGTCTCTGTCAAGTATAGAAATCTAGAATAAAACGAACTACAAAAAAATCAAGATCTGAAGAAATCGGTTAATTACTTTGCGAAAATGACAATAGTCAGACCTTTGTTCAGTGGATTTTTTTTGTTCAGCAAACGCATTTAAAGAAACAATACGGTCAAATTTTGAAAATCAACACCCTTCTTAGCTTCCAATATCTAGAACGACTCATTATTAGACAATATAAGTAACTATTAAAATGCTACAAATTATTACTAGTTTCTCAATTTTTTTTTTGGTTTAAGGCTAAAAGTGGTCCACAGTGAAACAGAGGTGTTTCACTGTGGACCAGCAGTGTTTCAGATTGAATTATCAGTATTTCGGTGTGCATCATAATGTGTTCTTTTGAATAAAAAATGCGGAATTCTACATTGGGTCGTAACATCTGCAGAGACAATAAAGAATGCTATGAACCTGCTTAATGGTGGTTTGAATTTAAGAAAGGTATCTGAAATTACAGGGGTTCTCTATGTTGCTCTGAATCCTTTTGTAAAAATTAGACTTACTCCCAACTAGAAGCAGAAAATGGGGTTTGTTCCAACAAAAACAGAATGCAGAAAATTAGCTATGTCTGAAGATATGTCTGAAGCAAATCAAATACAGATTCCTGAAAGCTAAACAGGTTTAGAGGTATAAGAAAGCGCCATCCTAGTAATAGTATGACCCCATTAGAACCAAATAATGTACAATTATTTTTTAAGAAGTTGGAAACTGTTTATTCACACAAACACTCACAATTACACTGTCTGACACGCGTTTCGTGTGTAACTAAGTTATCATCTTCAGAGAGTTTAACTAAACTGGTGCACAATTTACCTCAAGTCTCTGAAGACGATAGTTTGGTTACCAAATTTTCAGTTAATATGCAGTCTACCGCACTTCTTGAAATGCTTACTAAGTCTGCTAGCTGACGCACTTTCAGTTGGCGATCATCCAGTACCGGTTCGTAGACTTTATTCCACATTTCTGTAGTCGTTGCCTCATTTGATCGACCAGTAAGATGCTGAACTTCGCGGGTCGTACGGCCTCGTTTAAATGCTGCTACCTAACATTTTACTGTTGATAATGAAGGAGCAGTCTCTTTTAGAGTAGAATCTAATTCAACTATCATATTGGTTGGGCTAATGCCTTTCAAATGAAACTATCACTGAAAACGTTCACTACTGATGGCTGCCAAACAAATACTAAACGACGTGGTGTCTTCAAACTTGGAATATATTTTGTATAGATGGTGTAATTTCTAATACATACAGTGATATTTTTGAAGCTATATCTAGGTCAGGCTGGGTACTTCTAAAATCATCCTCGTAGTTGAACAATTATGTGATAATTGCAAACAGCCTGTTCTAAATCGAAAACTGAGTTTGTCTTTGAACAAATTATCGAATAATACAAATAAATCTCATTAGTTTCATCAAAAAAATCCAAGTTGTTGCAAAGTATCTGTTGTCAATTGTAAGACCAAAACTTTCCTGCTAATTTCCCTCGGCAAACTTTTTTCAACACTTCCTCCTGGCAAAAAGCAAATTAAGTATTAACTAAGTCCTCGTGTGAACTTTCGCTTTCCAAACACATGTTGAAAACCGCAACGACCAAAATAGACCAGGAAACTGCGCTTGCGAATGTTAAAAGGTGAATTTAGTCAAAAAATGAAAATAATTCAATCTAAAAGTTTTCCATAAGCATAATTTAGCTTGTATTGTATTGGTCTTTTATATATTAAAAAATAAAGAACTCACCGTAGTGGATTGTGAACGATCATTCTTTTATATAACCTAATTTGAGTCTGACTTATATAAACGCGTTGATACGCTCTTCTATATTTTGTTAATTATCGTTTAATTTTTGTCTTATCGCTAGTTGAATTATAACTAGATTGTGATGGTTTTTTTATATTGGATTTATTTCTGGATTGATTTTTTATGAACTGCGTTATTTTTTTGGTGGTATCAGATCTGCAACATAGCGTTTGTTGCAGTATGAAGATGGACAAGAAGAAGTCATCATTAGAACGTGAACTACAGGAAATTGCAGCGAATTTTTGGAACAATGACGACGACTTGGATGTCAGCGAGTCCAAAGCATGTCTGGAAAGTGAAATTCGAGAGCAAAATGTCAATGACTTGGACATTAATGATATTCATGAAGAAAACTCACTTTCAAAATTTGAGGATGGGATTATTGCTAATAACAAGCCTACTAACCAACAAAAGTATCTTGTTCTAGAGAATAATATTGCTAGTATAGTATCGGGTACTGCAAAGTGCAAGAATGTGGTATGGAAGTAGAAAAATTTAGTTATTGATGGAACTGCACAGGCCTTCAAGGGAGAAACTACCCTTACCAAGTCCATACTGGATTTGTCTACATCTTATGCTTTTTTCAACATATTTTTGATGATGAACTAATTGTATATGAATCCAATAATTATGTTAATGAAAAAAATCCAATTGAATCTTCTGGCCTGACTGAAATAGATATAAATTAATATTTCAGCATTTGCATAAATATTTGGATTATCCTCAAATAAAAAATATCATGAGCAAGAAACGATTCGAGTTTATAAGAAAATGCATGCATTTCAATGACAATGCTAATTTGGTTCAAAATAATGCAGAATGAGATCACTTACATGAATCACACCCTGTCATTCACCATCTAAATAAAAAATTTCAAGGTATTCCATTGGAACTTTTAGCGGATGAACAGATTTGCGCTTCTAAAGACAGACATTATATGAAACAATATATGCCTGCTAAGCCTCATAAATGAGGCTACAAACTTTTTGTTTTGTGTGGAATTTATACTGGTATACAAAATGACAAAAAACATCGCTTTAGAAGAGCCTGATGTAGGTGCAAGTACCAAACGTGGTCGTTAGGTTGACCAGAATTGTCCCTCATGCTCAGAACTTTGTTTTCTACTTTGACAAATCCTACACGTCACTACTTTTACTACAATATTCCGCTAGGTACTGTTAGACGTAATCTGCAAATAACCTTCGGATCAGGCTACAAAAAAATGGACCGTGGGACATCTGTTGAATATGTTTGTGATATTGAACGTTTCGAAATATCATCCGTTTCCTTGAAAGAAAATAAAAGTTTGTTATGAACTTATTTGGAGAGTTTTGGAAAGAAAAGCGAAGCAACATCGATTGTCCCAGTGTAGTTCAAGACTATAAACTCTATTTTTGTTCACTATTTTTGGTCGTTAAATCACCCGTCAAAAAATGAGAAAATATATTTTACACACAGTCAATGAATATTCATGATAAAATTAAATAACTCAATTCACCAACTTACTTTTTAAAAACAATCTATTTAGCAAACTGAGGATTTGATAATTTAAAGTTATAAGTGGTTACACTAATCTGACTAGTGTACTAGACAAATATCAAATTGAATGAACGAAGTATTAGTTTTACAGACTTCTTTATGTATTAGTTCTTATCTTATATAATAATAATTATAAAATTAGATATATATATATATATATATATATATATATTTATGGTTCTTTATAAATATTGAATAATGAATCATTGAAGACGATACTTTATTGGGGTTGAAGTGGAATCTATAAAACTGACAGACAGACTAAACATAGACAAATTTATAGCAACGATAACTTAATGAGGCAAGAGTTCATAATAATAAATAAGTAATTGATGGTGATGCGCCGCTGCGGAAAGGGTTGTTTTGGATTACTTAAATATAAGACTAAGTCAGAGGATGAAAGGTAATTCAATACATCTATAACATGAGCACTTATTTCACAATAAATAGTAATTTGGTCAGAACCACGAAGGTGGCGAATTTCAGGTTAAAAAATATGAACATCAAATATTAAAGCAATAACGAAATCAAGAACTTTAAACGATTGATTTGTTATTAAACTTAAAATATTCAAAAGGGGCGCAATCAGATTTAAGAATTTTTCAAATAACAGTAAAAATCGTCATTTCGGAAAAGTGAATATAATATTAATAAGAAATAATAAAATATTAATATTTTACTACAGTTTTTCAAATGCAAATGGAGCTTTTGTGAAGAGAAATGGATATTTATGAAAATAACCAAATTAAAAATTAGCTTAGCTACCAATTTCAATTACTAAATTCTTATACTTAACAAAATATAGATGACTAGGAAAATAATATCATATATCACTATAATAACTTATTTCTTCAATTTCTTATTTCTTAGACCTTCTGATATGTTTATGTTTCTGAATCTTCTTGATTTTAGGTCTCTTCTGTTTCAAAATTAGCTTTTTTTAAATAATTTTCGAAAGTGTAAACATCAATTTAATCTATCTTTCAAAAATTATTTAAAAAAAACTAATTTTGAAACAGAAGAGACCTAGAATCAAGAAGATTTAAAAACATAAATAATAACTTATGTGTGTGTATGTGCATATTTACATGTTCAATAATTGAAATTTTTGACCTCTTTTGCAGGTAATGAGTCACCTGTACTGTATATATGACCCATCCTACAAATTCGTATCCAAGCAGGTGTAATTTTTTGGCATGGGCCTTACACTATGACCTTCAAGGCAAAACAGATGCTGCTTCACTCTACCAGTCAGTGCTAACTATCAGAGTAGAGTTTAATTTATTTTGTTATACTTCTATCACTATGATTAAGAATATCCCCCCAAAGAAATTAAAGTATTTTTTACTGGACGATTTCGTAGTAAAAAACCCGAGAGACAAAAAATCTAAGATCATAAAATCTACAGTTGAGTCTTTAGAAAAATGTTGTGAAGCACTACACGTTAGAAACTTGTTACGCTTAAAGTATAATAGTATAAATTTTTTTCCTATTAGTATTTAATCGCTTTCGGCAAGAGTTTTCCGATCTGCTCGATTTCCGTTCTTAGTTAAGGTCTACAAAAAGATACGAAAAAAGTTTTACGCGTGTGACTTGTCCGTTTTTCGGTTCTGGAACTTTGAATCGCTTCTGGTGGGGTTTTTCATACATTTCTGGTACTACTGCCTAGTGCTAAGCTGAGTCTCCTACAGTAGTATATTTCTCGTCGTGGAAAACATGCAGCCATTTTCATTTGCGGTCAGAACGAACAGCCAGAATTAGTGTTATGATGAACTAACTTTTACCCAATCTAATAGAAATATCAAACTTACAAGTGGAACTGAAATATGATACTTGATACTATCCTATTTCACCTTTTTGAACACAACTATTCCAAGAAACTTTTCCAGCTTTTCCAGATAAAACAGATTGCTATTTTTGCAATCTACTGTCTTGACTGTTTTTAGTTCTAGGTTTCACGTATAGTTATAAATCAAAGCCACAAATGTGACTTATTTCGCTTAAACCACGTGAATGAGGAGTGCGTTTTGGTCTAAAGGGGTGAATGCGTTCTTCTGATATGTCTATAATCTCTTCAACTTCTTTTACTTCGATTCGACGGTCATCCAGTACCATTTGGGAAAGTTTTCAAATCACACCGCTGTTTTGCCACAATGTTTGTCGGTACCAAACATTCGTTTGAATTCAGTTGCTCAAAATAATATGGGAATAAATTATTGAAATTTTGGCGCATGTCTTAGAGATCATTAAATGCATTTACATCCAGATGATGTGCGCTTTATCACTGTGTTTTTACTAATGAAAACAAGTTCTACCATAACCAACGAGGAATCTACATGCGACCCCTGTAAATATGCAGATCTATAGCCTGAAAATATGAGCAGCCACAGATTATTCCATGGAATAGAGCACATCATTTAAATATCGCTCAAATCTTTTTTTTTGCGAATTTTCTCTAAATGATGATTAAAAACAAAATATCTATTGGATGCATGTAAAATATTGATGGAAAACTATCAGAAGCAAAGCGGAAATTAACAAACAATATATTCAACGTAATGTATTGTCAAACTCTGAAAACACATAGTTTAGTCAAACCGCCCCCGTATGAATATTTATTCCAAAGATGCAGCTCATCGAGATTAATTATTATTATTTAACACTCATTTGTTGATACTTCCATACATAGAAGCACGAAATATTTTGTATAAGCATTGTAATTGTTCATTGTGTGGGCTAGTGGGTGGTAATTTTCAGATCGTAATTATGGAGTGTCAAGAAGAAATGGAGATGTTCAACCGAAACAATACCTGTTCTGATGTTAGTCATCCTTCTCGTTGCACTTAAAAGCCTCGGGCTTATTTTCTTTTTGTTTATATTCACGGAAGTATATTAATATTCAGAGAGGGATGAGTAGGTGGAGAGATGGGGTACAATGGTACAAGTATTATTCCAGAATCAATTGTGTAAAAAGAAGTTCAATGCTGAAATGCACATTTCTGTACACATTTAAAATTAAGGGTGTCTGTCGGCATATTGAGATAGGTACATCGATTAAAAGAAAGTTAAAATGATACAAAAAATCTTGAAAAAATGTCACAGAAAAGAAAGAAATTTTGGTTGAAGAGGTTCACGGTGATCAGACTGAAATCAGACAAAAGAGGTGATAAAAGCAGGGAGTAAAATCAATAGGATAGAGAAATTAACAGAGATTAGAGAAGAGAAAGTAGACAGTAAATTCTGGATGGTACACTAGCATAAGTTTGCTAGAAGTGTTCGAAAAAATCAGGAAGATCAATCGTAGAAGACGAATCTCCACCACTAAAATGCGAGGTCTCATACCTCTCAGATAAAAAAAAGAGTCAAACCCTCGAAAGGTCATTCATAGAGTCCTTGTTTGACATACTCATCATTTTCAGCCTCAATCAGAATGGGGAAAATGCTTTACATTTGGTTCAAACGCATGCAAAGTGATTTGATCCAAATGGAGAATATTTTTCAGAACAAGAAAACCATTTCCAATTATGAATATTTGTCTATTTCAAAACTTAAGTAGAAACCGTTGCGTAACCAAAACAGTATAAAAAGTAACTTATATCCTTGGAAAATTGGTATACTGAATGGAAGATATTCTTTGAAAAGTGCTGAATGGAATTTTCTTGCCGCATTAGGCAAAAGTTTGGTGCAATAATTTCAAAGCTACAACTTCCTGACACCTTTCGTAACCACAACTAATCTACGATTTTCTGATGAGAGGAGATGAATTGAAGCCATTTTCGAAAATAATAATAATGGAAAATGGATAAAATACGAGACAACTATAAGGTAATGCTGTTTATATGTTGGAATGTTTATAAGTGGAATGAAATTCCACAAGAAAATTCATAAGAATCGCAGAACGGGCTGTGTGTTCTATAATGACATGACCAGGCCACATAAATCTTTGATGACTCAACAAAATTGACTGAAAATGGTCCGAAAGCACCTATCGGATCAAAAATAGTCTGTCTATCATCTTTTTAAATTCTGACCAAACTTGATGTTTCTTGATACTAAACCGATGAAAATCTACACCAATAGTGGAGCATGAGAGGCAATAATGGCACATCTAGAGGGTGTTTCAGGATTTGATGCAAAAAAATTCGGGAGTGAGTAAATGACGTGAAAATAATGCAGAGATATGAAAGAATTTCTCACAACCTCTCGTTTCTAACGTTAACAATCTGTAACTTTTACAGGGACAATCTGTACAATCAGAGGATTGCGAAGTTGAATTTTACAATAAATTTTTTAACAAGAATTCACTCGATGAAATTCATGGCTGAGAAATGTAGATTTCTAGATCGTTGTATGTACAAGGAAATCGTTCGCTATAAAGAGACAGTCTGAAGAAGATTATCATAAATTGTGTTTTGAAAATACTCACAGGTGGTATCATCTTCTTTTTTGTGGAATAACTACAAAAATATATAAATTCAGTGATTAGATACCTAGACTGTCCAAAAGTGACGATTTCATTACAGGGTGAGGAACCAAAATTAAACTATTCTTATAGTCCGTTAATCCTTCGCTTTTACTACCCAGTAAATTGGCTTCGTGGCATTTCACAAACAAATTTAGTTGTTCTCAAGCTAACTATCGATTAAATACTCTTATTGTTCACTAGGTTACCATTTATCTAGACAAGTTTTTCTTGCAGAAATCATGTCAGTATGTTAACAAAAATGACAATTTGGTACATAGTTTACTTGGTTTAAATTTATCTGTGTGAGTGGTAATTTGGAAAATATAATTTAGTCGAATTTCAGTTACGGGATAATAAATTCTGATTACCATAACCAAGCTTGCATTGTTCACAAAATATAAAATAAAAAGAGTGTTATGAGCGTGTAGGAGACGTCGAGCCTCGGGAAACTTGATGAGATTCCATTGGTATTTGCGACGCTCGCTAAGATATAAGATCCGTGATATTATAATGAGGTATTATGTTCTATTGAATGGAGGAAAGTTCAAAGAATGGCTGTCATATACACTTTAAATGTTGAAGTCGAGACGGAATTTTTATATATTAATTCGTAATATAATTGTATAATTAGAAGGAAATTTACAAATGATTGTGAACTTTTTTTTATTGAAAGGAAACATCCTACGTCTCCACAGTTCATAGTTGAATCATTCAAACTGTGAATTCGCATTCTCATTCTATAAAAAAATAGGTGACACGTCATACAGAATCTTTGTAGAAATTCTTAATTTTCTATGGTAAACTCACATTAACAAAACTTAAAGGTTGTCATACATAAACAAACAGCAAAATTCCATTTCTCGGATGCAAATTCAGATTAGAGTAATGAATATAAACTACAGTCGACAAAAACAGCATGAATACAAAATGCATCGTTTCTTTTTAACCACGACGAGTTAAAACTATCTGTGTGGCAAAATACTTATGGTAAAATTTCTACGTTTCAGTTTTCGATACGATCTTTATAACTAGAATATTTCCAAAGATAGAGGACTCCTAGTTCTATTTGAAGTCGACTGTAACTTTGTTATATTAATACATCTTAATACATAATAATCTACGTAAAATTTTAGTATATATTTACCTAAAAGCTATCTTCGAAAAATGTACACTTTTTGAGTTATTGATTTTTTTGTGAAAAACTTGATCCTTGCAGACCCTTATAAATGATTTTTTTACGAAGATACCCTTAAATATATGAAAACGAATTCTGTTCGTTTGCTTTAAGCAAAGTCAGTCGTATTTGGATCTATTTTGAAAAATTATATTTCTTGATTTTTTTAAATAGAACCACCCAGTTTTTTCTATTTAAATGCATTCAAGGGTAAGAAATAAAGAAAATTCATGTATACTTTCCTATACCTAAACCTTACTGTTATCTAGATATTTAATGTCTTCTGTAAATTTTTAGAGATGCAAGTGTGATCTAAATTTTATTTTGACCCGTTGATACAAGCACTGAGAAATAAAAAAGTATTTTTCTTCATCTTGTCAAAATCTCTAAATAAAATCAAATCTAATTGTATTTAATAATCCCATTCCCATATTTGAGATTTTAAATTATTATTATATTGGTTAACAAGTTAAATTTTTTTTGTATAACTTTAGTTTCGTAATAAATGACACTTATTTAACTGTCATTAAATTTGCTTTTAATACATGATGAATGTGACAAAATTGTAGAGAAAATCTACTTCATTGCATAAAATTGGAAAAATCGGGTGGTTCTCTTGAAAAAATGAAGAAATTTGATATTTATGAAGTTAAACTTTGGAATAAAAAATTTTTCAACATAAAAGCAACCGAACAGAAACCATTTTCATATCTCTAAGGGTCTTCAATCTATTCAATGAAATATCTTCATTTTTCACTTTTTACTCGTGAAGCAATGTTGCCTTTTCATGTGAGACATTCTGCTCCACTTTGTAGGCAAAAATAAACCAAATATAAAGATGTGAAGAGGTGTTTTCATGTTTCATTCCCTAGCTAGAGAAAAATAATGTTTTTGAGCATATCACTTTTTCCAAGACATAACCAATTCAAATGTTGAAGCTTCTTCAATCTATCCAATAGAATATCCCCATTTTTCACTTTTTGCACGTGAAGCAATGTTGCCTTTTCATGTGAGACATTCTACTCCATTTTATAGACAAAAATAAACCAAATGTCAAGATGTGAAGAGTTATTTTCATGTTTCATTCCCTAGCTAGAGAAAAATAATGTTTTTGAGCATATCAATTTTTCCAAGACATCACCAACTCAAATGTTGAAGCTTCTTCAATCTATCCAATAGAATATCCCCATTTTTCACTTTTTACACGTGAAGCAATGTTGCCTTTCCATATAGGGTACTTTATTCCATTTTGTAGACAAAATTAAACCAAATATCAAGATGTAAAGAGGCGTTTTCATGTTTCATTCTCCAGCTAGAGGAAAATGATGTTTTTGGGCTCATCACTTTTTCTAAGACATCACCAACTCAAATGTTGAAGTTTCTTCAATCTTTCCAATAGAATATCTCCATTTTTCACTTTTTACCTGTGAAGCAATGCTGCCTTTTCATGTGAGACATTCTACTCCATTTTGTAGACAAAAATAAACCAAATGTCAAGATGTGAAGAGTTATTTTTATGTTTCATTCCCTAGCTAGAGAGAAATAATGTTTTTGGGCATATCACTTGTTCCAAGATATCACCAACTCAAATGTTGAAGCTTCTTCAATCTGTTTAATGAAATATCTTCATCTTCCATTTTTGGTGCGTGAAGCAATGTTGCCTTTTCATGTGAGACATTCAACTCCACTCTGTAGATACAAATAAAACAAATTTTGAAGATATATTTTCATGTTTATTGATAGAAAATTCAGGATTAAACAGTATCGATCAAATTCCCAATTCCCGAAAATCATTTTGTTTCCGAGTTTCGTGCAACTCTGTATATAAAATTCATACTGACAATATTTCGTGATCAGTACTAAAGGATGATTATCAGAAGTTTCCCAAATTACAATCTCATTTTATAAGGACATAACATAAATATTCTTCTAATGGCTTGGTTCAGCACTTATCAAACTACATATGAACCAGAGTTTTCATTAAGTCTAAAATGCCATTTTGCGCTTTGCGAATTAATCCCACAGATACAAACTAGAATATCTAGGAGCCCTTTACCCTACTAAATTATTGACAATATCCGTTGCACTCACAGGTAGTAGTAGTTAACATTATACGGCGTTAATAAGATATTTTAGTTAGCAACAGCTCTCGCCTGTCCATCCCATTACCAAATTCCACTTAATCGGCACGTTATGCAAAGTAATGGTACTATAGAGGTCTATAATGATTCGTCTAACATTGGTATAGTACGGGAGCAACCGGTCCATTGAAACATTAAACATTATATTCGATTTGCATAGGAATAGTTCTTTTAATGTCAATTGCAGATTATAAAAACTGGTTCTGAACAATTGCGGACAATTTTGTTTGATCTACCATAGGCGTGATACCTCATTTTATGAATTTATAATTTTTATGAATACTTTAAAAAAGATTTCGAAGAAATTGTGTACATACGCCTTTCGACAGCTTCAGTAAAAAGTGGTGATGATGAGTCCACGTGGACTGACGATGTTTACCGAATTTTATACGAGGACTAAACGTTATTTTTCATTTATTAATTTGGTATTCATGAAATATTGATTGACTCGATCGAAAAAAGTGATATGCTGTTTGAAAGACAATTTAATACGCTAAAATGTGAGTATAAATTCATAATCAAGATGAATCGTAGCAACAGGTGGAAACATGCATAACAATTTCCGTTTTTTTATAATCTCGATAGTGTATGAATGTGTTAGTATAATGCATACTAAACCACTCAAAGCCGGCCAAATTATTTCTTTAATCAAAAATGGACTTGGTCAGCGAGCTATTGCTAGACAGTTGGATTTGAAGAGTGTACCAGCGTTATGAGGAAACTGAATTCTCTCAAAGGTGACCTGAAACAGACAGAGGCCATTTACAACATTAATAAATCGTTTGCCGTTCAAGTACCATTCTTATTTTCTATATACACGGTCCTCGGCTCAGTTTACCCTCCATTGTAATTTATTTCTCCATAGAAATTCGTTACTTTTTTATTTAAAAAGTTTTCTTTTATTCTGCCTTCCATTCTTTTTTATTCTTCAGCTCTACACGTCTTCTTTATTCTTCTTTGCTCTTCATACCGTTTTTTATCTTCATCTATTCGGGTTGGTGGCATTTATTATTTGACTTGTTTTCTCTCTCCAATTTTTTATTCAAACTTAACATCGAATAATTCCTCCCATTTTACCTATTTTTTTTGTTGTTCTGCCTGTTTTTCTTCATTTGTTTATTATTTATCTTTACTATCTTCTACTTTGTAGGTTCTCATATTTTTCAGTGTTTGCATCGATAGTCGCTCTACTAAGAAATAATCGATATAATTGGAATAGTTTCCATTTGCAACTAACCATGTTCCGTTGTAGATTTCTTTGTGTTCGAACTTCGTGCTGTCGATAACGAATTTCGTTTCCCTTTTAAATTAATCAGTCTTTTTCCATTGTCGTTTGATTCGTCGTGTTTGCTACGTTTTCCTTTCACTGACATATATATGTCCTCTTTGCCAACTTTTGGTCTGAAATTACAAATCACTGATTTTGTGTCTTTCTTTGCCATCATGTAAAATACTTCTTTCATTTTTTCACAATTTTACCTCTTTTTGATTCGGTTGGTTCATGTTTTTTAAAAATTCATATATTTTCTTTCTGTATATTGATTTCTAGAAAACAATATCCTCCTGATATTGCTATGAATCTGGTTGCTTCTCCACTATTGAAAAATATGTGATTTCCAACTTCGTTTACAAACTCTTTCGATATATTTCTTTTATCACTAAAATATCGATTATGTATCCATCTACTTTCTGTGTTAAACTTCATAAGTGCTTCTATGGCTTATTCCACGTTACCATTCTCAGAGTTACTTTCTCTTTTTTGCTCCTTGATTCGTTTTCATTGCCTGATCTGATTGTCTATTCTTCGTCTTTGTGCGCGTCTAGTTTCTCGATAATATGTATTAGCTCCTCTTTTAGGCTTATTCTTCTCTAGGTTCCAAACCCATTGTTGTGATTCTATATTTTCCTATTACAAATTTTTCCCCTATCCCTTAATTCGTTTTCTCTGATTCTAATTTTTCACTCCATTTCCCCGGCTTTAAGTGACAAGTCATCCTGTATATAATTTTTTCGAGAGAAGACATTACAAAATTTATTCTAGAGTTTTAGTTCGATAAATCTAGGCTCTAAATTTTCTTAGCGAGATTAATAGTAGAAAGTAGCGAGGCTCAAAATCTATAATGAAAAAAATAATTTCAACATTTTTCTATGCAGCAACCTCTATTCAATTAACATAAGTATGTAAAGGATGTATAAACTTTTTAACAATTAATATTTGTTATTTTATTTGTTAGTCTTCTATTAACAAAAAATTTGTGTAATAATCATGTCAATACTTTTCACTGGCTTAATAATTTAGTCCCCACAGCATTACGTTTCAGATCCTTGTTAATCCGAAGTCAGCAAGCAAAGCTAATAACCAGTGCGTTCGGTATTGATATGGCAAGTTGCAGGTCGACTAGATCACACATTAATGATAATTGAATGACTTTAATGGCGCTGGCAGTATGTATTGGTTAATTAAGATTTATACATCAGATACTCAAATAAGGGGACGTATTATGAGCCCTTTCTCTGTAATTAGTTGTAAAAATTTTCTCATTGCCCTGATGTAACTTGATAAAATTCATATTTTAGAAGATATGTTGAGTTTTGTATCGTTGTACATTCCTTGACATGTACCCGTTCGCCATAGAAAAACATTATGAACAAAATTATCATAAATTTTAATTGAAAATACTTACATACATAATATATATATATATATATATATATATATATATATATATATATATATATATATATATATATATATATATATATATATATATATTGAACTGGCTCAATGTCAAATTTTACCAAAATCTGCCTAAAACTTGATAGAAACTGGTAATCCTCTATATAAGGTTATGTTACGTAGTTTCTGTATTGTCACTTTATATAAACATTGTCACGTTGTCTTCATTTGTGTCTATTAAAACAACAACAACAAGAAATACTGAGAAGCTCAAAACTCAATCGTATTAATTGTAGACAAATTTTTAACCTAATGACAATTAGTAAGAAGAAATGTTAGGTTAGATAAGGTTAGCTTAGGTTCGGTTCCAGAAGTACCTGACCCAACAAAAAAAGCACAAAAATTTTGAAATAATATATTTTCTGTTCAACGTAATCTCCTTTTGGCTTCATAAACTTTTCCCAGCGATGTTTGATAAGTTCGATACCATTTTTATAATAAGATTCGTCGAGTTCCTCAAAATAGCCATTAACTGTTTATTGTTGGAAAATCACTGACCACCAAGCCATTTTTTTAAATCTGGGACAGGAAATAGTTCGAGGGGACTAAATCTGGCGAATAACGTACATGAGATAGCAATTTGAACTTTAATTTATTAATTTTGGCCATTGCAATAAGGAATGTGTGAGTTGGTGAATTTTTTCGATGAAACAACACATTATTCGAAAATTTTCAATCAGCATAAAGTGACAATCGACCTCAATCGGTTTCAATGGATGTAAATCGAATATATCTGACAAAAGTAAACGCCAATACACCGAAATATATAAGAATTGATGTAATCGGCGTCAACAGACTTCGAAAATTTTCTTTCAACATACATACACTTACATACAAGTGATAATCGACCTCATTGGATTTGAATCAAATATATATTGCCAATGATATTTTCACATTTTTCAAGATAGTTGTTGAAAATTATCTCATCTAAATCTCAAAAAACCGCCCTCATAGCCTTGCCTGCAGATAGAACGGTCTTTGCCTTCTTTGGAGCAGGTTCCCCCTTCTCAGTCCATTGTTTGAATTGTTCTTTTTTTTTTGGGTATGAAGTGATGGTCCCAAGTTTCATCCAAGGTTATGAAACAGCTTCATTCCTGTGGAACATTGCCTAACACTCGATAGAAACATCTTCACGACTATGTTTTTGTTTTATTGTGATCAAACATGGCACCCTTCTTGTGCACAGCTTTTCATGTCCAAATTTAAGTTAATATGCGACGTATCACACTTTTTGAAATGTCTACTATGTCTCTTAGCTCGCAGACTTTCTGTACACGATCATTTGTTCGATCACTGGTCTTCGCAGATCGTAGGGCCTCGTCTAAACTCACTATTGATAGCAAATGAACTGTCTTTCAGGTATTTCTAAGACTTAAAAGAAAGTTTGAGATTAGCAGCTCTCTGTAGTGTATTCCGTCTTCACAGACATTAGTTTTAGAATTAGAATAGAACATTTGCGCGAGATATGACAGGTTGACTAGAATTCAGTAATTTTGTCCTGAATTACCAGCTTACATCGTACGAGCTCTTTAGCAAAGTTTATGCTTCTCATTTTGTCTGTGGATATTGTCATGTTCATCGCTTGACTTTCCTGGAATAAATAGCCATATTCAGTGATGACACTTCCTCTATAATTCTGTCTATTATGAGATTGAACAGAAATGGGCTGAGGCTGTCGCCCTGCCTGATGCCTCCTGGTGTTGGTATTTCTTCCGTATAAGTGTCTCCTGCCTTTACTTTGATCTTGTTGTTCGGATTGAGACTGCGGACTGCTCTTACGATGGTGTCTGGCGTTTCTTTCGATACCAATATATTTATAATGTCTGCTGAAAGTATATCATTTGATCTCTCAATTTAGCGACTATCAACTGTTGATTTTAATTCTAATTTCTTATATTTTTTATGAGTATGTGGAACTCATTGTGGCTTTAGAAAATGTGTGGATAAAAAAGATAATGAGGTCTAAAGCAATCTACCCAACTCTCCCGGCCGTCCTGATAACAAGTAACGTCCCTTCTTCAAACCAAATGTATTGACACCTTAACTTTTATGATCGCGTGCCAGAACTAGAAGATGAAAACCAATTTGCTTCCTACCTATCATTATTCAAACAGTTGGCGAAGGAAAGGAATAATAGACAAGCAGGTGTAAACTTCGAAAACTTCCTCAATTCTATTTTGATTATTAGCTAATAGATAAAAATCTTTCAAGAGAGTAGGTTGCATTGAAATAGAAAATAGATATCAATAGCGTTTGATGAGATCTTAATTCTAGTTTTTTCTTCTGTTATTAATGATAATTGCAGATGTTTTTCATATTAACGATGATTAATTTACTCTGAGACACCCGAATATTGTGATTGTTTCCACGTAATAATCTAAATCCCTTAAAAAGCTTGTAATAAACAACCTTGGGAACAAAAGCTTCAATAAACTGAAAACTGACATAAGTGATATACCTGACAGAAGATAAATATAATACAGTCATCCCTTTTCTTTATTTTAGTCAGCTTTAAATGTAGTCTATATTAGCAAGAGGTCTTCTTTAACATTGCGGCCGTTGTGATTGTGAAGACATCTCTGAGTGACTTTGAAAGCGAAATGAAACTCTATCCATTAGTCAATTATTCCATGGTCGATTCAAGACTTATGAATTGACTGATCATTATATTGAAAGGTACTGGCACCACCTCTTGATATGGATCCAATGAAAACACAAATTGGTATTCCTCCTTCAGGCCTTGTTGTTTTTTGTTCCATTGTTGCATATGTAAGTGTCTTCGTAAATGATTGAACATACGTTTATTTGGCGTGCAGTTTGGTACAGTACATAAAATTGACCTGATTGAATTGAATAATTCAGTCAGAACTTGCTGACATTTCCTGATATTCAATTTCTTCGACATTAGGGTAAGTTGAATTGTGTTCCAAATAATATCGTATCAGTTTTATCTTGGATTATGGGGTTGTTGTTTTCTGACTTGTTGCAATACCATTTAGTGTCAAATTAGTGTTAAGCTCATCAGATTTATCACTATGTAGATACGGAGAAGTACCAAAGATCATTGACGATAAGGAAATATCAGGATAAGCAAAAGCAAATAGGAGCCTTGAAAATTCGTTTACTACAGTTAGCAGATACTAATTGTGAATTTCAGAAAAGGACAGTCCTTTTAAATCGAATGAAGTGGTACCTTTCTCAAAGTTCCATTGTTCCTATTTAATTATTTCAGCAAATATAGGGCAAATCGAACAAAATTATTTGTATATCTTCTAACGAGAACCGGAGATTTCTACAGCGAACCCAGTGATACATTATTTTCATACCAAGATTACACAGAGTCTCCTGCAGATTGTTTTTACTGGTAGGAGGCGCAACAGCATCAAATATTCTTGAAGAAGCATCAAACCACAATATTTTCCCTCCATGACCTATATATAATGTCTACTTTGTACACGACAGCTCAAATCGCCATCGCAGTATTTTTTCGTTTTTGATTTTTGTATTGTTATCATCGTCAACTAGTCCTTCAGCAAATGTAGGCTAGTTACAGCTTTTAAAAGCGATTAAACACAATGTCCTCAATTTAAAACGTCTTCTTCTTCTTCTCATTCATTTTTAAGATCTTATGAGCTGTTAGTTTTGTAGGCTTCTCTGTATTAGTTCCTAGAAGGTGGACTGCTAGCTGTCCATCCATCTTTTCTTTGTCAGCAAGAGTAGATCGAATTTAAAACTAAATTAACTAAATAAACCATACATGAGACTACAGCGAAATATAAAGAAAAAAAGAACTGGAAAAAACAACGATATGACAAGCGCAAATTCTACTATCTAATAACTGCCAAGTGAAGTAAAAGCCTGCTAAGCAGTACGACAAAACTGCGGTGAGGGATTCTAGTAACAAGTTTTCAAAGTGTTTTCCTACTCGGTTGTCTGGAGGCAAAAAACACGACCACCATCGAAATGTGAGTACTCAGCTCCCTTAATGGTAGTTTCGCGACCCCTGTTGGAGTGTGAATACCCAGTGAATACGCTCTTATAAACGATTGTACGATCACCACTCTTTTTCCTGAATTGAATGAATCTCACCTAGCAACACCACTGCCTATCGCAGGCTGCCTGGCAGGAATATTTCAAAGAAATTGTGTACATACTTCTTACGACAGCTACGGCCAATATAAATGCATTTATATCTACGATTCGATGTTTTTCCATAAATATCTTCTGCAATAAACTTAGGTTGGACTGGCGGGAAACCCTTCAACGCTTTTTTTCAACGTATGTTTGTTTTATAGTTATTCATAAGTTCTACTCCACACATTTTGAACATTTTTTTTATATCAAAGCTTTCTCTTCGTCTCTCTAGTCAATAGAGGTCACATTTCAGTTCTAGTTGAGCTTCACATCATAACTTTTTTCAGTTCTCTTCATTTGAAATCCAAATCTAGAGCTCCAAGCTTCTTGAATGATATTTTATTCAAATCATTCTGCTACGTGATCATTCACATTCCAAAAGTCAACCATCAATCGTTAACGTTTAAACAAACTATACATGCTTTCTTAACATACACATACATATTATTTATGTGTATTCTACCTGTTTCAATATTGACGTTCCCCATTAGACATATGATATGTTATAGTATATGTTCTCGAGTCGATTCTATTACATCATTAATGTAAACAAAACACAGCGACTATATAAATTTTAATTGGATATGATTGAAGCTTAAGTTTTGGAAGTGTGTATTGCATTTCAGAATATCTTGCTTGCTTAAATGGTATGTAAATAATGGATTGCTACAAATTAGACGACGTTTATTTAATGCCACAAGAAGTTTATTCTGCTACAGGAATCGGTTGATCAATTTGAACGAGATTCGTATTTATGATTAAATATTATCTAAAATTTTCACAAATACTGTAACCTATCCATATGTATGGAGGGTATTTTTGTTATGAATTCAAAGGTCACAAACAATTTAACTGGCCCGGTATCGACTGGCAGATCGTTTTGTTTCATACAACTACATCTAATTGTTTTGAAAAATACATGGACGAAAGATTTGAATTTGAAATAAACCGCAGAAAGCAGTAAGGAAACTGTTGTTTCATGTATGTTTAGTGAACCAAGAGTTGGTGTTGAAACGAGAAATCGAGTTACTATATAAAGGAATTGGTTGATCTATGGATGAAGCTTCCTTTTCACCTAATCCATCACCCTTGTGCAGGATGCGTAGGCGTATTTGTACCGCGACTGTCATATTGACGTTAAAGGTGATTTCAACTCACCATCCAAGATTTTGATCCATTTGATCAGTATCGGTCTTTGGTAACACAGTTTTAAGACATCATTGTTATAACTGACTGCATTGTGCATCCACCTGATATATAAGCGCCAATCATTTCTTCTATTGCTGTTTCAAAATGTCCACGTTCTGTTTTAGAGAAGTGTCACTAATTAGAGGACTTTGTTATGGAATTTGATTTTCTTAAACTGGTCTGATAACTGTATATCCATGGAAACTCAGAAAAGAAAATAGTGTTCTATTATAAAATGGATTGTTCATGAAAAATTGATACCGTAGTTTCCTCTTTCAGGGCAACTTATGTAGTTATGGACTTGAAGCTTTGTCGAATGAGGTTTTATAGATTGAATTAGCTTTTGAACTCTTCTCTGGTATAAATAAGAATCAAGCAGATTGCCATTCAAATCTAATAGATTCATCTCGAATAAACTGTTTGTATTAGTGCTTACCATGATATTTTACCATGTTTGCATTGTAGAGAAGGTTTTGTTTTGCAATAAAGTTTTTAAAACATTTTCTCTTCAGCTTTTCCATAACTGGTCTGATTTTCCTCGCTTTATGGTTCTTTTAGTTTCCTCTTTCTGGGCAACTTATGTAGTTATGGACTTGAAGCTTTGTCGAATGAGTAGTATGAATTAGATTTTGAACTCTTCTTTGGCATAAATAAGAATCAACCAGATCGCCATTTAAATCTAATAGATGTACCTCGAATAAACTGTTTGTACCAGTGCCATGATATTTCACCATGCTTTCATCGAAGAAGTTTTGTTCTACAATAATGTCTTTTTGAGGGTGAGTATGAAGCAAGGTATTTCCTCAGTTGTTATATTAGGATCCACTTGATTTATAAATAAAACATATTATTTATAATAAAACCTAAGCTGAGAAATTAGGTTCTGGAAATCGAGATATTCGTTTGACGTCATCTTCCTGGGAAGTTTGTTCAATTTTTTCCTAGTTTGTGAGTCTATCTTTCCGCCAATTTTCTACTTTTTCAGGTAAAGCATTCAAAATATATAAGTTCGGATATGCCAAAGGTAATTGAATCTAATGAAACATTATAACTTACCCACTACCATTTACAAGATCATTCCGAGGAGCACAATCCGAAAAATTGAAGATAGATGCTCCAACAAATGAGAAGACAATAAGAAAATACCAAGAAAATATGTGAGTAAGATACGAGGGAAAGCTAATAACACAGGGTATATGAAGGATATAGGAAAATAATGCAGAGAAGTACAAGATAATATAATTAAAAAAATAATGAAAAAATAATACTAACTCAAATTGAACATACATTTTCACACGATCTCACAGTAAACCAAAATTTCAACATCCCGCTATGGATGGCTTAGCTATTTAAAAGCAAACTAATTCTACTTCAGGTTAGATATGGCGATCTGAAATCGATTCTTCGAAACAAATTAATCGATTTTTTGAATCGATATGTTGTACTGAACCGATTCCGTGAATCGATATTTCATTCTTGAAAATCAACATTTGATTTTTTCCGTTTTGGTAGAACCATAAAATTATTCACAATTAGCTGAATGTAATTGTAATATAACAGTGTTGCCAGTTAATCTGTTAATTACAGTCTACTACTACTACATCTAACAACAGTTAAAATTTATAAAAGATATATTGCTTGTAAAAAAGCGACTCTCTACTCGTAATACTGAAAATTCAGGACAGGACTTGCACGAGGTATCGAAAAAAAAATTATTAATGCATCTAAATGTTCTTGATTTTAGGTCTCTTCTATTTTACAATTAGTTTTTTTTGATAGATTTTAAAAGAAAGAAAAATTTCTACGTTTCAACTAAGAAATAAGAAATTAAAAAAATTATTCATAGCAGGCAGTATCTGTTCCTTGTGAGCACCCTTTTTCAATTGTCGGCAACATCGCAAATGACCAGCGGAACCACTTGAATCCAGTATACTTGATAGACTGTTGTTTTCGAAAAGCTTCTATCAATTTTTTAATGTAACGAATATATTTAAAAAATAAATGTCTCCTTTTATACCGGATCAGATACTTATAATACTAATAACTATTATTATCGAATTTCCTGTACAAAAAACTCCCTGATTTCACTGATAAGAGATTCTGAAGATTCCTCATTATGATATTTTTTTTATTTTCCATAAAATATATTTATATTAATATCGTAAATACAAATGTGAATCGATTTTTTTTTGTACAAAATTGCCATCCCTACTTCGGATAGTTATAAAAACTAAACATTCTCAGCGATTATGGGCCCTACTACAAATATAAGCATTTGAAGTACCACGTGCGTGTCTTTGCCTTATGAAAACGCTGGGCCCTAATGAAATGATATTTGATGAAAATTCAATGACATGAGATGGTGGTAGTTGCTTGAAAAATACTGGTTGAGACTACTCCTTCGTTATCAATCGTAAAATATTTGGTAGCAGAATTTAAATGAGGCCTACGACCTCCATCGTAATGTTTGACCAAATGAGGTAGAGTCCATAATTATTGAAGAAAATCCAACAAGCGGCACTGGATGATGGTCGACTGAAAGTACGCGAGCTAGCAGGCATAGCAAGCATTTTAAAAAGTGCGGCGTATCGGATATTAACTGAAAATTTGAAAATGAGAAAGCTATGTGCAAGATGGTCGCAATGGAACAGAAGATGTTTTTATCGAGTTCCAGAGGAATGAAGCCGAATTTTCCACCCTTTTATAACCGTAGATGAAATGTGGGTCCATAAATTTCACATCCGAAACAAAACAATGGACTGAAAAAGGAGAGCCAACTCCAAAGGAGGCAAAGAGCGTTCCATATGGTCATGTTGTTTCATCAATACTAGATGAGAAATCCGTTATTGCAATGGCCAAATTTAGCCCTCTCCGATTATTTTCTGTTCCCAGAATTGCTCAATGGTCAAATATTTCCCCACAATGAAGAGGTGATTTCGACAGTTGATGGCTATTTTAAGAAGCTTGACGATTATTATTATCAAAATGAAATTACTGAACATCGCTGGGAAAATAGTATTGAGCTAAAAGTTTTCTATGGAAACCATATTCTAGGTTATTTATAATCAAATTGAGGCAACGAATTTCTCCGAAAATCTCTTGTTAGATACGTTAAAAGGTATCTTATAAATAAAATTTTGACGTTATAGAAAAATACAGTATTATATCTAAGTATTATATCTATGAGTAGACGTCTTACAATTCAACTTTTCTGTAGTAGTTCTTTTTTTTATAATTATCTTTTCCAAAAACATCTAAAAGGCTTCCAAAGAAGTAAAAATGTTCCGATTGTGGTTGAATAAAAAATAAAAGTAAATTTGATTCATAATTCACAATTATTTCAATCAGTGTTTCCTAGCATCCCATTTGAATTGCAAGGTTGTTCATTTTTACAGATTATGGTGGTATATTCCCTTATAT